>NC_132874.1:27862411-28165248 GCF_048164855.1 Canis lupus baileyi | reverse complement strand
ATGAGGCCCAGTTGAGGACCCGAGCCACCATATCTGGTTGAGGCCTAGAGGGGTACCAGAATCCCCTGGTCCAGGTGACATCCAGATGGGGACCAGAGTTACCAGGTCAGGGTGAGGCCCAGAGAGGTTCCAGAGTCATCATGTCCAGGTGAGGCTCAGGTGTAGAACAGAGTCACCAGGTACCAATGATGCCCAGGTGAGGACCAGAGTCACCAATTCTGGGTGACGAGCAGATAGGATCAGAGTCACCAGTTCCAGGTGAGGCCAAGAAAGAATCCACAGCAATCAGGTACCGGTGGGGAACAAAGCCACCAGGACTGGGTGAGGCCCAGATGGGGAAAAGATTCAACAGGTCCAAGTGATTCCCAGGTGGTGACCAGAGTCCCCGGTCTTGGAGAGAACCAGGTAAGGACCATATTCACCAGGTCCAAGAGGCCCACGTGGGGACAGAGTCACCAGGTATGGGTGAGGCCCATGTGGCAACCCCACTCACCAGGTCCAGGTGAGGCCAACCTGCAGGCCATGCAGTGGAACCATGTCCCGATGATGCCCAGGTAGGGACCAGAGTCACCAGGTCCAAATGAGGCTCAGATGGAGCATATTCACTACGTCCAGGTGAGGCCCAGTTGAGGACCAGTGTCACCAGACGTGGTTGAGGCCTAGAGGGGTACCAGAATCACCTGGTCCAGGTGCCATCCAGATGGGTCCAGAGTCACCAGGTCAGGGTGATGCCCAGAGAGGTTCCAGAGTCATCATGTCCAGGTGAGGCTCAGGTGTGGAACAGAGTATCCAGGTCATAATGGTCCACAGGTGAGGACCATGGTCACCAGATCTGGGTGAGGCCCAGTAGGATCAGAGTCACCAGTTCAGTTGAGGCCAAGAGGAGTCCACAGCAATCAGGTCCAGGTGGGGAAGAAAGTCAACAGGACTGGGTGAGGCCCAGAGGGGACCAGATTCAACAGGTCCAGGTGATTCCCAGGTGGTGACCAGGGTTACCACGTGCGGGTGAGGAACAAGTAAGGACCAGATTCACCAGGTCCAAGTGAGGCCCACGTGGGGACCTGTGTCACCAGGAATGGGTGAGCCCCAGGTGGCAACCCCACTCACTAGGTCCACGTGAGGCCAACCTGGATGCCATGCAGACGAACCGTGTCCCGGTGATGCCCAGGTAGGGACCAGAGTTACCAGGTCCAGCTGAGGCCAACCTGCAGGCCATGCAGTGGATCCATGTCCCGATGATGCCCATGTAGAGACCAGAGTCACCAGGTCCAACTGTGGCACAGATGGAGCATATTCACTAGGTCCAAGTGCGGCCCAGTTGAGGACCAGTGTCCCCATACCTGGTTGAGGCCTAGAGGGGTCCCAGTCACCTGGTCCAGGTGAAATCCAGATGGAGACCAGAGTCACCAGGTCAGGGTTAGGCCCAGAGTGGTTCCAGAGTCATCATGTCCAGGTGAGGCTCAGGTCTCAAACTGAGTCACCAGGTACCAATGATGCCCAGGTGAGGACCAGAGTGACCAGGTCTGGGTGACGCGCAGATAGGATCAGAGTCACCAGGTCCAGGTGAGGCCAAGAAAGAGTCCACAGCAATCAGGTCCAGGTGGGGAACAAAGACACCAGGATTGGGTGAGGACCAGATGGGGACCATATTCATTCATTAGGTCCAGGTGAGGCCCAGGTGGTGACCAGAGTCCCAGGGTCTGGGAGAGGACCAGGTACGGACCAGATTCACCAGGTCCAAGAAGCCCACGTGGGGACCTGAGTCACCAGGTATGGGTGATGCCCAGGTGGCAACCCCACTCACCAGGTCCAGGTGAGGCCAACCTGCAGGCCAGAGTCACCAGATCCAGGTGATGCCCTAGTGGGGACAGGAGTCACCAGGTAAATGTGAGTCTACAAGAACACCATAGACACCAGGTCCAGGTGTGGTTCATGTGGGAACGAGAGTCACCAGGTCCAGGTGAGACCCAGGTGGGGACCACAGTCACCAGGTCCAGATTGAGGACAAGGTAGGGCGACCAGTGTCATCAGAACCAGTTGAGGCCAAAGTGTGGAGTAAAGTTATCATGTCCAGGTGAGGCCCACTTGTGGAACAGAGTAACAATGTCCCATTGTTGCCAGGTGCGAAAAGAGTCACAAGGTCCAGACGAGGCCTAAGTGAGGAGGAGATTCACTAGGTCCTGTTGAGGCCCAGTTGAAGACTAGTGTACCCAGCTCAGGGCTAGTCCCAGAGGGGACCAGAGGCACCCGGTTCTGGTGATATCCAGGTGGGGACCAGAGTCACCACGTCAGAGTGAGGTCCAGAGGGGGACGAGTATCACTAGGTCCAGATGAAGCCCCGATGTGTAACTAAGAAACCAGGTCCCATGATGCCCATATGAGGACCTGAGTCACCAGGTGCAGTTGAGGTCCCTGTGGGAACCAGTCACCTCCTCCAGGTGAGGCCCATGTGGGACCACAGTCACTAGTTCCAGATGAGGCCCAGGTATATAAGAGAGTATACAGGTCCCAATGATGCCTAGGTAAGGACCTGAGTCAACAGGTCCAGGAGAGGCCCAAATATGGATCAGAGACATTGTGTTCCAGGTGAGGCCAGATGGAGACCACAGGAACCAGGTCTTGGAGAGCCCCATATGGGAACCAGAGACAGCAGATCCAGGTGAGGTCCAGGTGGGACCACAGTCACAAGGTCCAGGTGAGGCGCAGGTGGCAACAGGATTCACCAAGTCTAGGTGAGGCCCAGGTGGCGACCAGTCACCAGATGCAGGTGAGTACCAGACAAGGACCAGATTCACCAGGCCCAGGTGAAGCCCAAGGGGTGACCAGCGTCACCAGGTAAAGGTGAGGCCCAGAGGGGGAACCAGAGTAACCAGTTTAGTTTGAGGCCCAAAATTGGACCAGAGGTCCCTGGTCAAAGTGAGGCCCAGGTGTGGAATAGAGTATCCAGGTCCCAATGATGCCTGGGTGAGGACCACAGTCACTAGGGCCATGCAGGCCCAGATGGGGAACAGAATCACTAGGTCCTGGTGAGGCATAGAATAAGACTACAGTCAGCAGTATCAGTGGAGCCCCTTGTGGGAACCAGAGCCACTCTATCCAGCTGTGTCCCAGGTCCATGTGAGGCCCACGTGAGGATCAGATTCATCAGGTTGAATTGAGGCATAGCTGGGGACAAGAGTCACCAGGTCTGGGTGCGGCCTAGGTGGGACAAGATTCAGCAGTACTGAGTTAGGACCAAGTGGGGACGAGAGATACCAGGTCCATGTGAGGCCAAACTGAGGACCAGAGTCACCAGATCCAGGTGAGGTCCATGTTGGAAAGAGAGTCACCAGGTCCAGGAGAGGTCCAGGTGGGTACCAGAGTCACCAGATCCAGGTGAAGTCCAGGTGGGGACCAGAGTCATCAGATCCAAGTGAAGCCCAGGTGGGGACCAGAGTCACTAGGTCCAGATGAGGCCCAGGTGAGGACCAGTGTTACCAGGTACACGTGAGGCCCCGGTGGGGATCAGAGGCAACAGGTCCATGTGAGGCCGGCTTGGGACCATGGTCAACAGGTCTACTTGAGGCCCATGTGTGGAACACAGTAAAGAGGTCCAGGTGAGTCCCCGGTGGTGACAAGAGTCACCACGTCCAGGTGAGACCCAGGTGGGGACCAGGATCAGCAGGTACAGGGGAGGCCCTTGAAAGAAACAGAGTCAACAGTTCGAGGTCAGGCACAGTTGGCAACAAAGGTCAGCAGGTCCAAGTCAGGCCAAAGTGGGGTTCAGAGTCATTAGGGCACGGTGAGACCCGGAGGGGGACCAGAGTCACCCGATTCTGGTGATATCCAGGTGGGTACCAGAGTCACCACGTCAGGGTGAGGCCCAGAGGGGGACAAGAATCACTAGCACCAGGTGAGGCCCCGATGTGGAACTGAGAAACCAGGTCCCATGATGCCCATATGAGGACCTGAGTCACCAGGTCCAGGTGAGGTCCCTGTGGGAACCAGTCACCTCGTCCAGGTGAGGTCCAGGTGGGACCACTGTCGCAAGGTCCAGGTGAGGCGCAGGTGGCAACAGGATTCACCAAGTCCAGGTGAGGCCAAGGGGGCGACCAGTCACCAGATCCAGGTGCGGAACAGCTAAGGACCAGATTCTCCAGGCCCAAGTGAAGCCCAACGGGTGACCCAGAGTCACCAGGTCAGGGTGAGGGCCAGAGGGGGAACCAGAGTAACCAGTTTAGTTTGAGGCCCAGAATGGGACCAGAGGTCCCTGGTCAAATTGAGGCCCAGGTGTGGATTAGAGTATCCAGGTCCCAGTGACGCCTGGGTGAGGACCAGAGTCACTAGGGCCATGCAGGCCCAGATTTGGAACAGAATCACTAGGTCCTGGTGAGGCATAGAATAAGACCACAGTCACCAGTATCAGGTGAGCCCCTTGTGGGAACCAGAGCTACTCTACCCAGCTGATTCCCAGGTCCATGTGAAGCCCACGTGAGGACGAGATTCATCAGGTCGAATTGAGGCTTAGCTGGGGACGAGTCACCAGGACTGGGTGCGGCCTAGGTGGGGCAAGATTCAGCAGTTCTGAGTTAGGTCAAAGTGGGGACAAGAGACACTAGGTCCAGGTGAGGCCAAACTGAGAACCAGAGTCACCAGATCTAGGTGAGGTCCATGTTGGAAAGAGAGTCACCAGGTCCAGGAGAGGTCCAGGTGGGGACCAGAGTCACTAGATCCGGGTGAAGTCCAGGTGGGGACCAGAGTCACCAGATCGAGGTGAAGCCCAGGTGGAGACAAGAGTCACTAGGTGCAGATGAGGCCCAGGTGAGGACCAGAGTTACCAGGTACACGTGAGGATCCGGTGGGGATCAGAGGCAACAGGTCCATGTGAGGCCGGCTTGGGTACCATGGTCAACAGGTCTACTTGAGGCCCTGGTGTGGAATACAGAAAGCAGGTCCAGGTGAGTCCCCGGTGGTGACAAGAGTCACCACGTACAGGTGAGTCCCAGGTGGGGACCAGGATCACCAGGCACAGGGGAGGCCCTTGAAAGAACCAGAGTCAACAGGTCGAAGTCAAGCGCAGGTGGCAACCAGGGTCAACAGGTCCAAGTCAGGCCAAAGTGGGGTTCACAGTCATTAGGGCACGGTGAGACCCAGAGGGGGACCAGAGTCACCTGGTCCAGGTGAGGTCCATTTGTGGAACACAGTCACCGGGCCCCAATTTTGCCGAGTGAGGATCATGATCAACAGGGCCAGGTGAGGCCCAGATGGGGACCGGAGTCCCCAAATCCTGGTGAAGACAGGGGGGGACCACAGTCACCAGATCCAGGGTAGTCTCAGGTGCAGACCAGAATCACCAGGTCCAGGTGTTGTGCAGGTGGCAACCACACTCACCAGGTACCGTTGAGGCCCTGGTGGGGACCAGAGTCACGAGGAACATGAGAAGCTAGAAACACTGCAGCCACCAGGTCCACATGATGTCCATGTGGGAACGAGAATCACCAGTTACAGGTGAGGACCAGGTGGGGATCCGACACACCATGTCCAGGTGAGACCCTGGTGGGAACCAGTGACACCCTGTCCAGGGTTAAGAAGACCAGAGTTAATAGTTCCGCCTGGGTCACTGTTAGTGCACAGTGTAACCATATCCTGATGCTACCCTGGTGGGTACCAGAGACACCAGGTCCTGGTGAGGGTCAGGAGGGACCAGAGACATGAGGTCCAGGTGAGGTTGCATTGGGAACCACAGTCACCAGGTCTGGTGAGGCCACGCTTTGGATCAGAGTCACCAGTTACTGGTGAGGCCCAGGTGGAGCCAGAGTCACCTTGTCAGAAGAGGCCAAAGACAGGACCAGAGTTACCAGGATCAGTTCAGTCCCAGTGGTGAATAGAGTAACCATGTACCGATTATGCCCAGGTAGAACCAGAGTCACCTGGTCCAGATGAGGAGCAGGTGGGGAGCATGTTCACTAGGTCTCGGTGAGGTCCAGATGAGGACCAGAATACCCAGGTCTAGTTGAGGCGTAGAGGGGTACCAGATTCACCTGGTCTAGGTGACATCCAGATGGGGACGAGAGTCACCATGTCAGGGTGAGGCCCGGAGGGGATCCAGAGTCATCATGTCCAGGTGAGGCTCAGGTGAGGAACAGAGTCACCAGGTACCAATGATGCCCACGTGAGGACCAGAGTCACCAGATCTGGGTGACGCGTAGATAGGTTCAGAGTCACCAGTTCCAGGTGAGGCCAAGAAAGAGTCCACAGCAATCAGGTCCAGGTGGGGAACAAAGTCACCAGTACTGAGTGAGGCCCAAATGGGAACCAGATTCACCAGGTTCAGGTGAGGCCCAGTTGAGGACCAGTGTCCCCAGCTCCGGGTGGGTCCAGAGGGGGACCAGAGTCACACGGTTCCGGTGATATCCAGGTGGGGACCAAAGTCACTACGTCAGGGTGATCCCAGAAGGGGAGGAGAATCACTAGCTCCAGGTTTGGTCCCGATGTGGAACTGAAACCAGGTCCCATGATACCCATATGAGGACCTGAGTCAGCAGGTCAAGGTGAGGTCCCTGTGGGAACCAGTCACCTCGTCCAGGTGAGGCCCAGGTGGGACCACTGTCACCAGGTCCAAGTGAGGCCCAGGTATATAAGAGCGTATCCAGGTCGCAATGATGCCCAGGTAAGGACCATAGTCAACAGTCCAGGAGAGGCCCAAATATAGACCAGAGTCATTTTGTTCCAGGTGATGCCTGATGGAGACCACAGGAATCAGGTCCAGGAGAGCCCCATATGGGAAGCAGAGCCACCAGATCCAGGTGAGGTCCTGGTGGGACCACAGTCACAAGGTCCAGGTGAGGCGCAGGTGGCAACAGGATTCACCAAGTCCAGGTGAGGCCCAGCTGGCGACCAGTCACCAGATCCAAGTGAGGACAAGCTAAGGACCAGATTCACCAGGCCCAAATGAAGCCCATGGGGTGACCAGAGTCACCAGGTAAGGGTGAGTCCCAGAGGGGGAACCAGAGTAACCAGTTTAGTTTGAGGCCCAGAATGGGTCCAGAGGTCCCTAGTCAGAGTGAGGCCCAGGTGTGAAATAGAGTATCCAGGTCCCAATGATGCCTGGGTGAGGACCACAGTCACTAGGGCCATGCAGGCCCAGATGGGGAACAGAATCACTTGGTCTGGTGAGGCATAGAATAAGACTACAGTCAGCAGTATCAGTGGAGCCCCTTGTGGGAACCAGAGCCACTCTATCCAGCTGTGTCCCAGGTCCATGTGAGGCCCACGTGAGGATCAGATTCATCAGGTTGAATTGAGGCATAGCTGGGGACAAGAGTCACCAGGTCTGGGTGCGGCCTAGGTGGGACAAGATTCAGCAGTACTGAGTTAGGACCAAGTGGGGACGAGAGATACCAGGTCCATGTGAGGCCAAACTGAGGACCAGAGTCACCAGATCCAGGTGAGGTCCATGTTGGAAAGAGAGTCACCAGGTCCAGGAGAGGTCCAGGTGGGTACCAGAGTCACCAGATCCAGGTGAAGTCCAGGTGGGGACCAGAGTCATCAGATCCAAGTGAAGCCCAGGTGGGGACCAGAGTCACTAGGTCCAGATGAGGCCCAGGTGAGGACCAGTGTTACCAGGTACACGTGAGGCCCCGGTGGGGATCAGAGGCAACAGGTCCATGTGAGGCCGGCTTGGGACCATGGTCAACAGGTCTACTTGAGGCCCATGTGTGGAACACAGTAAAGAGGTCCAGGTGAGTCCCCGGTGGTGACAAGAGTCACCACGTCCAGGTGAGACCCAGGTGGGGACCAGGATCAGCAGGTACAGGGGAGGCCCTTGAAAGAAACAGAGTCAACAGTTCGAGGTCAGGCACAGTTGGCAACAAAGGTCAGCAGGTCCAAGTCAGGCCAAAGTGGGGTTCAGAGTCATTAGGGCACGGTGAGACCCGGAGGGGGACCAGAGTCACCCGATTCTGGTGATATCCAGGTGGGTACCAGAGTCACCACGTCAGGGTGAGGCCCAGAGGGGGACAAGAATCACTAGCACCAGGTGAGGCCCCGATGTGGAACTGAGAAACCAGGTCCCATGATGCCCATATGAGGACCTGAGTCACCAGGTCCAGGTGAGGTCCCTGTGGGAACCAGTCACCTCGTCCAGGTGAGGTCCAGGTGGGACCACTGTCGCAAGGTCCAGGTGAGGCGCAGGTGGCAACAGGATTCACCAAGTCCAGGTGAGGCCAAGGGGGCGACCAGTCACCAGATCCAGGTGCGGAACAGCTAAGGACCAGATTCTCCAGGCCCAAGTGAAGCCCAACGGGTGACCCAGAGTCACCAGGTCAGGGTGAGGGCCAGAGGGGGAACCAGAGTAACCAGTTTAGTTTGAGGCCCAGAATGGGACCAGAGGTCCCTGGTCAAATTGAGGCCCAGGTGTGGATTAGAGTATCCAGGTCCCAGTGACGCCTGGGTGAGGACCAGAGTCACTAGGGCCATGCAGGCCCAGATTTGGAACAGAATCACTAGGTCCTGGTGAGGCATAGAATAAGACCACAGTCACCAGTATCAGGTGAGCCCCTTGTGGGAACCAGAGCTACTCTACCCAGCTGATTCCCAGGTCCATGTGAAGCCCACGTGAGGACGAGATTCATCAGGTCGAATTGAGGCTTAGCTGGGGACGAGTCACCAGGACTGGGTGCGGCCTAGGTGGGGCAAGATTCAGCAGTTCTGAGTTAGGTCAAAGTGGGGACAAGAGACACTAGGTCCAGGTGAGGCCAAACTGAGAACCAGAGTCACCAGATCTAGGTGAGGTCCATGTTGGAAAGAGAGTCACCAGGTCCAGGAGAGGTCCAGGTGGGGACCAGAGTCACTAGATCCGGGTGAAGTCCAGGTGGGGACCAGAGTCACCAGATCGAGGTGAAGCCCAGGTGGAGACAAGAGTCACTAGGTGCAGATGAGGCCCAGGTGAGGACCAGAGTTACCAGGTACACGTGAGGATCCGGTGGGGATCAGAGGCAACAGGTCCATGTGAGGCCGGCTTGGGTACCATGGTCAACAGGTCTACTTGAGGCCCTGGTGTGGAATACAGAAAGCAGGTCCAGGTGAGTCCCCGGTGGTGACAAGAGTCACCACGTACAGGTGAGTCCCAGGTGGGGACCAGGATCACCAGGCACAGGGGAGGCCCTTGAAAGAACCAGAGTCAACAGGTCGAAGTCAAGCGCAGGTGGCAACCAGGGTCAACAGGTCCAAGTCAGGCCAAAGTGGGGTTCACAGTCATTAGGGCACGGTGAGACCCAGAGGGGGACCAGAGTCACCTGGTCCAGGTGAGGTCCATTTGTGGAACACAGTCACCGGGCCCCAATTTTGCCGAGTGAGGATCATGATCAACAGGGCCAGGTGAGGCCCAGATGGGGACCGGAGTCCCCAAATCCTGGTGAAGACAGGGGGGGACCACAGTCACCAGATCCAGGGTAGTCTCAGGTGCAGACCAGAATCACCAGGTCCAGGTGTTGTGCAGGTGGCAACCACACTCACCAGGTACCGTTGAGGCCCTGGTGGGGACCAGAGTCACGAGGAACATGAGAAGCTAGAAACACTGCAGCCACCAGGTCCACATGATGTCCATGTGGGAACGAGAATCACCAGTTACAGGTGAGGACCAGGTGGGGATCCGACACACCATGTCCAGGTGAGACCCTGGTGGGAACCAGTGACACCCTGTCCAGGGTTAAGAAGACCAGAGTTAATAGTTCCGCCTGGGTCACTGTTAGTGCACAGTGTAACCATATCCTGATGCTACCCTGGTGGGTACCAGAGACACCAGGTCCTGGTGAGGGTCAGGAGGGACCAGAGACATGAGGTCCAGGTGAGGTTGCATTGGGAACCACAGTCACCAGGTCTGGTGAGGCCACGCTTTGGATCAGAGTCACCAGTTACTGGTGAGGCCCAGGTGGAGCCAGAGTCACCTTGTCAGAAGAGGCCAAAGACAGGACCAGAGTTACCAGGATCAGTTCAGTCCCAGTGGTGAATAGAGTAACCATGTACCGATTATGCCCAGGTAGAACCAGAGTCACCTGGTCCAGATGAGGAGCAGGTGGGGAGCATGTTCACTAGGTCTCGGTGAGGTCCAGATGAGGACCAGAATACCCAGGTCTAGTTGAGGCGTAGAGGGGTACCAGATTCACCTGGTCTAGGTGACATCCAGATGGGGACGAGAGTCACCATGTCAGGGTGAGGCCCGGAGGGGATCCAGAGTCATCATGTCCAGGTGAGGCTCAGGTGAGGAACAGAGTCACCAGGTACCAATGATGCCCACGTGAGGACCAGAGTCACCAGATCTGGGTGACGCGTAGATAGGTTCAGAGTCACCAGTTCCAGGTGAGGCCAAGAAAGAGTCCACAGCAATCAGGTCCAGGTGGGGAACAAAGTCACCAGTACTGAGTGAGGCCCAAATGGGAACCAGATTCACCAGGTTCAGGTGAGGCCCAGTTGAGGACCAGTGTCCCCAGCTCCGGGTGGGTCCAGAGGGGGACCAGAGTCACACGGTTCCGGTGATATCCAGGTGGGGACCAAAGTCACTACGTCAGGGTGATCCCAGAAGGGGAGGAGAATCACTAGCTCCAGGTTTGGTCCCGATGTGGAACTGAAACCAGGTCCCATGATACCCATATGAGGACCTGAGTCAGCAGGTCAAGGTGAGGTCCCTGTGGGAACCAGTCACCTCGTCCAGGTGAGGCCCAGGTGGGACCACTGTCACCAGGTCCAAGTGAGGCCCAGGTATATAAGAGCGTATCCAGGTCGCAATGATGCCCAGGTAAGGACCATAGTCAACAGTCCAGGAGAGGCCCAAATATAGACCAGAGTCATTTTGTTCCAGGTGATGCCTGATGGAGACCACAGGAATCAGGTCCAGGAGAGCCCCATATGGGAAGCAGAGCCACCAGATCCAGGTGAGGTCCTGGTGGGACCACAGTCACAAGGTCCAGGTGAGGCGCAGGTGGCAACAGGATTCACCAAGTCCAGGTGAGGCCCAGCTGGCGACCAGTCACCAGATCCAAGTGAGGACAAGCTAAGGACCAGATTCACCAGGCCCAAATGAAGCCCATGGGGTGACCAGAGTCACCAGGTAAGGGTGAGTCCCAGAGGGGGAACCAGAGTAACCAGTTTAGTTTGAGGCCCAGAATGGGTCCAGAGGTCCCTAGTCAGAGTGAGGCCCAGGTGTGAAATAGTGTATCAGGTCCCAATGATGCATGGGTGAGGACCAGAGTCCCTAGGGCCATGCAGGCCCAGATGGGGACTAATCACTAGGTCCTCGTGAGGTATAGAATAAGACCACAGTCAGCCGTATCATTTGATCCCGTTGCGTGAACCAGAGCCACTCTATCCAGCTGAGTTCCAGGTCCATGTGAGGCTCACGTGAGGACCAGATTCATTAGTTCGATTTCAGGCATAGCTGGGGACAAGAGTCACCAGGTATGGGAGCGGCCTAATTGGGGCAAGATTCAGCAGTTCTGAGTTAGGTCAAAGTGGGGACGAGAGACGCCAGGTCCAGGTGAGGCCAAACTGAGGACTAGAGTCACCAGATCCAGGTGAGGTCCATGTTTGAAAGAGAGTCACCAGGTCCAGCAGAGGTGCAGTTGGCGACCAGAGTCACCAGATCCAGGTGAAGTCCAGGTGGGGACCAGAGTCACCAGATCCAGGTGAAGCCCAGGTGGGGACCAGAGTCACTAGGTCCAGATGACGCCCAGGTGAGGACCAGACTTACCAGGTACACGTGAGGCCCCGGTGGGGATCAGAGGCAACTGGTCCATGTGAGGCCGGTTTGGGGACCATGGTCAACATGTCTACTTGAGGCCCAGGTGTGGAACACAGTAAGCAGGTCCAGGTGAGTGTCCGGTTGGGACAAGTGTCACCACGTCCAGTTGAGGAGCAGGTGGGGACAAGGATCACCAGGTACAGGGGAGGCCCTTGAAAGAACCAGAGTCAACAGTTCGAGGTCTGGCGTAGGTGTCAACCAGGGTCAGCAGGTCCAAGTCAGGCCAAAGTGGCGTTCACACTCTCTAGGGCACGGTGACACCCAGAGGGGGACCAGAGTGACCTGGTCGAGATGAGGTCCAGTTGTGGAACACAGTCACCGTGTCCCAATTTTGCCCAGTTGAGGACCATGGTCAACAGGGCCAGGTGAGGCCCAGATGGGGACCGGAGTCCCCAAAAACAGGTGAAGCCCAGGTGGGGACCAGAGTCACCAGATCCAGGGTAGTCTCAGGTGCAGACCAGAATCACCAGGTCCAGGTGAGGTGCAGGTGGCAACCACACTCACCAGGTCCCGGTGAGGCCCTGGTGGGAACCAGAGTCACGAGGTACATGAGAATCTAGAAACACTGCAGACACCAGGTCCACATGATGTCCATGTGGGAACGAGAATCACCAGTTACAGGTGAGGACCAGGTGGGGATCCGACACACCTTGTCCAGGTGAGAACCTGGTGGGAACCAGTGACACCCTGTCCAGGTGTGGCCTAGGTGAAGACCAGAGTTAATAGTTCCGCCTGGGTCACTATTAGTGAACAGTGTAACCATATCCTGATGCTACCCTGGTGGGTACCAGAGACACCAGATCCTGGTGAGGGTCAGGAGGGACCAGAGACATGAGGTCCAGGTGAGGTTCCATTGGGAACCACAGTCACCAGGTCTGGTGAGGCCATGCTTAGGATCAGAGTCACCAGCTAGAGGCGAGGACCAGGTGGAGCCAGAGTCACCTGGGACAGAAGAGGCCAAGGTCAGGAACAGAGTTACAAGAATCAGGTCAGTCCCAGTGGGGAATAGAGTAACCATGTCCCAATGATGCCCAGGTAGAACCAGAGTCACCAGGTCCAGATGAGGCGCAGGTGGGGAGCATATTCACTAGGTCCCGGTGAGGCCCAGTTGAGGACCAAAATGCCCAGGTCTAGTTGAGGCCTACAGGGGTACCAGATTCACCTGGTCTAGGTGACATCCAGATGGGGACCAGAGTCACCATGTCAGGGTGAGGCCCAGAGGGGATCCAGAGTCATCATGTCCAGGTGAGGGTCAGGTGTGGAACAGAGTATCCAGGTCATAATGGTCCACAGGTGAAGACCAGAGTCACCAGATCCGGGTGAGGCCCACATAGCATCAGACTCACCAGTACCAGGTGAGGCCAAGAATGAGTCCACAGCAATCAGGTCCCGGTAGGGAACAAAGTCACCAGGACTGGGTGAGGCCCAGATGGGGACCAGATTCACCAGGTCCAGGTGATTCCCAGGTGGTGACCAGAGTTACCATTTCCGGGTGAGGACCAGGTAAGGTCCAGATTCACCAGGTCCAAGTGAGGCCCACGTGGGGACCTGTGTCACCGGTATGGGTGAGGCCCAGATGGCAACCCCACTCACCAGGTCCAGGGGAGGCCAACCTTCCGGCCATGCAGAGGAACCGTGTCCCGATAATGCCCAGGTATGGACCAGACTTACGAGTTGCAGGTGAGGCCCTAATGGGGACCGGAGTCACCAGGTAAATGTGAGTCTACAAGAACACCACAGTCACCAGGTCTACATGTGGTTCATGTGGGAACAAGTGTCACCAGGTCCAGGTGAGACCCAGGTGGGGACCACAGTCAACAGGTCCAGATTGAGGACTAGGTGGGGGACCAGAGTCATCAGGACCAGTTGAGGCCAAAGTGCGGAGCAAAGTTATCATGTCCAGGTGAGGCCCAGGTGGGGAACAGAGTAACCATGTCCCATTGATGCCAGGTCGGAAAAGAGTCACAAGGTCCAGACGAGGCCTAAGTGAGGAGTAGATTCACCAGGTTCTGTTGAGGCCCACTTGAGGAGCAGTGTCCCCAGCTCCGGGTGAGTCCCAGAGGGGGACCAGAGTCACCCGGTTCTGGTGATATCCAGCTGGAGACCAGAGTCACCACGTCAGGGTGAGGCCTAGAGGGGGACGAGTATCACTAGGTCCAGGTGAGGCCCCGATGTGGAACTGAGAAACCAGGTCCCATGATGCCCATATGAGGACCTGAGTCACCAGGTTCAGGTGAGATCCCTGTGGGAACCAGGCACCTCGTCCAAGTGAGGTGAGGTGAGGTGAGGTTCCAGCCTGGGTGAGGACCAGAGTCACTAGGGCCATGCAGGCCCAGATGGGGAACAGAATCACTAGGTCCTGTTGAGGCATAGAATAAGACCACAATCACCAGTATCAGGTGTGCCCCTTGTGGGAACCAGAGCCACTCTATCCAGCTGAGTAACAGGTCCATGTGAGCCCCACGTCAGGACCAGATGCATCAGGTCGAATTGAGGCATAGTTCGGGACAAGAGTCACCAGTTCTGGGTGCGGGCTAGGTGGGGCAAGATTCAGCAGTTCTGAGTTAGGTCAAAGTGGGGACGAGAGACACCAGGTCCAGGTGAGGCCAAACTGAGGACCAGAGTCACCAGATCCAGGCGAGGTCCATGTTGGAAAGAGAGTCACGAGGTCCAGGAGAGGTCCAGGTGGGGACCAGAGTCACCAGATCCAGGTGAAGTCCAGGTGGGGACCAGAGTCACGAGATCCAGGTGAAGCCCAGGTGGGGACCAGAGTCACTAGGTCCTGATTAGACCCAGGTAAGGATCAGAGTTACCAGATACACGTGAGCCCCCGGCGGGGATCAGAGCCAAAAGGTCCACGTGAGGCCGGCTTGGGGACCATGGTCAACAGGTCTACCTGAGGCTCAGGTGTGGAACACAGTAATCATGTCCAGGTGAGTCCCCGGTGGTGACAAGAGTCACCACGTCCAGTTGAGGCCCAATTGGGGACCAAGATCAACAGGTACAGGGGAGGCCCTTGAGAGAACCAGAGTCAACAGTTCGAGGTCAGGCGCAGGTGGTAACCAGGGTCAGCAGCTCCAAGTCAGGCCAAGGTGGGGTTCACAGTCACTAGGGCACAGTGAGACCCAGAGGGGGACCAGAGTCACCTTGTCCAGGTGAGGTCCAGTTGTGGAACACAGTCACCGGGTCCCAATTTTGCCCAGGTGAGGACCATGGTCAACAGGGCCAGGTGAGGCCCAGATGGGGACCGAAGTCCCCAAATTCAAGTGAAGCCCAGGTGGGGACCACAGTCACAAGATCCAGGGTAGTCTCAGGTGGACACCAGAATCACCAGGTCCTGGTGAGGTGCAGGTGGCAACCACACTCACCAAGTCCCTGTGAGGCCCTGGTGGGGACCAGAGTCACGAGGTACATGAGAAGCTAGAAACACTGCAGCCACCAGGTCCACATGATGTCCATGTGGGAACGAGAATTACTAGTTACAGGTGAGGACCAGGTGGGGATCTGAGTCACCATGTCCAGGTGAGACCCTGGTGGGAACCAGTGTCACCATGTCCAAGTGTGGACCAGGTGAAGACGAGAGTTAATAGGTCCGGCCGGGTCACTGTTAGTGAACAGTGTAACCATATACTGATGCTACTCAGGTGTGTACCAGATACAAGGTCCTGGTGAGTCCCAGTTGTGACCAGAGACATGAGGACCAGGTGAGGTACCGATGGAAACCACAGTCACCAGGTCAGGTGAGGCCATGCTTAGGATCAGAGTCACCACTTACAGGTGAGGTCCAGGGGGAGCCAGAGTCACATGGAACAGAAGAGGCGAAAGTCAGGACCAGAGTTACCACGATCAGGTCAGTCCCACTGGGAATAGAGTAAACACGTCCCGATGATGCCCAGGTAGGGACCAGAGGTAAGAGCTCCGGGTGCGGCCCACCTAAAGGCCATGCAGTGGAACCATGTCCCGATGATGCCCAGGTAGGGAAGAGAGTTACCAGGTCAAGAAGAGGCCAACCTGCAAACCATTATGTAAAACCAGGTCGCGATGTTGCCGACGTAGGGACCAGAGTCACCAGGTCCAAATGAGGCCCAGATGGAGCATATTTACTAGGTCCAGGTGAGGCGCAGTTGAGAACCAGAGTCACCAGATCTGGTTGAGGCCCAGAGGGGTACCAGATTCACCTGGTCTAGGTGACATTCAGATGGGGACCAGAGTAACCATGTCAGGGTGAGGCCCAGAGGGGATCCAGAGTCATCATGTCCAGGTGAGGCTCAGGTGTGGAACAGAGTATCCAGGTCATAATGGTCCACCGGTGAGGACCAGAGTCACCAGATCTGGGAGAGGCCCAGTTAGGATCAGAGTTACCACTTCCAGGTGAGGCCAAGAATGTGTCCACAGCAATCAGGTCCAGGTGGGGAACAAAGTCACCAGGACTAGGTGATGCCCAGGTGGTGAACAGATTTACCAGTTCCGGGTGAGAACTAGGTAAGGACAACATTCACCAGGTCCAAGTGAGGCCCACGTGGGGACCTGTGTCACCAGGCATGGGTAAGACCCACGTGGGAACCCCACTCACCAGGTCAAGATGAGGCCAACCTGCAGGCCATGCAGAGGAGCCATTCCCGATGATGCCCAGGTAGGGACCAGAGTTACCAGATCCAGGTGAGACCCAGGTGGGGAACACAGGAACCAGGTCCAGATTGAGGCCTAGGTGGGGGGCCAGAGTCATCAGGACCAGTTGAGGCCAAAGTGCGGAGAAAACTTATCATGTCCCGATGAGGACCAGGTGGGGAACAGAGTCACCAGGCCCAAATGAGGCCCAGATGGAGCATATTCACTAGGTCCAGGTGAGGCCCAGTTGAGGACCAGAGTCACCAGATCTGGGTGACGTGCAGATAGGATCAGAGCCACCAGTTCCAGGTAAGGCCAAGAAAGAGTCCACAGCAATCAGGTCCAGGTGGGGAACAAAGTCACCAGGACTGGGTGAGGCCCAGATGGAGACCAGATTCACTCACCAGGTCCAGGTGAGGCCCAGGTGGTGACCGGAGTCCCCGGGTCTAGTAGAGGTCCAGGTAAGGACCAGATTCACCAGGTCCAAGAGGCACACGTGGGGACCTGAGTCACCAGGTATGGGTGTGTCCCAGGTGGCAACCCCACTCACCAGGTCCAGGTGAGGCCAACCTGCAGGCCAGAGTCACCAGATCCACGTGAGGCCCTAGTGGGGACCAGAGTCACTAGGTAAATGTGAGTCTCCAAGAACACCACAGTCACCAGGTCCAGGTGTGGTTCATGTGGGAACAAGAGTCACCAGGTCCAAGAGACCCAGGTGGGGACCACAGTTACCAGGTCCAGATTGAGGCCTACGTGGGGGGACCAGATTCATCAGGACCAGTTGAGACCAAAGTGTGGAGCAAAGTTATCATATCCAGGTGAGGCCCAGTTGGGGACCAGAGTCCCCGGGTCTCGGAGAGGACCAGGTAACGACCAGATTAACAGGTCCAAGAGGCCCACGTGGGGAACTGAGTTACCAGGTATGGGTTGGCAACCCCACTCACCAGGTCCAGGTGAGGACAACCTTCAGGCCAGAGTCACCAGATCCAAGTGAGGCCCTACTGGGGACCGGAGTCACCAGGTAAATGTGCGGCTACAAAAATACCACAGTCACCAGGTCCAGGTGTGGTTCATGTGGGAATGAGAGACACCAGGTCCAGGTGAGAACCAGGTGGGGACCACAGTAACCAGGTCCAGATTGAGGCCTACGTGGGGGGACCAGAGTCATAAGGACCAGTTGAGGCCAAAGTGTGGAGCAAAGTTATCATGTCCAGGTGAGGCCCAGGTGGGGAACAGAGTAACCATGTCCCATTGATGCCAGGTGGGAAAAGAGTCACAAGGTCCCGGTGAGGCGCAGGTGGCAACAGGATTCACAAAGTCCATGTGAAGCCCAGGTGGGGACCACAGTCACCAGATCCAGGGTAGTCTCAGGTGCAGACCAGAATCACCAGGTCCAGGTGTGGTGCAGGTGGCTACCAAACTCACCAGGTCCCGGTGAGGCATTGGTGGGGACCAGAGTCACGAGGTACATGAGAAGCTAGAAACACATAGGATCTCTGGGTGGCGCAGCGGTTTGGCGCCTGCCTTTGGCCCAGGGCGCGATCCTGGAGACCCGGGATCGAATCCCACGTCGGGCTCCCGGTGCATGGAGGCTGCTTCTCCCTCTGCCTGTGTCTCTGCCTCTCTCTCTCACTGTGACTAACATAAATCAATAAAAATTAAAAAAAAATTCTAGAAACACTGCGGCCAACAGGTCCACATGATCTCCATGTGAGAACGAGCATCACCAGTTACAGGTGAGGACCAGGTGGGGATCGGACTCACCATGTCCAGGTGAGACCCAGGTGGGAAACAGTGTCACCATGTCCAGGTGTGGCCCAGGTGAAGACCAGAGTTAATAGGTCCGGCTGGGTCACTGTTAGTGAACAGTGTAACCGTATCCTGATGCTACCAAGGTGGGTACCAGAGACACCAGGTCCTGGTGAAGCCCAGTTGGGACCAGAGACATGAGGTCCAGGTGAGGTCCCGATGGGAACCACAGTCACCAGGTCAGGTGAGGCCATGCTTAGGATCAGAGTCACCAGTTACAGGTGAGGCCCAGGTGGAGCCAGAGTCACCTGGTACAGAAGAGACCAAAGTCAGGACCAGAGTTACCAGGATCAGGTCAGTCCCAGTGTTGAATAGAGTAACCATGTCGCGATGATGCCCAGGTAGAACCAGATTTACCAGGTCCAGATGAGTTGCAGGTGGGAGCATATTCACTAGGTTCCGGTTAGGCCAAGTTGAGGACCGAGTCACCAGGTCTAGTTGAGGCTTGGAGGGGTACCAGATTCACCTGGTCTAGGTGACATCCAGATGGGGACTAGAGTCACCATGTCAGGCTGAGGCCCAGAGGGGATCCAGAGTCATCATGTCCAGGTGAGGCTCACGTTGGAACAGAGTATCCAGGTCATAATGGTCCACAGGTGAGGACCAGAGTCACCAGATCTGGGTGACGCGCAGATAGGATCAGAGTCACCAGGTCCAGGTGAGGCCAAGAAAGAGTCCACAGCAATCAGGTCCAGGTGGGGAACAAAGTCACCAGGACTGGGTGAGGCACAGATGGGGACCAGATTCACCAGGTCCAGGTGAGGCCCAGGTGGTGACCAGAGTCCCCGGGTCTGGGACAGGACCAGGTAAGGACCAGATTCACCAGGTCCAAGAGGCCCACGAGGGGAATTGAGTCACCAGCTATGTGTGAGGCCCAGGTGGCAACCCCACTCACCAGTTCAAGGTGAGGCCAGCCTGCAGGCCATGCTGAGGAACCATGTCCCGATGATGCCCAGGTTGGGACCAGAGTTACCAGGTTCATGTGAGGCCAACCTGCAGGCCATGCAGTGGAACCATGTCCCGATGATGCCCAGGTAGGTACCAGAGTCACCAGGTCCAAATTAGGCCCAGATGGAGCATATTCACTAGGTTCAGGTGAGGCCCAGTTGAGGACCAGAGGCACCAGAACTGGTTGAGGCCTAGAGGGGTACCAGAATCACCTGGTCCAGTGACATCCAGATGGGGATCAGAGTCACCAGGTCAGGGTGAGTCCCAGCCAGGTTCCAGAGTCATCATGTCCAGGTGAGGCTCAGGTTCGAACAGAGTCACCAGGTACCAATGATGCCCAGGTTAGGACCAGAGTCACCAGGTCTGAGTGACGCGCAGATAGGATCAGAGTCACCAGATCCAGGTAAGGCCCTAGTGGGGACCGGAGACACCAGGTAAATGTGAGACTACAAGAACAACACAGTCATCAGGTCCAGGTGTGTTTCATGTGGGAATGAGAGTCACAGGTCCAATGAGACCCAGGTGGGGACCACAGTCACCAGGTCCAGATTGAGGTCTAGATGGGGGGACCAGAATCATCAGGATCAGTTGAGGCCAAAGTGTGGAGCAAAGTTATCATGTCCAGGTGAGGCCCAGGTGGGGTACAGAGTAACCATGTCCAATTGATGCCAGGTGGGAAAAGAGTCAGAAGGTCCAGAAGAGGCCTAAGTGAGGAGTAGATTCACCAGCTCCTGTTGAGGCCCAGTTGAGTGCCAGTGTCCCCAGCTCCGGGTGAGTCCCAGAGGGGGACCAGAGTTACCCGGTTCTGGTGATATGCAGGTGGGGACCAGAGTCACCACGTCAGAGTGAGGCCCAGAGTGGGACGAGAATCACTAGGTCCAGGGAAGGCCCCGATGTGGAACTGAGAAACCAGGTCCCATAATGCCCATATGAGGATCTGAGTGACCAGGTCCAGGTGAGGTCCCTGTGGGAACCAGTCACCTCATCCAGGTGAGGCCCAGGTAGGACCACAGTCACCAGGTCCAGGAGAGGCCCAGGTATATAAGAGTGTACCCAGGTCCCAATGATGCCCATGTAAGTACCAGAGTCAACAGGTCCAGGAGAGGCCCAAATATGAAACAGAGTCATTGTGTTCCAGGTGAGGCCAGATGGAGACCACAGGAACCAGGTCCAGGAGAGCCCCATATGGAAACCAGAGCCACCAGATCCAGGTGAGGTCCAGGTGGGACCACAGTCACAAGGTCCCGGTGACGCGCAGGTGGCAACAGGATTCACCAAGTCCAGGAGAGGCCCAGGAGGCGAACAGTCACCAGATCCAGGTTCGGACCATCTAAGGACCAGAATCACCAGGCCCAAGTGAATCCCAAGGAGTGACCAGAGTCACCAGGTAAGGGTGAGACCCAGAGTGGTAACCAGAGTAACCAGTTTAGTTTGAGGCCCAGAATGGGACCAGAGGTGCCTGGTCAAAGTGAGGCCCAGGTGTAGAATAGAGTATCCAGGTCCCAATGATGGCTGAGTGAGGACCAGAGTCACTAGGCCCATGCAGGCCCTGATGGGGAACAGAATCACTAGGTCCTGGTTCGGCATAGAATAAGACCACAGTCAGCAGTATCCGGTGAGCCCCTTCTGGGAACCAGAGCCACACTATCCAGCTGAGTCCCAGGTCAATGGGAGGCCCACGTGAGTAACTTATTCATCAGGTCGAAATGAGACATAGCTGCGGACAAGAGTCACCAGGACTGGGTGCGGCCTAGGTGGGGCAAGATTCAGCAGTTCTGAGTTAGGTCAAAGTGGGGACGACAGACACCAGGTCCAGGTGTGGCCAAACTGAGGACCAGAGTCACCATATCCAGTTGAGGTCCATGTTGGAAAGAGAGTCACCAGGTCCAGGAGAGGTCCAGGTGTGACTAGAGTCACCACATCCAGGTGAAGCCCAGGTGGGGATCAGAGTCATTAGGTCCAGATGAGGCCCAGGTGAGGACCAGAGTTATCAGGTACACGTGAGGCCCCGGTGGGGATCAGAGGCCACAGGTCCATGTGAGGCCGGCTTGGGGACCATGGTCAACAGATCTACTTGAGGCCCAGGTGTGGAACACAGTAAGCAGGTACAGGTGAGTCCCCAGTGGTGACAAGAGTGACCACGTCCATGTGAGGCCCAGGTGGGGACCAGGATCATCAGGTCCCGGGGAGGCCCTTGAAAGAACCAGAGTCAACAGTTCGAGGTCAGGCGCAGGTGGCAACCAGGGTCAGGAGGTCCAAGTCAGACCAAAGTGGGGTTCACAGTCACTAGGGCACGGTGAGATCCAGAGGGGGACCAGAGTCACCTGGTCCAGGTGAGGCCCAGTTGAGGACTAGTTTCACCATATCTGGTTCGGCTTAGAAGTGTACCAGAATCACCTGATCGAGGTGATATCCAGTTGGGGACCAGAGTCACCAGGTCAGGTGAGGCCCAGAGTGGTTCCAGAGTCATCGGGTCCAGGTGAGGCTCAGGTGTGGAACAGAATCTCCAGGTACCAATGATGCCCAGGTGAGGACCAGAGTCACCAGATCTGGGTGACACGCAGATAGGATCAGAGTCACCAGTTCCAGGTGACTGAGAAGAAGAAGAAGGCGTCTACTAAATCAGGTCCAGGTGGTGAAGAAAGTCACCAGGACTTGGTGAGGCCCAGATTTGGACCAGATTCACCAGGTCCAGGTTATTCCCAGGTGGTGACCAGAGTCCTCGGGGCTGGGAGAGGACCAGCTAAGGACCAGATTCAACAGGTCCAAATGAGGCCCACGTGGGGACCTGAGTCACCAGCTATGTGTGAGGCCCAGGTGGCAACCCCACTCCCCAGGTCCAGGTGAGGCCAACCAGCAGGCTATAGTCACCAGATGCAGGTGAGGACCAGGAGGGGACCAGAGTCACCAAATCCAGGTGAGGTCCATGTTCAAAGAGAGTCACCATATCCAGCAAAGGTCCAGGTGGGGACCAGAGTCACCAGATCCAGGTGAAGCCCAGCTGGGTACCAGAGTCACTAGGTCCAGATGAGGTCAAGGTTGGGACCAGAGATACCAGGTACAAGCGAGGCCCCGGTGGTGAGCAATGGCAACAGGTCCATGTGAGCCCGGCCTGGGGACCATGGTCAACAGGTCTACTTGAGGCCCAGGTGTGGAACACAGTAAGCAGGTCCAGGTGAGTCCCCGGTGGTGACAAGTGTCACCACGTCCAGGTGAGGCCCAGGTGGGGACCAGGATCACCAGGTCCAGGGGAGGCCATTGAAAGAACCAGAGTCAACAGTTCGAGGTCAGTCGCAGGTGGCGACCAGGGTCAGCAGGTCCAAGTCAGGCCAAAGTGGGGTTCACAGTCACTAGGGCACGGTGAGACCCAGAGGGGGACCAGAGTCACCTCTTCCAGGTGAGGTCCAGTTGTGGAACACAGTCACCGGGTCCCAATTTTGTCCAGTTGAGGACCATGGTCAACAGGACCAGGTGAGGCCCAGATGCGGATTGGAGTCCCCAAATCCAGGTGAAGACCAGGTGGGGACCACAGTCAACAGATCCAGGATAGTCTCATGTGCAGACCAGATTCACCAGGTCCAGGTGAGTTGCAGGTGGCAACCACACTCACCAGATCCCGGTGAGGCCCTGGTGCGGACCAGAGTCACGAGGTACATGAGAAGCTACAAACAATGCAGCCACCAGTTCCACGTGATGTCCACGTGGGAACGAGAATCTCCAGTTACACGTGAGGACCTGGTGGGGATCCGACTCACCATGTCCAGGTGAGACCCAGGTGGGAACAAGTGTCACCATGTCCAGGTGTGGCCCAGGTGAAGACCAGAGTTAATAGGTCCAGCTGGGTCACTGTTAGTGAACAGTGTAACCATATCCTGATGCTACCCCGGTGGGTACAAGATACACCAGGTCCTGGTGAGGCCCAGGTGGGACCAGAGACATGAGGTCCAGGTGAGTTCCCATGGGAACCACAGTCACCAGGTCAGGTGAGGCCATGCTTAGAATCAGAGTAACCAGTTACAGGTGAGGCCCAGGAGGAGTCAGAGTCACCTGGTACAGAAGAGGCCAAAGTCAGGACATGAGTTACCAGGATCAGTTGAGTCCCAGTGGTAAATAGAGTAACCATTTCCTGATGATGCCCTGGTAAAACCAGAGTCACCAGGTCCAGATGAGGCGCAGGTGGGGAGTATGTTCACTATGTCCCAGTGAGGCCCAGATGAGGACTAGAGTCACCAGGTCAAGTTGAGGCCTAGAAGGGTACCAGATTCACCTGGTCTAGGTGACATCCAGATGGGGACCAGAGTCACCATGTCAGGCTGAGGCCCAGAGGGGATCCAGAGTCATCAAGTCCAGGTGAGGTTCAGGTGTGGAACAGAGTATCCAGGTCATAAAATCCACAGGTGAGTACCAGAGTCAGCAGATCTGGGTGAGGTCCAGTTAGGATCAGAGTCACCAGTTCCAGGTGAGGCCAAGAAGGAGTCCACAGCAATCAGGTCCAGGTTGGGAACAAAGTCACCAAGACTGGGTGAGGCCCAGATGGGGGCCAGATTCACCAGGTCCAGGTGATTCCCAGGTGGTGACCAGAGTTACCAGTTCCAGGTGAGCACCAGGTAAGGACCAGATTCACCAGGTCCAAGTGAGGCCCACGTGGGGACTTGTGTCTCCAGGTATGGGTGAGGCCCAGGTGGAAATCCCAATCACCAGGTCCAGGTGAGGCCAACGTGCAGGCCATGCAGAGGAACCATGTCCCAATGATGCCCACGTAGGGACCAGACTTACCTGGTCCAGGTGAGGCCAACTTTTGGGACCTGCTGAGGAAACGTGTCCCGATGATGCCCATGTAGGGACCAGAGACACCAGGTCCAAATGAGGCCCAGATGGAGCATATTCACTAGGTCCAGATGAGGCCCAGTTGAGGACCAGAATCACCAGATCTGGTTGAGCCCTAGAGGGATACCAGAATCACCTGGTCCAGGTGACATCCAGATGGGGACCAGAGTCACCAGGTCAGAGCGAGGCCCAGAGAGGTTCAAGAGTCATCATGTTCAGGAGAGGCTCAGGTGTGGAACAGAATCACCCGGTACCAATGATGCCCAGGTGAGGACCAGAGTCACCAGGTCTGGGTGACGCCCCGATAGGATCAGAGTCACCAGTTCCAGGTGAGGCCAAGAAAAAGTCCACAGCAATCAGGTCCAGGTGGGGAACAAAGTCACCAGGACTGGGTGTGGCCCAGGTGGGGACCAGATTCACCAGGTCCAGGCGAGGCCCAGTTGGTGACCAGAGTCCCCGGGTATGGGAGAGGACCAGGTAAGGACCAGATTCACCACGTCCAAGAGGTCCACGTGGGGACCTGAGTCACCAGGTATGGGTGAGGCCCAGGTGGCAACCCCACTCACCAGGTCCAGGTGAGTCCAACCAGCAGGCCAGAGTTACCAAATCCAGGAGAGGCCCTAGTGAGGACCAGAGTCACCAGGTAAAATTGAGTCTACAAGAACACCACAGTCACCAGGTCCAGGTGTGATTCATGTGGGAACGAGAGTCACCAGGTCCAGGTGAGGCCAATCTGAGGACCAGAGTCACCAGATCCAGGTGAGGTCCATGTTGGAAAGGAGTCACCAGGTCCAGGAGAGGTCCAGGTGGGGACCAGAGTCACCAGATCCAGGTGAAGTCCAGGTGGGGACCAGAGTCACCAGATCCAGGTGAAGCCCAGGTGGGGACCAGAGTCACTAAGTCCAGATGAGGTCAAGGTGGGGACCAGAGATACCAGGTACAAGTGAGACCCCGGTGTGAGCAGTGTCAACACGTCCATGTGAGGCCGTCCTGGGGAACATGGTCAACAGGTCTACTTGAGGCCCAGGTGTGGAACACAGTAAGCAGGTCCAGGAGAGTCCCCGATGGTGACAATGTCACCACGTCCAAGTGAGACCCAGGTGGGGACCAGGATGACCAGGTCGAGGGGAGGCCTTTGAAAAACCAGAGTCCTCAGTTTGAGGTCAGGCGCAGGAGGCAACCAGTATCAGCAGGACCAAGACAGGCCATAGAGGGGGTTCACAGTCACTAGGGAACGGTGAGACCCAGAGGGGGACCAGAGTCACCTGGTCCAGGTGAGGTCCAGTTGTGGAACACAGTCACCGGGTTCCAATTTTGCCCAGTTGAGGACCATGGTCAACAGGGCCAGGTGAGGCCCAGATGGAGACCGGAGTCCCCAAATCCAAGTGAAGCTCAGGTGGGGACCAGAGTCACCAGATCCAGGGTAGTCTCAGGTGTAGACCAGAATCACCAGGTCCAGGTGAGGTGCAGGATGCAACCACACTCACCAGGTCCCGGTGAGGCCGTGCTGGGGACCAGAGTCACGATGTATATGAGAAGCTAGAAACACTGCAGCCACAAGGTCCACATTATGTCCATGTGGGAATGAAAATCACCAGTTAAAGGTGAGGACCAGGTGGGGATCCGACTCACCATGTCCAGGTGAGACCCAGGTGGGAACCAGTGTCACCATGTCCAGGTGTGGCCCAGGTGAAGACCAGAGTTAATAGGTCCGGCTGGGTCACTGTTAGTGAACAGTGTAAACATATCCTGATGCTACCCAGGTGGGAACCACAGAAACCAGGTCCTGGTGAGTTCCAGGAGGGCTTAGAGACATGAGGTCCAGAAGAGGTCTCGATGGGAACCACAGTCACCAGGTCAGGTGAGGCCATGCTTAGGATCAGAGTCACCAGTTACAGGTGAGGCCCCTGTTGAGCCAGAGTCACCTGGTACAGAAGAGGCCAAAGTCAGGACCATAGTTACCAGGATCAGATCAGTCCCAGTGGGGAATAGAGGAACCATGCCCCGATGATGCCGAGGTCGAACCAGAGTCACCAGGTCCAGATGAGGTGCAGGTGGGTAGCATATTCACTCGGTCCCAGTGAGGCTCAGTTGCGGACCAGAGTCACGAGGTCTAGTTGAGGCCTAGAGGGGTACCAGATTCACCTGGTCTACGTGATATCCAGATGGGGAGCAGAGTCACCATGTCAGGGTGAGGCCCATAGGGGATACAGAGTCATCATGTCCAAGTGAGGCTCAGGTGTGGAACGGAGTATCTAGATCATAATGATCCACAGGTGAGGACCAGAGTCACCAGATCTGGATGAGGCCAAGTTAGGATCACACTCACCACTCCAGGTGAAGCCAAGAATGTGTCCACAACAATCAGGTCCAGGTTGGGAACAAAGTCACCAGGACTGTGTGAGGCTCAGATGGGGACCAGATTCAAAAGGTCCAGGTGATTCCCAGGTGGTGACCAGAGTTACCAGTTCCAGGTGAGGACCAGGTAAGGACCAGATTCACCAGGTCCAAGTGAGGCCCACGTGGGTGCATGGGTCACCAGGTACAGGGGAGGAATAGCTGGGGACAAGAGTCACCAGATCTGGGTTCGGCCTAGGTGGCTCAGGTGGAAACCCCAGCACCAGGTCCAGGTGAGGCCAACCCTTGTGCCATGCAGAGGAACCGTGTCCCGATGATGCCCGTGCAGGGACCAGAGTTACCGGCTCCTGGTGATTCCAACCTGTAGGCCATGCTGTGTAACCATGTCCCGATGATGCCCAGGGAGGGACCAAAGTCACCAGGTCCAAATGAGGCCCAGATGGAGCATATTCACTAGGTCCCGTTGAGGCCCAGTTGAGGACCAGAGTCACCAGAACTGGTTGAGGCCTAGAGGGGTACCAGAATCACCTGGACCAGGTGACATCCAGATGGGGACCAGAGTCACCAGGTCAGGGTGAGGCCCAGAGGGGATCCAGAGTCATCATGTCCAGGTGAGGTTCAGGTGTGGAAGAGAGTATCCAGGTCATAATGATGCACAGGTGAGGACCAGAGTCACCAGATCTGGGTGAGGCCCAGTTAGGAGCAGAGTCACAATTTCCAGGTGAGGCCAAGAAGGAGTCCACAGCAATCAGGTGCAGGTGGGGAACAAAGTCACCAGGACTGGGTGAGGCCCAGATGGGGACCAGATTCAACAGGTCCAGGTGATTCCCAGGTGGTGACAAGAGTTACCAGTTCCGGGTGAGGACCAGGTAAGGACCAGATTCACCAGGTCCAAGTGAGGCCCACGTGGGACCTGTGTCACCAGGTATGGGTGAGGCCCAGGTGGCATCCCCACTCACCAGGTCCAGGTGACGCCAACCTGCAGGCCATGCAGAGGAACCGTGTCCCGATGATGCCCAGGTAGGGACCACAGTTACCAAGTCAAGAAGAGGCCAACCTGCAGACCATTATGTGGAACCATGTCCCGATGTTGCCCATGTATGGACCAGAGTCACCAGGTCCAAATGAGGCCCAGATGGAGCATATTCTCTAGGTCCAGGTGAGGCCAATTTGAGGACCAGAGTCACCAGATCTGGTTGAGGCCCAGAGGGGTACCAGAATCCCCTGGTCCAGGTGACATCCAGATAGGGACCAGAGTCACCAGTTCCAGGTGAGGCCAAGAAAGAGTCCACAGGAATCACGTCCAGGAGGGGAACAAAGTCACCAGGACTGTGTGAGACCCAGACGGGGAGCAGAGTCACCAGATCCAGGTGTAGCCCAGGTTGGGACCAGAGTCACTAGGTCCAGAAGAGGCCCAGGTGAGGACCAGAGTTACCAGGTACACGTGAGGCACCGGTGGGGATCACAGGAAACAGGTTCATGTGAGGCCGGCTTGGGGACCATGGTCAACAGGTCTACTTGAGGCCCAGGCGTGGAACACAGTAAGCAGGTCCAGGTGAGTAACCGGTGGTGACAAGAGTCACCACGTCCAGGTGAGGCCCAGGTGGGGACCAGGTTCACCAGGTTCAGGGGAGGCCCTTGAAAGAACCAGAGTCAACAGTTCTACGTCAGTTGCAGGTGGCAACCAGGGTCAGCAAGTTCAAGTCAGTACAAAGTGGGGTTCACAGTCACTAGGGCACGGTGAGACCCTGAGGGAGACCAGAGTCACCTGGTCCAGGTGAGGTCCAGTTGTGGAACACAGTCACCAGGTCCCTATTCTGAATAGTTGAGGACCATGGTCAACAGGGCCAGGTGAGGCCCAGATGGGGACCGGAGTCCCCAAATCCAGGTGAAGCCCAGGTGGAGACACCAGTCACCAGATCCAGGGTAGTCTCAGGTGCAGACCAGAATCACCAGGTCTAGGTGAGGTGCAGGTGGCAACCACACTCACCAGTTCCCGGGGAGGCCCTGGTGGGGACCAGAGTCACGAGGTACATGAGAAGCTAGAAACAAAGCAGCCACCAGGTCCACATGATGTCCATGTGGGAACGAGAATCACCAGTTACAGGTGAGGACCAGGTGGGGATCCGACTCAGCATGTCCAGGTGAGACCCAGGTGGGAACCAGTGTCACCATGTCCAGGTGTGGCTCAGGTGAAGACCAGAGTTAATAGGTCCGGATGGGTCACTGTTAGTGAACAGTGTAACCATATCCTGATGCTACCCAGGTGGGGAACAGAAATATCAGGTTCAGGTGAGGTCCCGATGGGAACCACAGTCACCAGGTCAGGTGAGGCCATGCTTAGGATCAGAGTCACCAGTTACAGGTTAGGCCCAGGTAGAGCCAGAGTCACCTGGTACAGAGAGGCCAAAGTCATGGCAGAGTTACAAGGATCAGGTCAGTCCCAGTGGGAACAGAGTAACCATGTCCCGATGATGCCCAGATAGAACCAGCGTCACAGGTCCAGATGAGGCGCAGGTGTAGAGCATATTCACTAGGTCCCGGTGAGGCCCAATTGAGGACCAGAGTCACCAGGTCTTGTTGAGGCCTAGAGGGGTACCATATTCACCTGGTCTAGGTGACATCCAGATGGGGACCAGAGTCACCATGTCAGGGTGAGGCCCAGAGGGGATCCAGAGTCAGCATATCCAGGTGAGGCTCAGGTGTGGAACAGAGTATCCAGGTCATAATGGTCCACAGGTGAGGACCAGAGTCACCAGATCTGGGTGAAGCCCAGTTAGGATCAGAGTCAACAGTTCCAGTTGAGTCAAAGAAGGAGTCCACAGCAATCAGTTCCAGGTGGGGAAGAAAGTCAACCGGACTGGGTGAGGCCCAGATGGGGACCAGATTCACCAGGTCCAGGTGATTCCCAGGTGGCGACCAGGGTTACCAGGTCCGGGGGAGGACCAGGTAAGGAACAGATTCACCAGGTCCAAGTGAGGCCCACGTAGGGACCTGTGTCACCAGGTATGGGTGAGCCCCAGGTGGTAACCCCACTCACCAGGTCCGGCTGAGGCCAACATGCAGGCCATGCAGAGGAACCGTGTCCCGATGATGTCCAGGTAGGGACCAGAGTTACCAGGTCCAGGTGAGGCCAACCTGCAGGACATGCAGTGGAACCATGTCCCGATGGTGCCCACGTAGGTACCAGAGGGACGAGCTCCAAATGAGGCCCAGATGGAGAATATTCACTAGGTCCAGGTGAGGCCCAGTTGAGGACCAGATTCACCAGATCTGGTTGAGGCCCAGAGGGGTACCAGAATCCCCTGGTCCAGGTGACATACAGATGGGGACCAGAGTCACCAATTCAGGGTGAGGCACAGAGAGGTTCGAGAGTCATCATGTCCAGCTGAGGCTCAGCTGTGGAACAGAGTCACCAGGTACCAATGATGCCCAGATGAGGACCAGAGTCACCAGATCTGGGTGACGCGCAGATAGGATCAGAGTCACAAGGTCCAGATGAGGCCAAGAAAGAGTCCACAGCAATCAGGTCCAGGTGGGGAACAATGTCACCAGGAGTGCGTGAGGCCCAGATGGTGACCAGATTCACCAGGTCCAGGTGAGGCCCAGGTGGTCACCAGAGTCCCCGGTTCTGGGAGAGGACCAGGTAAGGACCAGATTCACCAGGTCCAAGAGGCCCACGTGTGGACCTGAGTCACCAGGTATGGGTGAGGCCCAGGTGGCAACCCCACTCACCAGGTCCAGGTGAGGCCAACCTGCAAGCCAGAGTCACCAGATCCAGGTGAGGCCCTAGTGGGGACCGGAGTCAACAGGTAAATGTGAGTGTACAAGAACACCACAGTCACCAGGTCCAGGTGTTGTTCATGTGGAAACGAGAGTCACCAAATCCAGGTGAGACCCCGGTGGAGACCACAGTCATCAGTTCCAGATTGCGGCCTAGGTGGGGGGACCAGAGTCATCAGGAACAGTTGAGGCCAAAGAGTGGAGCAAAGTTTTCATGTCCAGGTGACGTCCAGGTGGGGAACAGAGTAAACATGTCCCATTGATGCCAGGTGGGAAAAGAGTCACAAGGTCCAGACGAGGCCTAAGTGAGGAGTAGATTCACCAGGTCCTGTTGAGGCCCAGTTGAGTATCAGTGTCCCCAGCTCTGGGTGATTCCCAGAGGGGGACCAGAGTCACCCTGTTCTGGTGTGAGTCGGGTGCGGACCAGAGTCACCACGTCAGGATGAGGCCCAGAGGGGAACGAGAATCACTATGTCCAGGTGTGGCCCCGATGTGGAACTGAGAAAACAGGTCTCATGATGCACATATGAGGACCTGAGTCACCAGGCCCAGGGGAGGTCCCTGTGGGCACTAGTCACCTCGTCCAGGTGAGGCCCAGGTGGGACCACAGTCACCAGTTCCAGGTGAGGCTCAGGTATATAAGAGAGTATCCAGGTCCCAATGATGCCCAGGTAAGGTCCAGAGTCAACAGGTCCAAGAGAGGCCCAAATATGGATCAGAGTCATTGTGTTCCAGGGGAGGCCAGATGGAGACCACAGGAACCAGGTCCAGGAGAGCCCCATATGGGAACCAGAGCCACCAGATCCAGGTGAGGTCCAGGTGGGACCACAGTCACAAAGTCCAGGTGAGGCGCAGGTGGCAACAGGATTCACCAAATCCAGGTGAGGTCCAGGTGGCGTCCAGTCTCCAGATCCAGGTGTGGACCAGCTTAGGACCAGATTCACCAGGCCCAAGTGAATCCCAAGGGGTGACCAGAGTCACCAGGTAAGGGTGAGGCCTAGAGGGGGTACCAGAGTAACCAGTTTAGTTTGAGGCTCACAATGGGACCAGAGGTCCCTGGTCAAAGTGAGGCCGAATTGTGGAATAGAGTATCCAGGTCCCAATGATGCCTGGGTGTGGACCAGAGTCACTAGGGCCGTGCAGGCCCAGATGGGGAACAGAATCACTAGGTCCTGGTGAGGCATAGAATAAGACCACTGGTGAATAAGTCACCAGTATCAGATGAGCGCCTTGTTGGAACCAGAGGCACTCTATCCAGCTGAGTCCCAGTTCCATGTGAGGCCCATGTGAGGACCAGCTTCATCAGGTCGAATTGAGGCATAGCTGGGGAAAAGAGTCACCAGGTCTGGGTGCGGCCTAGGTGGGGCAAGATTCAGCAGTTCTGAGTTAGGTCAAAGAGGGAACGAGAGACACCAGGTCCAAGGGAGGCCAAACTGAGGAGCAGAGTCACCAAATCCAGGGAAGAACCATGTCGGAAAGAGAGTCACCAGGTCCAGGAGAGGTCCAGGTGGGGACCAGAGTCACCAGATCCAGGTGAAGTCCAGGTGGGGACCAGAGTCACCAGATCCAGATGAGGCCCAGGTGAGGACCAGAGTTACCATGTACACGTGAGGCCCCGGTGGGGATCAGAGGCAACAGGTCCATGTGAGTCCCGCCTGGGGACCATGGTCAACAGGTCTACTTGGGGCACAGGTGTGGAACACAGTAAGCAGGTCCAGGTGAGTCCCCGGTGGTGACAAGAGTCACCACGTCCAGGTGAGGCCCAGGTGAGGACCAGGAACACCAGGAACAGGGGAGGGCCTTGAAAGAACCAGAGTCAACAGTTCGAGGTCAGGCGCAGGTGGCAAACAGGATCAGCAGGTCCAAGTCAGGCCAAAGTGGGGTTCACAGTCACTAGGGATCGGTGAGACCCAGAGGGGGACCAGAGTAACCTGGTCGAGGTGAGATCCAGTTGTGGATCACAGTCACCGGGTCCCAATTTTGCCCAGTTGAGGACCATGGTGAACAGGGCCAGGTGAGGCCCAGATGGGGACCGGAGTCAAAATATCCAGGTGAAGCCCAGGTGGGGACCACAGTCAACAGATCCCGGGTAGTCTCAGGTGCAGACCAGAATCACCATGTCCAGGTGTGGCCCAGGTGAAGAGCAGAGTTAATAGGTCCGTCTGGGTCACTGTTAGTGAAGAATGTAACCATATCCTGATGCTATCCAGGTGGGTACCAGAGACACAAGGTCCTGGTGAGGCCCCAGTGGGACCGGAGACATGAAGTCCAGGTGAGGTCCCGATGGGTTCCCCATCACCAGGTCAGGTGAGGCCATGCTTAGGATCAGAGTCACCATGTACAGGTGAAGCCCAGGTGGAGACAGAATCACCTGGTACAGAAGAGGCCAAAGTCAGGACCAGAGTTACCAGGATCAGGTGAGTCCCAGTGGGGAATACAGTAACCATGTCCCGATGATGCCCAGGCAGAACCAGAGTCACCAGGTCCAGATGAGGCACAGGTGGGGAGCATGTTCACTAGTTCCCGGTGAGGCCCAGTTGAGGACCAGAGCCACCAGGTCAAGTTGAGGCCTAGAGTGGTACCAGATTCACCTGGTCTAGGTGACATCCAGATGGGGACCAGAGTCACCATGTCAGGGTGAGGCCCAGAGGGGTTCCAGAGTCATCATGTCCAGGTTAGGCTGAGGTTTGGAACAAAGTATCCAGGTCATAATGGTCTGCAGGTGAGGACCAGAGTCACCAGATCTGGGGGAGGCCCACTTAGGATCAGAGTCACCAGTTCCAGGTGAGGCCAAGAAGGAGTCCACAGAAATCAGGTCCAGGTGGGGAACAAAGTCACCAGGACAGGGTGAGGCCCAGATTGGGACCAGATTCACCAGGCCCATGTGATTCCCAGGTGGTGACCAGACATACCAGTTCTGGGTGAGGACCAGGTAAGGACCAGATTCACCAGGTCCAAGTGAAGCCCACGTGGGGACCTGTGTCACCACGTGTGGGTGAGGCCCAGGTGGCAACACCACTCACCATGTCCAGGTGAGGCCAAACTGCAGGCCATGTTGTGGAACCATGTCCCGATGATGCCCAGAGAGGGACCAGAGTCACCAGGTCCAAATGAGGCCCAGATGGAGCATAGTCACTAGGTCCAGGTGAGGCCCAGTTGAGGACAAGAATCACCAGATCTGGTTGATCCCTAGAGGGATACCAGAATCACCTGGTCAAGGTGACATCCAGATGGGGACCAGAGTCACCAGGTCAGGGTGAGGCCCAGAGAGGTTCAAGAATCATCATGTTCAGGAGAGGCTCAGGTGTGGAAGAGAGACACCAGGTACCAAGGATGCCCAGGTGAGGACCAGAGTCACCAGTTCTGGGTGACGCCCAGATAGGATCAGAGTCACCAGTTCCAGGTGAGGCCAAGAAAAAGTCCACAGCAATCAGGTCCAGGTGGGGAACAAAGTGACCAGGACTCGGTGTGGCCAAGGTGGGGACCAGATTCACCAGGTCCAGTTGAGGCCCAGGTGGTGACCAGAGTCCCCGGGTTTGGGAGAGGACCAGGTAAGGACCAGATTCACCAGGTCCAAGAGGCCCACGTGGGGACCTGAGTCACCAGGTATGGGTGAGGCCCAGGTGGCAACCCCACTCCCCAGGTCCAGGTGAGGCCAACCTGCAGGCCAGAGTCACCAGATCCAGGTGAGTTCCAGGGGGGACCAGAGTCACCAGATCCAGGTGAAGTCCAGTTGGGGACCAGAGTCTCTAGGTCCAGATGAGACCCAGGTGGGGACCAGAGTTACCAGTTACACGTGAGGCCCCGGTGGGAATCAGAGGCAACAGGTCCATGTGAGGCCGGCTTGGGGACCATGGTCAACAGGACTACTTGCGGCCCAGGTGTGGAACACAGTAAGCAGGTCCAGGTGAGTCCCCGGTGGTGACAAGAGTCACCACGTCCAGGTGAGGTCCAGGTGGGGACCAGGATCACGAGGTACAGGGGAGGCCCTTGAAAGAACCAGAGTCAACAGTTCGAGGTCAGGCAGCGGTGGCAACCAGAGTCAGCAGGTCCAAGTCAGGCCAATGTGGGGTTCACAGTCAGGAGGGCACGGTGAGACCCAGAGGGGGACCAGAGTCACCTGCTCCGTTGAGGTTCAGTTGTGGAACGCAGTCACCGGGTCCCAATTTTACCCAGTTGAGGACCATGGTCAACAGGGTCAGGTGAGGCCCAGATGGAGACCAGAGTCCCCAAAGCAGGTGAAGCCCAGGTGGGGACCACAGTCACCAGATACAGGGTAGTCTCAGGTGCAGACCAGAATCACCAGTTCCAGGTGAGGTGCAGATGGCAACCACACTCACCAGGTCCCGTTGAGGCCCTGGTGGGGACCAGAGTCACGAGGTCCAGGTGAGTCGCAGGTGGCAACAGGATTCACCAAGTCCAGGTGAGGCCCAGGTTGCGACCAGTCACCACATCCAGGTGCGGACCAGCTAAGGACGAGAATCAACAGGCCCTAGTGAAGAGCAAGGGGTGACCAGAGTCACCAGGTAAGGGTGAGGCCAGAGGGGGACCCAGAGTAACCAGTTTAGTTTGAGGCCCGGAAAGCGACAAGAGGTCCCTGGTCAGAGTGAGGCCCAGGTGTGGAATAGAGTATCCAGGTCCCAATGATGCCTGGGTGAGGACCTGAGTCACTGGGGCCATGCAGGCCCAGATGGGGAACAGAATCATTAGGTCCTGGTGAGGCATAGAATAAGACCACAGTCAACATTATCAGGTGAGCCCCTTGTGGGAACCAGAGCCACTCTATCCAGCTGAGTCCCAGGTCCATGTGAGGCCCACGTGAGGACCAGATTCATCAGGTCGAATTGAGGCATAGCTGGGGACAAGAGTCACCAGGTCTGGGTGCGGCCTAGGTGGGGCAAAATTCAGCAGTTCTGAGTTAGGTCAAAGTGGGGACGAGAGACACCAGGTCCAGGTGAGGCCAAACTGAGGACCAGAGTCACCAGATCGAGGTGAGATCCAGGTGGGGACCAGAGTTACCAGATCCAGGAGACGTACAGGTGGGGACCAGAGTCACTAGGTCCAGATGCGGCCCAGGTGAGGACCAGAGTTACCAGGTACACGTGATGCCCCGATGGGTATCAGAGGCAACAGGTACTTGTGAGGACGGCTTGGGGACCATGGTCAACAGGTCTACTTGAGGCCCAGGTGTAGAACACAGTAACCAGGTCCAAGTGAGTCCCCGGTGGTGACAAGAGTCACCACGTCAAGGTGAAGCCCAGGTGGTGACCAGGATCACAAGGTACAGGGCAGGTCCTTGAGTAAAGCAGAGTCAACAGTTCGAGGTCAGGCGCAGGTGGCAACCAGGGTCAGCAGGTCCAAGTCAGGGAAAAGTGGGCTTCACAGTCACTAGGGCACGGTGAGACCCAGAGGGGGACCAGAGTCACTTGGTCCAGGTGAGGTCCAGTTGTGGAACACAGTCACCGCGTCCCAATTTTTCCCACTTGAGGACCATGGTCAACAGGGCCAGGTGAGGCCCAGATGGGGACCGGGGTCCCCAAATCCAGGTGAAGCCCAGGTGGGGACCACAGTCACCAGATCCAGTGTAATCTCAGTGCAGACCAGAATCACCAGGTCCAAGTGAGGTGCAGGTGGCAACCACACTCACCAGGTCCAGGGGAGGCCAACCTGCAGGCCATGCAGTGGAACCATATCCCGATGATGCCCAGGTAGGGACCAGAGTCACCAGGTCCAAATGAGGCCCAGATGGAGCATATTCACTAGGTCCAGGTGAGGCCCAGTTGAGGACAAAAGTCACCAGATCTGATTGAGGCCTAGAGGGGTACCAGAATCACTTGGTGCAGGTGACATCCAGATGGGTCCAGAGTCACCAGGTCAGGGTGAGGCCCAGCGAGGTTCGAGAGTCCAGAGCCTCATGTCCAGGTGAGGCTCAGTTGTGGAACAGAGTCACCAGGTACCAATGACGCCCAGGTGAGGACCAGAGTAACCAGGTCTGGGTGACACGCAGATAGGATCAGAGTCACCAGGTCCGGGTGAGGCCATGAAAGAGTCCACAGCAATCAGGTCAAGGTGGGGAACAAAGTCACCAGGAGTGAGTGAGTCCCAGATGGGGTCGGATTCACCTGGTCCAGGTGAGTCCCAGGTGGTAACCAGAGTCCCCGGGTCTGGGAGAGGACAAGGTAAGGACCAGATTCACCAGGTCCAAGAGGCCCAAGTGGAGACCTGTGTCACCAGGTATGGGCGAGGCCCAAGTGACATCCCCACTAACCAGGTCCATGTGAGGCCAACCTGCAGGGCAAGTCACCCGATCCACGTGAGGCCCTAGTGGGGACTGGAGTCACCAGTTAAAAGTGATTCTACAAGAACAACACAGTCACCAGATCCTGGTGTGGTTCATGTGGGATCGAGAGTCACCAGGTCCAGGTGAGACCCAGGTGGGGACCACAGTCACCAGGTCCAGATTGAGGCCTAGGTGGGGGGACCAGAGTCATCAGGACCAGTTGAGGCCAAAGTGTGGAGCAAAGTTGTCATGTCCATGTGAGGCCCAGGTGGGGAACAGAGTAACCATGTCCCATTGATGTCAGGTGAGAAAAGATTCACAAGGTCCAGACGAGGCCTAAGTGGTGAGTAGATTCACCAGCTCCTGTTGAGGCCCAGTTGAGGACCAGTGTCCCCAGCTCCGGGTGAGTCCCAGAGGGGGATCAGAATCACCCGGTTCTGGTGATGTCCAGGTGGGGACCAGAGTCACCACGTCAGGGTGAGGCCCAGAGGGAGACGAGAATCACTAGGTCCAGGTGAGGCCCCAATGTGGAACTGAGAAACCCGGTCCCATGATGCCCATATGAGGACCTGAGTCACCAGGTCCAGGTGAGGGCCCTGTGGAACTAGTCACCTCGTCCAGGTGAGGCCCAGGTGGGACCACAGTCACCAGTTCCAGGTGAGGCCCAAGTTATAAGAGAGTGTCCAGGTCCCAATGATTTCCAGGTAAGGACCAGAGTCAACAGGTCCAGGAGAGGCCCAAATATGGATCAGAGTCATTGTGTTACAGGTGAGGCCAGATGGAGACCACAGGAACGAGGTCCAGGAGAGTCCCATATGTTAACCAGAGCCACCAGATCCAGGTGAGGTCCAGGTGGGACCACAGTCACAAGGTCCAGGTGAGGCGCAGGTGGCAACAGGATTCACCAAGTCCAGGTGAGGCCCAGGTGGCGACCAGTCACCACATCCAGGTGCGGACCAGCTAAGGACCAGATTCACCAGGCCCAAGTGAAGCCCAAGGGGTGTCCAGAATCACCAGGTAAGGATGAGGCCCAGAGGGGGAACCAGAGTAACCAGTTAATTTGAGGCCAAGAATGGGACCATGATCCCTAGTCAAAGTGAGGCCCAGGTGTGCAATAGAGTATCCAGGTCCCAATGATTCCTGGGTGAAGACCAGAGTCACTAGAGCCATGCAGGCCCAGATGGGGAACAGAATCACCAGGTCCTGGTGTGGCATAGACTAAGATCACAGTCAACAGTATCAGGTGAGCCCCTTGTGGTAACCAGAGCCACTCTATCCAGCTGAGTCCCAGGTCCATGTGAGGCCCACGTGAGGACCAGATTCAACAGGTCGAATTGAGACATAGCTGGGGACAAGAGTCACCAGATCTGGGTGCGGCCTAGGTGGGGGAAAATTCAGCAGTTCTGAGTTAGGTCAAAGTGGGGACGAGAGACACCAGGTCCAGGTGAGGACAAACTGAGGACCAGAGGCACCAGATCCCGGTGAGGTCCATGTTGGAAAGAGAGTCACCAGGTCCAGGAGAGGTCCAGGTGGGTAACAGAGTCACCAGATACAGGTGAAGCCCAGGTGGGGACCAGAGTCACTAGGTCCAGATGAGGCCCAGGTGAGGACCTGAGTTACCAGGTACACGTGAGGCACCGGTGGGTATCAGAGGCAACAGGGTCATGTGAGGCGGGCTTGGGGACCATGGTCAAGAGGTGTACTTGAGGCCCAGGTGTGGAACACAGTAAGCAGGTCCAAGTGAGTCCCGGGTGGTGACAAGAGTCACCACGTCCAGGTGAGGCCCAGGTGGGGACCAGGATCACCAGGTACACGGGAGGCCCTTGAAAGAACCAGAGCCAACAGTTCGAGGTCAGGCGCAGGTGGCAACCAGGGTCAGCAGGTCCAAGTCATGCCAAAGTGGGGTTCACAGGCACTAGGACATGGTGAGACCCAGAGGGGGACCAGAGTCACCTGGTCCAGGTGAGGTCCAGTTGTGGAACACCGTCACCGGGTCCCAATTTTGCCCAGTTGAGGACCATGGTCAACAGGACCAGGTGAGCCCCAGATTGGGACCGGAGTCCCCAAATCCAGGTGAAGCCTAGGTGGGGACCACAGTCACTAGATCCAGGGTAGTCTCAGGTGCAGTCCAGAATCACCAGGTGCAGGTGAGATGCAGGTGGCAACCACACTGAAGAGGTCCCGGTGAGGCCCTAGTGGGGATCAGAGTCACGAGGTACATGAGAAGCTAGAAACACTGCAGCCACCAGGTCCATATGATGTCCACGTGGAAACGAGAATCACCAGTTACAGGGGACGACCAGGTGGGGATCCGAGTCACCATGTCCAGGTGAGACCCAGGTGGGAACCAGTGTCACCATGTCCAGGAGTGGCCCAGGTGAAGACCAGAGTTGATAAGTCCGGCTGGGTCACTGTTAGTGTACAGTGTAACCATATCCTGATGCTACCCAGGTGGGTACCAGAGACACCAGGTCCTGGTGAGGCCCAGGTGGGACCGGAGACATGAAGTCCAGGTGAGGTCCCGATGGGAACCACAGTCACCAGGTCAGGTGAGGCCATGCTTAGGATCAGAGTCACCAGTTACAGGTGTGGCCCAGGTGGAGCCAGAGTCACTTGGTACAGAAGAGGCTAAAGTCCGGACCAGAGTTACCAGGATCAGGTCAGTCCGAGTGGGGAATAGAGTAACCATGTCCCGATGATACCCAGGTAGAAGGAGAATCACCAGGTCCAGATGGGGCGCAGTTGGAGAGCATGATCACTAGGTCCCAGTGAGGCCCAGTTGAGGACCAGAGTCACCAGATCTGGTTGAGGCCTAGAGGGGTACCAGAAACACCTGGTTCAGGTGACATCCAGATGGGGACCAGAGTCACCATATCAGGGTGAGGCCCAGAAAGGTTGCAGAGTCATCATGTCCAGGTGAGGCTCAGGTGTGGAACAGAGTCACCAGGTACCAATGATGCCCAGGTGAGGACCAGAGTCACCAGGTCTGGGTGACCAGAAGATAGGATCAGAGTCACTAGTTCCAGGTGAGGCCAAGAAAGAGTCCACAGCAATCAGGTCCAGGTTTGGAACAAGTCCCGAGGACTGGGTGAGGCCCAGATGGGGACCAGATTCACCAGGTCCAAGTGATTCCCAGGTGGTGAACAGAGTTACGAGTTCCGGGTGAGGACCAGGTAAGGACCAGATTCACCAGGTCCAAGTGAGGCCCACGTGGGGACCTGTGTCACCAGGCATGTGTGAGGCCCAAGTGACAACCACTCTCACCATGTCCAGGTGAGACCCAGGTGGGAACCAGTGTCACCATGTCCAGGAGTGTCCCAGGTGAAGACCAGAGTTGATAGGTCCGGCTGGGTCACTGTTAGTGTACAGTGTAACCATATCCTGATGCTACCCAGGTGGGTACCAGAGACACCAAGTCCTGGTGAGGCCCAAGTGGGACCAGAGACATGAAGTCCAGGTGAGGTCCCGATGGGAACCACAGTCACCAGGTCAGGTGAGGCCATGCTTAGGATCAGAGTCACCAGTTACAGGTGTGGCCCAGGTGGAGCCAGAGTCACTTGGTACAGAAGAGGACAAAGTCCGGACCAGAGTTACCAGGATCAGGTCAGTCCGAGTGGGGAATAGAGTAACCATGTCCCCATGATGCCCAGGTAGAACCAGAATCACCAAGTCCAGATGGGGCGCAGGTGGGGAGCATGATAACTAGGTCCCAGTGAGGCCCAGTTGAGGACCAGAGACACCAGATCTGGTTGAGGCCTAGAGGGTTACCAGAAACACCTGGTCCAGGTGACATCCAGATGGGGACCAGAGTCACCATGTAAGGGTTAGGCCCAGAAAGGTTCCAGAGTCATCATGTCCAGGTGAGGCTCAGGTGTGGTACAGAGTCACCAGGTACCAATGATGCCCAGGTGAGGACCAGAATCACCAGGTCTGGGTGACCCGAAGATAGGATCAGAGTCACTAGTTCCAGGTGAGGCCAAGAAAGAGTCCACAGCAATCAGGTCCAGGTGGGGAACAAAGTCCCGAGGACTGGGTGAGGCCCAGATGGGGACCAGATTCACCAGGTCCAAGTGATTCCCAGGTGGTGAACAGAGTTACGAGTTCCGGGTGAGGACCAGGTAAGGACCAGATTCACCAGGTCCAAGTGAGGCCCACGTGGGGACCTGTGTCACCAGGCATGTGTGAGGCCCAAGTGACAACCCCTCTCACCATGTCCAGGTGAGACCCAGGTGGGAACCAGTGTCACCATGTCCAGGAGTGTCCCAGGTGAAGACCAGAGTTGATAGGTCCGGCTGGGTCACTGTTAGTGTACAGTGTAACCATATCCTGATGCTACCCAGGTGGGTACCAGAGACACCAAGTCCTGGTGAGGCCCAAGTGGGACCAGAGACATGAAGTCCAGGTGAGGTCCCGATGGGAACCACAGTCACCAGGTCAGGTGAGGCCATGCTTAGGATCAGAGTCACCAGTTACAGGTGTGGCCCAGGTGGAGCCAGAGTCACTTGGTACATAAGAGGACAAAGTCCGGACCAGAGTTACCAGGATCAGGTCAGTCCGAGTGGGGAATAGAGTAACCATGTCCCGATGATGCCCACGTAGAACCAGATCACCAGGTCCAGATGGGGCGCAGGTGGGGAGCATGATAACTAGGTCCCAGTGAGGCCCAGTTGAGGACCAGAGTCACCAGATCTGGTTGAGGCCTAGAGGGGTACCAGAAACACCTGGTCTAGGTGACATCCAGATGGGGACCAGAGTCACCATGTCAGGCTGAGGCCCAGAGCGGATCCAGAGTCATCATGTCCAGGTGAGGCTCAGGTGTGGTACAGAGTCACCAGGTACCAATGATGCACAGGTGAGGACCAGAGTCACCAGGTCTGGGTGAGCCGAAGATAGGATCAGAGTCACTAGTTCCAGGTGAGGCCAAGAAAGAGTCCACAGCAATCAGGTCCAGGTGGGGAACAAAGTCCCGAGGACTGGGTGAGGCCCAGATGCGGACCAGATTCACCAGGTCCAAGTGATTCCCAGGTGGTGAACAGAGTTACGAGTTCCGGGTGAGGACCAGGTAAGGACCAGATTCACCAGGTCCAAATGAGGCCCACGTGGGGACCTGTGTCAACAGGCATGTGTGAGACCCAAGTGACAACCCCTCTCACCAGGTCCAGGTGAGGCCAACCTGCAGGCCATGCAGTGGAACATGTCCCGATGATGCCCAGGTAGGAACCAGAGTTACCAGGTGCAGGTGAGGCCAACCTTCAGGCCATGCAATGGAACCATGTCCCGATGATGCCCAGGTAGGGATCATTGTCACCAGGTCCAAATGAGGCCCAAATGGAGCATATTCACTAGGTGCAGGTGAGGCCCAGTTGAGGATCACAGTCACCAGATCTGGTTGAGACCTAGAGGGGTACCAGAATCACCTGGACTACGTGACATGCAGATGGGGATCAGAGTAACCAGGTCAGGGTGAGGCCCAGAGAGGTTCCAGAGTCATCATGTCCAGGTGAGGCTCAGGTGTGGAACAGAGTCACCAGGTACCAATGATGCCCAGGTGAGGACCAGAGTCACCAGATCTGGGTGACGTGCAGATACGATCAGTCACCAGTTCCAGGTGAAGCCAAGAAGGAGACCACAACAATAAGGTCCAGGTGGCGAAAAAGCCACCAGGACTGGGTGAGGCCCAGATGGGGACCAGATTCACCAGGTCCAGGTGAGGCCCAGGTGCTGACCAGAGTCCCAGGGTCTGGGAGAGGACCAGGTAAGGACCAGATTCACCAGGTCCAAGAGCCCACATGGGGACAGAGTCACCAGGTATGGGTGAGGTCCTGGTGGCAACCCCACACACCAGGTCCAGGTGAGGACAGCCTGCAAGCCAGAGTCACCAGATCCAGGTGAGGCCCTAGTGGGGACCGAAATCACCAGGTAAATGTGAGTCTACAAGAACACCACAGTCACCAGGTCCAGGTGTGGTTCATATGGGAACGAGAGTCACCAGGTCCAGGTGAGACCCAGGTGGGGACCACAGTCACCAGGTCCAGATTGAGGCCTAGGTGGGGGGACCAGAGTCATCAGGACCAGTTGAGGCCAAAGTGTGGAGCAAAGTTATCATGTCCAGGTGAGGCCCCGGTGGGGAACAGAGAAACCATGTCCCATTGATGCCAGGTGGGAAAAGAGTCACAAGGTCCAGACGAGGCCTAAGTGAGGAGTAGATTCACCAGGTGTTGTTGAGGCCCACCTGAGGACCAGTGTCCCCAGCTCCGGGAGAGTCCCAGAGGGGGACCAGAGTCACCCGGTTCTGGTGATATCCAGGGGGGGACCCGCGTCAGCACGTCAGGGTGAGTCCCAGAGGGGGACTAGAATCACTAGGTCCAGCTGAGGCCCCTATGTGGAACTGAGAAACCAGGTCCCATGATGTCCATATGAGGACCTGAGTCACCAGGTCCAGGTGAGGTCCCTGTGGGAACCAGTCACCTCGTCCAGGTGAGGTCCAGGTGGGACCACAGTCACAAGGTCCAGGTCAGGCGCAGGTGGCAACATGATTCATAAAGTCCAGGTGAGGCCCGGGTGGCGACCAGTCTCCACATCCATCTGCGGACCAGGTTAGGACCAGATTCAGCAGGCCAAGTGAACCCCAAGTGATGACCAGAGTCACCAGGTCCGCGTGAGGCCCAGAGAGGGAACCAGAGTAACCAGTTTATTTTGAGGCCCAGAATGGGACCAGAGATCCCTGATCAAAGTGAGGCCAAGGTGTGGAATAGACTATCCAGGTCCCAATGATGCCTGGGTGAGGACCAGAGACACTATGGCCATGCAGGCCCAGATGGGGAACAGAATCAATAGGTCCTGGTGAGGCATAGAATAAGACCACAGTCAGCAGTATCAGGTGAGCCCCTTGTGGGAATCAGAGCCACTCTATCCAGCTGAGTCCCAGGTCCATGTGAGGCCCACGTGAGGACCAGATTCAACAGGTCGAATTGAGGCATAGCTGGGGACAAGAGTCACCAGGTCTGGGTGCGGCCTAGGTGGGGCAAGATTCAGCAGTTTTGAGTTAGGTCAAAGTGGGGACGAGAGACACCAGGTCCAGGTGAGGCCAAACTGAGGAGCAGAGTCACCAGACCCAGGTGAGGTCCATGTTGGAAAGAGAGTCACCAGGTCAAGGAGAAGTCCAGGTGGGGACCAGAGACACCAGATCCAGGTGAAGTCCAGGTGGGGACCAGAGTCACCAGATCCAGGTGAAGCCCAGGTGGGGACCAGTGTCACTAGGTCCAGATGAGGCCCAGGTGAGGACCAGAGTTACTAGGTACACGTAGGCCCCGGTGGGGATCAGAGGCAACAGGTCCATGTGAGGCCGTCTTGGGGACCATGGTCAACAGGTCTACTTGAGGCCCAGGTGTGGAACACAGTAAGCAGGTCCAGGTGATTCCCCGGTGGTGAGAAGGGTCACCACGTCCAGGTGAGGCCCAGGTGGGTCCAGGACCACCAGGTCCAGGGGAGGCCCTTCAAAGAACCAGAGTCAACAGTTCGAGTTCAGGCGCAGGTGGCAACCAGGGTCAGCAGGTCCAAGTCAGGCCAAAGTGGGGTTCACAGTCACTAGGGCATGGTGACACCCAGAGGGGACCAGAGTCACCTAGTCCAGGTGAGGTCCAGGTGTGGAACACAGTCACCGGGTCCCAATTTTGCCCAGTTGCGGACCATGGTCAACAGGGCCAGGTGAGGCCCAGATCGGGACGAGAGTCACCCGGTTCTGGTGATATCCAGGTGGGGACCAGAGTCACCATGTCAGGGTGAGGCCCATAATGGGACGAGAATCACTAGGTCCAGGTGAGGCCCCGATGTGGAACTGAGAAACCAGGTCCCATGATGCCCATATGAGTACCTGAGTCACCAGGTCCAGGTGAGGTCCCTGTGGGAACCAGTCACCTCGTCCAGGTGAGGCCCAGGTGGGACCACAGTCACCAGGTCCAGGTGAGGCCCAGGTATATAAGAGAGTATCCAGCTCCCAATGATGCCCAGGTAAGGACCAGAGTCAACAGGTCCAGGAGAGGCCCAAAAATGGATCAGAGTCATTGTGTTCCAGGTGAGGCCAGATGGAGACCACAGGAACCAGGTCCAGGAGAGCCCCATATGGGAACCAGAGACACCAGATCCTGGTGAGGTCCAGGTGGGACCACAGTCACAAGGTCTAGGTGAGGCGCAGGTGGCAACAGGATTCACCAAGTCCAGGTGAGGCCCAGGTGGTGACCAGTCACCAGATCCAGGTGCGGAATAGCTAAGGACCAGATTCTCCAGGCCCAAGAGAAGCCCAACGGGTGACCAGAGTCACCAGGTCAGGGTGAGGCACAGAGGGGGAACCAGAGTAAACAGTTTAGTTTGCGGCCCAGAATGGGACGTAAGGTCCCTGGTCAAAGTGAGGCCCAGGTGTGGAATAGGGTATCCAGGTCCCAATGACGCCTGGGTGAGGACCAGAGTCACTAGGGCTATGCAGGCCCAGATGGGGAACAGAATCAGTAGGTCCTGGTGAGGCATAGAATAAGACCACATTCAGGAGTATCAGGTGAGCCACTTGTGGGAACCAGAGCCACTCTATCCAGGTGAATCCCAGGACCAGGTGAGGGCAACGTGAGGATCAGATTCATCAGGTCGAATTGAGGCATAGCTGGGGACAAGCGTCACCAGGTCTGGGTGCGGCCTAGCTGGGGCAAGATTCAGCAGTTCTGAGTTAGGTCCAAGTGGAGACGAGAGACACCAGGTCCAGGTGAGGCCAAACTGAGGACCAGAGTCACCAGATCCAGATGAGTTCCATGTTGGAAAGCGAGTCACGAGGTCCAGGAGAGGTCCAGGTGGGGTCCAGAGTCACCAGATCCAGGTGAAATCCAGGTGGGGACCAGAGTCACCAGATCCAGGTGAAGCCCAACGGGGACCAGAGTCACCAGATCCAGGTGAAGCCCAGGAGGGGACCGGAGTCACTAGGTCCAGATGAGGCCAGGTGAAGACCAGAGTTACCAGGTACACGTAAGGCCCCGGTGGGGATCACAGGCAACAGGTTCATGTGAGGCCGGCTTGGGGACCATGGTCAAAAGGTCTACTTGAGGCCCAGGCGTGGAACACAGTAACCAGGTCCACGTGAGTAACCGGTGGTGACAAGAGTCACCACGTCCAGGTGAGGCCCAGGTGGGGACCAGGATCACCAGGTTCAGGGGAGGCCCTTGAAAGAACCAGAATCAACATTACGACGTCAGTCGCAGGTGGCAACCAGGTTCAGTAGGTCCAAGTCAGTACAAAGTGGGGTTCACAGTCAATAGGGCACGGTGAGACCCAGAGGGGGACCAGAATCACCTGGTCCAGGTGAGGTCCAGTTGTGGAACACAGTCACCGGGTCCCAATTTGCCCAGTTGAGGACCATGTTCAACAGGGCCAGGTGAGGCCCAGATGGGGACCGGAGTCCCCAAATCCAGGTGAAGCCCAGGTGGAGACCCCAGTCACCAGATCCAGGGTAGTCTCAGGTGCAGACCAGAATCACAAGGTCCAGGTGACAACCACACTCACTAGTTCCCGGTGAGGCCCTTGTGGGGACCAGTATCTCGAGTTACATGACAAACTAGAAACACTGCAGCCACTAGGTCCACATGATGTCCATGTGGGAACGAGAATCACCAGTTACAGGTGAGGACCAGGTGGGGATCCGATTCACCATGTCCAGGTGAGACCCAGGTGGGAACCAGTGTCACCATATCCAGGTGTGGCTCAGGTGAAGACCAGAGTTAATAGGTCCGTATGGGTCACTGTTAGTGAACAGTGTAACCATATCCTGATGCTACCCAGGTGGGGAACGGAGACATCAGTTCAAGGTGTGGTCCCGATGGGAACCACAGTCACCAGGTCAGGTGAGGCCATGCTTAGGATCATAGTCACCAGTTACAGGTGAGGCCCAGGTGGAGCCAGAGTCACCTGGTACAGAAGAGGCCAAAGTCAGGACCAGAGTTACCAGGTTCAGGTCAGTCCCATTGGGGAATAGAGAAACCATGTCCCGATGATGCCCAGGTAGAACCAGAGTCACCAGGTCCAGATGAGGCGCAGGTGGGGAGCATGTTCACTAGGTCCCAGTGAGGCCCAGTTGAGGACCAGAGTCACCAGGTCAAGTTGAGGCCAAGAGGGGTACCAGATTCACCTGGTCTAGGTGACTTCCAGATGGGGTGCAGAGTCACCATGTCAGACTGAGGCCCAGAGAGGTTCCAGAGTCATCATGTCCAGTTGAGGCTCAGGTGTGGAACAGAGTAACCAGGTACAAATGATGCCAAGGTGAGGACCAGAGTCACCAGATCTGGGTGAGGCCCAGATAGGATCAGAGTCACCAGTTCCAGGTAAGGCCAAGAAAGAGTCCACAACAATCAGGTCCAGGTGGGGTGACAAAGTCACCAGGACTGGATGAGACCAGACGGGGACCAGATTAACCAGGTTCATGTGATTCCCAGGTGGTGACCCGAGTTAGGAGTTCCGGGTGAGGACCAGGAAGGGACCAGATTCACCAGGTACAATTGAGGCCCCCGTGGGGACCTGTGTCACCAGGCATGAGTGAGGCCAAGGTGACAACGCCACTCACCAGGTCCAGGTGAGGCCATCCTGCAGGACATGCAGAGGAACCATGTGCCGATGATGTCCAGGTAGGGACTAGAATTACCAGGTCAAAGTGATGCCAACCTGGAGGCCATGTTTGGAACCATGTCCCGATGATGCCCAGGTAGGGACCAGAGTTACCAGGTCCAGATGAGGGAAACCTGCAGGTCATGCAGTGGAACCATGTCCCGATGATGCCCATGTAGGGACCAGATTCACCAGGTCCAAATGAGGCCCAGATGGAGCATATTCACTAGGTCCAGGTGAGACCCAGTTGAGGACCAGAGTCACCAGATCTGGTTGAGGCCTAGAGGGGCACCTGAATCACCTGGTCCAGGTGACATCCAGATGGGGACCAGAGTCACCAGGTCAGGGTGAGGCCCAGAGAGGTTCCAGAGTCATGTCCAGGTGAGGCTCAGGTGTGGAATAGAGTCACCAGGTACCAATGATGCCCAGGTGAGGACCAGATTCACCAGGTCTGGGTGTCGCGCAGATACGATCAGAGTCACCAGTTCCAGGTGAGGCCAAGAAGGAGTCTCTTCTGAGACCAGAGTCCCCGGGTGTGGGAGAAAACCAGTGAAGGACCAGATTAACAGGTCTAAGAGGCCCACGTGGGGACCTGAGTCACCAGGTTTGGGTGAGGCCCAAGTGGCAACCCCACTCACCAGATCCAGGTGATGCCAACCTGCAGGCCAGAGTCACCAGATCCATGTGAGGCCCTAGTGGGGACCCGAGTCACTAGGTAAATGTCAGTTTACAAGAACACCACACTCACCAGGGCCAGGTGTGGTTCATGTGGGAACGAGAATCACCAGGTTCAGGTGAGACCCAGGTTGGGACGATAGTCTCCAGGTCCAGAATGAGGCCTAGGTGGGGGGATCATGGTCATCAGGACCAGTTGAGAACAAAATGCGGATCTAAGTTATCATGTCCCTGTGAGGCCCAGGTGCGGAACAGAGTAACCATGTCCCGTTGATGCCAGGTGGGAAAAGAGTCACAAGGTTCAGACGAGACCTAAGTTAGGAGTAGATTCAACTGGTACTGTTGAGATCTGGTTGAGGACCAGTCTCCCCAGCTCTGGGTTAGTTCCAGAGGAGGACCAGAGTCACCGGGTTCTGGTGATATCCAGATGGGGACCAGAGTCACAATGTCAGGGTGAGGCTCAGTGGGGATCCAGAGTCAACATGTCCAGGTGAGGCTCAGGTGTGGAACAGAGAATCCAGGTCATAATGGTCCACAGGTGAGGACCAGAGTCACCAGATCTGGGTGAGGCCCAGATACGATCAGAGTCACCACTTCCAGGTGAGGCCAAGAAGGATTCCACAGCAATCAGGTCCAGGTGGGGAACAAAGTCACCAGGACTGGATGAGGCCCAGATGGGGACCAGATTCACCAGGCCCAGGTGATTCCCAGGTGGTGACCAGAGTTACCAGTTCCGGGTGAGGACCAGGTAAGGACCAGATTCACCAGGTCCAAGTGAGGCCCACGTGGGCACCTGTGTCACCAGGTATGGGTGAGGCCCAAGTGGCAACCCACTCACCAGGTCCAGGTGAGGCCACCCCGCAGGCAATGCAGAGGAAGAGTGTCCAGATGATGTCCAGGTAGGAACCTGAGTTACCAGGTCCAGGTGAGGCCAAGTTGCAGGCCATGCAGTGGAACCATGTCCCGATGATGCCCAGGGAGGGACCAGAAACACCAGGTCCAAATGAGGCCCAGATGGAGCATATTCACTAGGTACAGGTGAGGCCCAGTTGAGGACCAGAATCACCAGATCTGGTTGAGGACTAGAGGGGTACCAGAATCACCTGGTCCAGGTGACATCCCGATGGGGACCAGAGTCACCAGGTCAGAGTGAGGCCCAGAGAGGTTCCAGTCATCATGTGCAGGTGAGGCTCAGGTGTGGAACAGAGTCACCAGGTACCAATGATGACCAGGTGAGGACCAGAGTCACCAGGTCTGGGTGACGCGCAGATAGGATCAGAGTCACCAGTTCCAGGTGAGGCCAAGAAAGAGTCCACAGCAATCAGGTCCAGGTGGGGAACAAAGTCACCAGGACTGGGTGAGGCCCAGATGGGGACCAGATTCACCAGGTCAAGGTGAGAACCAGGTGGTGACCAGAGTCCCCGGTTCTGGGAGAGGACCAGGGAAGGACCACATTCACCAGGTCCAAGAAGCCCACGTGGGGACCTGAGTCACCAATTATGGGTGAGGTCCTGGTGGCAACCCCACTCACCAGGTCCAGTGAGGCCAACCTGCAGGCCAGAGTAACCAGATCCAGGTGAGGCCCAAGTGGGGACCGGAGTCACCAGGTAAATGTGAGTCTACAAGAACACCACAGTCACCAGGTCCAGATGTGGTTCATGTGGGAACGAGAGTCACCAGGTCCTGGTAAGACCCAGGTGGAGACAAGTCACAAGGTCCAGATTGTGGCCTAGGTGGGGGGACCAGATTCATCAGGACCAGTTGAGGCTAAAGTGCGGAGCAAAGTTATCATGTCCAGGTGAGGCCCAGGTGGGGAACAGAGTAACCATGTCCCATTGATGCCAGGTGGGAAAAGAGTCACAAGGTCCAGAAGAGGCCTAAGTCAGGAGTAGAATCACCAGGTCCTTTCGAGGACCAGTTGAGGACCAGTGTCCCCAGCTCCGGGTGAAACCCATAGGGGGACCAGCGTCACCCGGTTCTGGTGATATCCAGGTGGGGACCAGAGTCAGCACGTCAGGGAGAGATCCAGAGTCGGACGAGAATCACTAGGTCCAGGTGAGGCCCCGATGTGGAACTGAGATACCAGGACCCATGATGACCATATGAGGACCTGTGTCACCACGTCCAGGTGAGGTCCCTGTGGGAACAAGTCACCTCGTCCAGGTGAGGCCCAGGTGGGACCACAGTCACCAGGTCCAGGTGAGGCCTAGTTATATAAGAGAGTATCCAGGTCCCAATGATGCCTAGGTAAGGACCAGAGTCAGCAGGTCCAGGAGAGGCCCAAATATGGATCAGAGTCATTGTGTTCCAGGTGAGGCCAGATGGAGACCACAGGAACCAGGTCCAGGAGAGCCCCATATGGGAACCAGAGCCACCAGATCCAGGTGAGGTCCACGTGGGACCACAGTCAAAAGGTCTGGGTGAGGCGCAGGTGGCAACAGGATTCACCAAGACCAGGTGAGGCCCAGGTGGCGACCAGTCACCAGATGCAGGTGAGGAACAGCTAAGTACCAGATTCACCAGGCCCAAGTGAAACCCAAGGGGTGACCAGAGTCACCAGGTAAGGGTGAGGCCCAGAGGGGGAACCAGAGTAACCAGTTTAGTTTGAGGCCCAGAATGGGAGCAGAGTTCCTTGGTCAAAGTGAGACCCAGGTGTGGAATAGAGGATCCAGATCCCAATGATGCCTGGGTTAGGACCAGAGTCACTAGGCCATGCAGGCCCAGATGGGGAACAGATTCACTAGGTCCTGGTGAGCCATAGATAAGACCACAGTCAGCAGTATCAGGTGAGCCCCTTGTGGGAACCAGAGCCACTCTATCCAGCTGATTCCCAGGTCCATGTGAGTCCCACGTGAGGACCAGATTCATCATGTCGAATTGAGGCATAGCTGGTGACAAGTGTCACCAGGTTTGGGTGCGGCCTAGATGGGGCAAGATTCAGCAGTTCTGAGTTAGGTCAAAGTGGGGACGAGAGACACCAGGTCCAGGTGAGGCCAAACTGAGGACCAGAGTCACCAGATCGAGGTGAGGTCCAGGTGAGGACCAGAGTTACCAGATCCAGGTGACGTACAGGTGGGGACCAGAGTCACTAGGTCCAGTTGCAGCCCAGGTGAGGACCAGAGTTACCAGGTACACGTGAGGCCCCGATGGGTATCAGAGGCAACAGGTACTTTTGAGGACGGCTTGGGGACCATGGTCAACAGGTCTACTTGGGGCCCAGGTGTAGAACACAGTAACCAGGTCCAGGTGAGTCCACGGTGGTGACAAGAGACACCACGTCAAGGTGAAACCCAGGTGGTGACCAGGATCACCAGGTACAGGAGAGGTCCTTGAATAAAGCAGAGTCAACAGTTCGAGGTCAGGCGCATGTGGCAACCAGGGGCAGCAGGTCCAAGTCAGGCCAAAGTGGGCTTCACAGTCACTAGGGCACGGTGAGACCCAGAGGGGGACCAGAGTCACTTGGTCCAGGTGAGGTCCAGTTGTGGAACACAGTCACCGCGTCCCAATTTTTCCCACTTGAGGACCATGGTCAACAGGGCCAGGTGAGGCCCAGATGGGGACCGGAGTCCCCAAATCCAGGTGAAGCCCAGTAGGGGACCACAGTCACCAGATCCAGGGTAATCTCAGGTGCAGACCAGAATCACCAGGTCCACGTGAGGTGCAGGTGGCAACCACACGCACCAGGTCCAGGGGAGGCCAACCTGCAGGCCATGCAGTGGAAACATGTCCCGATGATGCCCAGGTAGGAACCAGAGTCACCAGGTCCAAATGAGGCCCACATGGAGCATATTCACTAGGTCCAGGTGAGGCCCAGTTGAGGACCAAAGTCACCAGATCTGGTTGAGGACTAGAGGGGTACCAGATTCACCTGGTCAAAGTGACATCCAGTTGGGGACCAGAGTCACCAGGTCAGGGTGAGGCCCAGAGAGGATCCAGAGTCATCATGTCCAGGTGAGGCTCAGGTGTGGAACAGAGTCACCAGGTACCAATCATGCCCAGGTGAGGACCAGAGTCACTACTCTGGATGACGCGCAGATAGGATCAGAGTCACCAGTTCCAGCTGAGGCTAAGAAAGAGTCCACAGCAATCAGTTCCAGGTGGGGAACAAAGTCACCAGGACTTCGTGAGGCCAAGATGGGGACCAGATTCACCAGGTCCAGGTGAGGTCCAGTTGGGGGCCTGCGTCCCCGGGTCTTGGAGAGGAGCAGGTAAGGACCAGATTCACCATGTCCAGTGAGGCCCACGTGGGGACTTGTGTCACCAGGTATGTGTGAAACCCAGGTGGCAACCCCACTCACCAGGTCCAGGTGAGGCCAATCTGCAGGCAATGCAGAGGAACCGTGTTCCGATGATGCACAGGTATGGACCAGAGTTACCAGGTCCAGGTCAGGCCAACCTGCAGCCCATTCAGTGGAACCATGTCCCGATGATGCCCAGGTAGGGAACATAGTCACCAGGTCCAAATGAGGCCATGATGGAGCATATTCACTAGGTCCAGGTGAGGCCCTGTTGAGGACCAGAGTTACCAGATCTGGTTGAGGCCTAGAGGGGTACCAGAATCACCTGGTCCAGGTGACATCTAGATGGGGACCAGAGTCACCAGGACAGGGTGAGTCCAAGAGATGTTGCAGAGTCATCATGTCCAGGTGAGGCTAGGTGTGGAACAGTCACCAGGTACCAATGATGCCATGGTGAGGACCAGAGTCACCAGGTCTGGGTGACGCGCAGATAGGATCAGACTCACCAGTTCCAGGTGAGGCCAAGAAGGAGTCCACAGCAATCAGGTCCAGGTGGGGAACAAAGTCAACAGGACTGGGTGAGGCCCAGATTGGGACCAGATTCACCAGGTCCAGGTGATTCCCAAGTGGTGACCAGAGTTACCAGTTCCGGGTGAGGACCAGGTAAGGACCAGATTCACCAGGTCCAAGTGAGGCCCACATGGAGACCTGAGTCACCAAGTATGGGTGAGGTCCAAGTGGCATCCTCACTAACCAGGTCCATGTGAGGCCAACCTGCAGGCAAAGTCACCCGATTCACGTGAGGCCCTAGTGGGGACTGGAGTCACCAGTTAAAAGTGATTCTACAAGAACAACACAGTCACCAGGACCTGGTGTTGTTCATGTGGGAACGAGAGTCACCAGGTCCAGGTGAGACCCAGGTGGGGAACACAGTCACCAGGTCCAGATTGAGGCCTAGGTGGGGGGACCAGAGTCATCAGGACCAGTTGAGGCCAAAGTGTGGAGCAAAGTAATCATGTCCATATGATGCCCAGGTGGGGAAGAGTAACCATGTCCCGTTGATGCCAGGTGGGAAAAGAGTCACAAGGTACAGACGAGGCCTTAGTGAGGAGTAGATTCACCAGGTCCTGTTGAGGCCCAGTTGAGGACCAGTGTCCCCAGCTCCGGATGAGTCCCAGAGGGGGACCAGTGTCACCCGGTTCTGGTGATATCCAGGTGGGGACCAGAGTCACCACGTCAGGGTGAGGCCCAGAGTGGGACGAGAATAACTAGGTCCAGATGAGACCCCGATGTGGAACTGAGAACCCTGGTCCCATGATGCCCATATGAGGCCCTGAGTCACCAGGTCCAGGTGAGGTCCCTGTGGGAACCAGTCACCTCGTCCAGGTGAGGCCCAGGTGGGACCACAGTCACCAGGTCCAGGTGAGGCCCAGGTATATAGAGAGTATCCAGGTCCCAATGATGCCCAGGTAAGGACCAGAGGCAACAGGTCCAGGAGAGGCCCAAATATGGATCAGAGTCATTGTGTTCCAGGTGAGGCCAGATGGAGACCACAGGAACCAGGTCCAGGAGAGCCCCATATGGGAACTAGAGCCACCAGATCCAGTTGAGATCCAGGTGAGACCAGAGTCACAAGGTCCAGGTGAGGCGCAGGTGGCAACAGGATTCACCAAGTCCAGGTGAGGCCCAGGTGGCGACCAGTCACCAGAACCAGGTGCGGACCAGCTAAGGACCAGATTCACCAGGCCGAAGTGATGCCCAAATTGTGATTAGAGTCACCAGGTAAGGGTGAGTCACAGAGGGGGAACCACAGTATCCAGTTTAGTTTGAGGCCCAGAATGGGACCAGAGGTCCCTGGTCAAAGTGAGGCCCAGGTGTGGAATATAGTTTCCAGGTCCCAATGATGCCTGGGTGAGGACCAGAGTCACTAGGGCATGCAGGCCCAGATGGGGCACAGAATCACTAGGTCCTGGTGAGGCATAGATAAGACCACAGTCAGCAGTATCAGGTGAGCCTCTTGTGGGAACCAGAGCCACTCTATCCAGGTGAGTCCCAGGTCCATGTGAGGACCACGTGAGGACCAGATTCATCATGTCGAATTGAGGCATAGCTGGGGACAAGAGTCACCAGGTCTGGGTGCGGCCTAGGCGGGGCAAGATTCAGCAGTTCTGAGTTAGGTCAAAGTGGGGACAGAGACACCAGGTCCAGGTGAGGCCAAACTGAGGACCAGAGGCACCAGATCCAGGTGAGGTCCATGTTGGAAAGAGAGTCACCAGGTCCAGGAGAGGTCCAGGTGGGGACCAGAGTCACCAGATCCAGGTGAAGTCCAGGTGGCTACCAGAGTCACTAGGTCCAGATGAGGCCGAGGTGAGGATCAGAGATACCAGATACACGTGAGCCCCCGGCGGGAATCAGAGCCAAAAGGTCCACGTGAGGACGGCTTGGGACCATGGTCAAGAGGTGTACTTGAGGCCCAGGTGTGGAACACAGTAATCATGTCCAGGTGAGTCCCCAGTGGTGACAAGAGTCACCACGTCCAGTTGAGGCCCAATTGGGGACCAGGATCACCAGGTACAGGGGAGGCCCTTGAGAGAACCAGAGTCAACAGTTCGAGGTCAGGGGCAGGTGGCAACCAGGGTCAGCAGGTCCAAGTCAGGCCAAAGTGGGGTTCACAGTCACTAGGGCACAGTGAGACCCAGAGGGGGACCAGAGTCACCTGGTCCAGGTGAGGTCCAGTTATGGAACACAGTCACCGGGTCCCAATTTTGCCCAGTTGAGGACCATGGTCAACAGGGCCAGGTGAGACCCAGATGGGGACCAGAGTCCCCAAATCCAGGTGAAGCCCAGGTGGGGACCAGAGTCACCAGATCCAGGTGAAGCCCAGGTGGGGACCACAGTCACCAGATCCAGGGTAGTCTCAGGTGCAGACCAGAATCACCAGGTCCAGGTGAGGTGCAGGTGGCAACCACACTCACCAGGTCCCGGTGAGGTCCTGGTGGGGACCAGAGTCACGAGGTACATGAGAAGCTAGAAACACTGCAGCCACCAGGTCCACATGATGTCCATGTGGGAACGAGAATCACCAGTTTTAGGTGAGGACCCGGTGGGGATCCGACTCACCCTGTCCAGTTGAGACCCAGGTGGGAACCAGTTTCACCATGACCAGGTGTGGCCCCAGGTGAAGACCACAGTAAATAGGTCCGGCTTGTTCACTGTTAGTGAACTGTGTAACCATATCCTGAAGCTACCCAGGTGGATACAAGAGACACCATGTCCTGGTGAGGCCAAGGAAGGACCAGAGACATGAGGTCCAGATGAGGTTCGATGGAAACCATAGTCACCTGGTCAGGTGAGGCCATGCTTAGGATCAGAGTTACCAGTTACAGGTGAGGCCCAGGTTGAGCCAGAGTCACCTGGTACAGAAAAGGCCAAAGTCAGGACCAGAGTTACCAGGATCAGGTCAGTCCCAGGGGGAAATAGAGTAGCCATGTCCCGATGATGCCCAGGTAGAACCAGAGTCACCAGGTCCAGATGAAGCACAAGTGGGGAGCATGTTCACTAGGTCCCGGTGAGGCCCAGTTGAGGACCAGAGTCACCAGGTCAAGTTGAGGCCAAGAGTGGTACCAGATTCACCTGGTCTAGGTGACTTCCAGATGGTGACCAGAGTCACCATGTCATACTGAGGCCCAGAGAGGTTCCAGAGTCATCATGTCCAGGTGACGCTCAGGTGTGGAACAGAGTATCCAGGTCATAATGGTCCACAGGTGAGGAAAGGAGTCACCAGATCTGGGTGAGGACCAGTTAGGATCAGAGTCACCAGTTCCAGGTGAGGTCAAAAAAGGGTCCACAGCAATCAGGTCCAGGTGGGGAACAAAGTCACCAGGACTCGGTGAGGCCCAGATGGGGACCAGATTCACCAGGTCCACGTGATTAGCAGGTGGTGACCAGACTTACCAATTCCGGGTGAGGACCAGGTAAGGACCAGATTCACCAGGTCCAAATGAGGCCCACGTGGGGACCTGTGTCACCATGCATGGGTGAGGCCCAGGTGGCAACCCCACTCCCCAGGTCCAGGTAAGGCCAACCTGCAGGCCATGCAGAGGAACCATGTCCCCATAATGCCCAGGTAGAGCCTAGAGTTTCCAGGAACAGGTGAGTCCAACCTGCTGGCCCTGCAGTCGAACTATGCCCCGATGATGTCCAGGTAGGGACCAGAGTCACCAGGTCCAAATGAGGCCCAGATGAAGCATATTCACTAGGTCCAGCTGAGGCCCAGTTGAGGACCAGAGTCAACAGATCTGGTTGAGGCATAGAGGGATACCAGAATCACCTGGTCTAGGTGTCATCAAGATGGGGACCAGAGTCACCAAGACAGCGTGAGGCCCAGAGAGGTTCCAGAGTCATCATGTCCAGGTGAGGCTCAGGTGTTGAACAGAGTCACCAGGTACCAATGATGATCAGGTGAGTACCAGAGTCACCAGGTCTGTGTGACGCGCAGATAGGATCAGAGTCACCAGTTCCAGGTGAGGACCAGGATGGACGACAGTCACAAGGTCCACATGAGGCGCAGGTGGCAACAGGATTCACCAAGTCCAGGTGAGGCCCAGGTGGCCACCAGTCACCAGATCTAGATGCGGACCAGCTAAGGACCAGATTCAAAAGGCCCAAGTGAAGCCCAAGGGGTGACCAGAGTCACCAGGTAAGGGTGAGACCTCGAGGGGGAACCAGAGTAACCAGTTTAGTTTGCGGCCCAGAATGGGACCAGAGGTCCCTGGTCAAAGTGAGGCCCAGTTGTGTAATAGAGTATCCAGGTCCCAATGATGCCTGGGTGAGGACCAGAGTCACTAGGGCCATGCAGGCCCAGTTGGGGAACAGAATCACTAGGTCCTGGTGAGGCATAGAATAAGACCACAATCACCAGTATGAGGTGAGCCCCTTGTGGGAACCAGTGCCACTCTATCCAGCTGAGTCCCAGGTCCCTGTGAGCCCCACGTCATGACCAGATTCATCAGGTCGAATTGAGGCATAGCTGGGGACAAGAGTCACCAGGTCTGGGTGCGGCCTAGGTGGGGCAAGATTCAGCAGGTCTGAGTTAGGTCAAAGTGGGGACGAGAGACACCAGGTCCAGGTGAGGCCAAACTGAGGACCAGAGTCACCAGATCCAGGTTAGGTCCATGTTGGAAAGAGAGTCACCAGGTCCAGGAGAGGTCCAGGTGGGGACCAGAGTCACCAGATCCAAGTGAAGACCAGGTGGGGACCAGAGTCACCTGATCCAGGTGAAGCCCAGGTAGGGACCAGAGTCACTAGGTCAAGGTGAGGCCCAGGTGAGGGCCAGAGTTACCAGGTACACGTGAGGCCCCGGTGGGATCAGAGGCAACAGGTCAATGTGAGGCCGGCTTGGGGACCATGGTCAACAGGTCTACTTAGGCCCAGGTGTGGAACACAGTAACCAGGTCCTGGTGAGTCCCCGGTGGTGAAAAGAGTCACCACGTCCAGGTGAGTCCCAGGTGGGGACCAGGATCACCAGGTACAGGGGAGGCCCTTGAAAGAACCAGAGGCAACAGTTCGAGGTCAGGCGCAGGTGTCAACCAGAGTCAGCAGGTCCAAGTCAGGCCAAAGTGGGGATCACAGTCACTAGGGAACCATGAGACACAGAGGGGGACCAGAGTCACATGGTCCAGGTGAGGTCCACTTTTGGAACACAGTCACCGGGTCCCAATTTTGCTCAGTCGAGGACCATGGTCAAAAGGGCCAGGTGAGACCCAGATGGGGACCGGAGTCCCCAAATCCAGGTTAAGCCTAGGTGGGGACCACAGTCACCAGATCCAGGGTAATCTCGGGTACAGACCAGAATCACCAGGTCCAGGTGAGGTGCAGGTGGAAACCACACTCACCAGGTCCCGGTGAGGCCCTGGTTGGGACGAGAGTCACGAGGTACATGAGAAGATAGAAACACTACAGCCACCAGGTCCACATGATGTCCATGTGGAAAGGAGAATCACCAGTTACAGGTGAGGACCAGGTGGGGATCGGACTCACCATGTCCAGGTGACACCCAGGTGGGAACCAGTGTCACCATGTCCAGGTGTGGCCCGGGTGAAGAATAGAGTTAATAGGTCCGGCTGGGTCACTGTTATTGAACAGTGTAACCATATCCTGATGCTACTCAGGTGGGTACCAGAGAAACCAGGTACTCGTGAGGCCAAACTGAGGACCAGAGTCACCAGATCCAGGTGAGGTCCATGTTGGAAAGAGAGTCACCAGGTCCAGGAGAGGTCCAGGTGGGGACCAGAATCACCAGATCCAGATGAGGCCAGATGGAGCATATTCAATAGGTCCAGGTGAGGCCCAGTTGAGGAAAAGAGTCACAAGATCTGGTTGAGGCCTAGAGGGGTACCAGAATCACCTGGTCCAGGTGACATCCAGATGGGGACCAGACTCACCAGGTCAGGGTGAGGCCCAGAGAGGTTCCAGAGTCATCATGTCCAGGTTAGGCTCAGGTGTGGAACAGAGTCACCAGGTACCAATGATGCCCAGGTGAGGACCAGAGTCACCATGTCTGGGTGACGCGCAGATAGGATCAGAGTCACCAGTTCCAGGTGTGGCCAAGAAAGAGTCCACAGCAATCAGGTCCAGGTGGGGAACAAAGTCACCAGGACTGGGTGTGGCCCAGAGGGGGACCAGATTCACCAGGTCCAGGTGAGGACCATGTGGCGACCAGAGTCCCCGGGTCTGGGAGAGGACCAGTTGAGGATCAGATTCACCAGGTGCAAGAGGCCCACGTGGGGACCTGAGTCACAAGGTATGGGTGAGCCCCAGGTGTCAACCCCACTCACGAGGTCCAGGTGAGGCCAACCTGCAGGCCTTGCAGTGGAACCATGTCCCGATGATGCCCAGGTAGCGACCAGAGTCACATGGTACAAATGAGGCCCAGATGGATCATATTCATTAGGTCCAGGTGAGGCTCAGTTGAGGACCAGAGTCACCAGATCTGGTTGAGGCCTAGAGGGGTACCAGAATCACCTGGTCCAGGTGACATCCAGATGGGGACCAGAGTCACCAGGACTGGGTGAGGCCCAGAGGGGGAACCAGAATAACCAGTTTAGTTTGAGGCCCAGAATGGGACCAGAGGTCCCTGGTCAAAGTGAGGCCCAGGTGTGGAATAGAGTATCCAGGTCCCAATGATGCCTGGGTGAGGACCATAGTCACTAGGGCCATGCAGGCCCAGATGGGGAACAGAATCACTACGTCCTGATGAGGCAAAGAATAAGACCACATTCACCAGTATCACCTCAGCCCCTTGTGGGAATCAGAGCTACTCTATCCAGCTGAGTTTCAGGTCCATGTGAGGCCTACGTGAAAACCAGATTCAACAGGTCAAATTGAGGCATTGATGGGGACCAGAGTCACCTGCTCTGGGTGAGGCCTAGGTGGGGCAAAATTCAGCAGTTCTGAGTTACGTCAAAGTGGGGACGAGAGACACCAAGTCCAGGTGAGGCCAAACTGAGCACCAGAGTCACCAGATCCAGGTGAGGTCCATGTTGGAAAGAGAGTCACCAGGTCCAGGAGAGGTCCAGGTGGGGACCAGAGTCACCAGATCCAATTGAAGACCAGGTGGGGACCAGAGTCACCAGATCCAGGTGAAGCCCAGGTGGGGACCAGAGTCACTAGGTCCAGGTGAGGCCCAGGTGAGGACCAGAGTTACCAGATACACGTGAGGCCCCGGTGGGATCAGAGGCAACAGGTCAATGTGAGGCCGGCTTGGGGACCATGGTCAATAGGTCTACTTAGGCCCAGGTGTGGAACACAGTAAGCAGGTCCAGGTGAGTCCCCGGTGGTGACAAGAGTCACTACGTCAGGTGAGGCCCAGGTGGGGACCAAGATCACCAGGTACAGGGGAGGCCCTTGAAAGAACCAGAGTCAACAGTTTCAGGTCAGGCGCAGGTGGCAACCAGAGTCAGCAGGTCCAAGTCAGGCCAATGTGGGGTTCACAGTCACTAGGGCATGGTGAGACCCAGAAGGGGACCAGAGTCACCTTGTCCAGGTGAGGTCCAGTTGTGGAACACAGTCCCCGTTTCTCAATTTTACCCAGTTGAGGGCCATGGTAAACAGGGTCAGGTGAGGCCCAGATGGAGACCGTAGTCCCCAAAGCAGGTGAAGCCCAGGTGGGGACCACAGTCTACAGATCCAGGGGAGTCTCAGGTGCAGACCAGAATCACCAGGTCCAGGTGAGGTGCAGGTGGCAACCACACTCACCAGGTCCCGGTGAGGCCCTGGTGGGGACCAGAGTCACGAGGTACATGAGAAGCTAGAAACACTGCAGCCACCAGGTCCACATGGTGTCTATGTGGGAACGAGAATCAACAGTTACAGGGGAGGACCATTTGTGGATCCGACTCACCATGTCCAGGTGAGACCCAGGTGGGAACCAATGTCAACATGTCCAGGTGTGGCCCAGGTGAAGACCAGAGTTAATAGGTCCGGATGGGTACTGTTAGTGAACACTGTAACCGTATCCTGATGCTACCCAGGTGGGTACCAGAGACACCAGGTCCTGGTGAGGCCCAGGTGGGACCAGAGACACGAGGTCCAGGTGACGTCCCGATGGGAACCACAGTCACCAGGTCAGGTGAGGCCATGCTTAGGATCAGAGTCACCACTTATCGGTAAACCCAAGATGGACCCAGAGTCACCTGGTACAGAAGAGCCCAAATCAGGACCAGAGATACCAGGATCAGGTCAGTCCCAGTGGGGAATACAGTAACCATGTCCCATGATGCCCAGGTAGAACCAGAGTCACCAGGTCCAGATGAGGCACAGTTGGGGAGCATATTAACTAGGTCCCGGTGAGGCCCAGATGAGGACCAGAGTCACCAGGCCTAGTTGAGGTCTAGAGGGATACCAGATTCACCTGGTCTAGGTGACATCCAGATGGGGACCAGAGTCACCACGTCAGGGTGAGGCCCAGACGGGATACAGAGTCATCATGTCCAGGTGAGGCTCCGGTGTGGAACTGTCACCAGGTACCAATGATGCCCAGTTGAGGACCAGAGTCACCAGGTCTGGGTGACGCGCAGATAGGATCAGAGTCACCAGTTCCAGGTGAGGCCAAGAAAGAGTCCACAGCAATCAGGTCCCGGTGGGGAACAATGTCAACGGGAGTGGATGACGCCCAGATGGGTACCAGAAACACCAGGCCCAGGTGATTCCCAGGTGGTGACCAGAGTTACGAGTTCCGGGTGAGAACAAGGTAAGGACCAGATTCACCCGTTCCCAGTGAGGCCCACGTGGGGACCTGTGTCACCAGGCATGGGTGAGGCACAGGTGACAACCCCACTCACCAGGTCCAGGTGATGCCAACCTGCAGGCCATGCAGAGGAACCATGTACTGATGATGCACAGGTAGGGACTAGAATTACCCGGTGCAGGTGATGCCAACCTGCAGGGCATGTGTGGAACCATGTCCCGATAATGCCCAGGTAGGGACCAGAGTTACAATGTCCAGGTGAGACCAACCTGCAGGCCATGCTGTGGAACCATATCCCTATGATGCCCAGGTATGGACCAGAGTCACCAGGTCCAAATGAGGCCAAGATGGATCATATTCACTAGGTCCAGATGAGGCCCAGTTGAGGACCCGAGTCACCATATCCGGTTGATGCCTAGAGGGGTACCAGATCCCCTGGTCCAGGTGACATCCAGATGGGGACCAGAGTCACCAGGTCAGGGTGAGGCCCAGAGAGGTTCCAGAGTCATCATGTCCAGGTGAGGCTCAGGTGTGGAACAGAGTAATCAGGTACCAATGATGCCCAGGTGAGTTCCAGAGTCACCAAATCTGGGTGACGCACAGATAGGATCAGAGTCACCAGTTCCAGGTGAGGCCCATGTGGAGCCAGAGTCACCTGGTACATAAGAGGCCAAAGTCAGGACCAGAGTTACCAGGATCAGGTCAGTCCCAGTGTGGAACAGAGTAAACATGTCCCCATGATGCCCAGGAAGAACCAGAGTTACCAGGTCCAGATGAGGTGCAGGTGGGAGCATATTCACTAGGTCCCGGTTAGGCCAAGTTGAGGACCAAGTCACCAGGTCTAGTTGAGGCTTGGAGGGGTACCAGATTCACCTGGTCTAGGTGACATCCAGATGGGGACCAGAGTCACCATGTCAGGCTGAGACCCAGAGGGGATCCAGAGTCATCATGTCCAGGTGAGGCTCACGTGTGGAACAGAGTATCCAGGTCATAATGGTCCACAGGTGAGGACCAGAGTCACCAGATCTGGGTGAGGCCCAGTTAGGATCAGAGTCACTAGTTCCAGGTGAGGGCCAAGAAGGAGTACACAGCAATCAGGTCCAGGTGGGAACAAAGTCACCTGGACTGGATGAGGCCCAATGGGGACCAGAATCACAATGTCCAGGTGATTCCCAGGTGATGACCAGAGTTACCAGTTCCGTGTGAGGACAAGGGAAGGACCAAATTCACCAGGTCCACGTGAGGCCCACGTGGGAACCTGTGTCACCATGTATGGGTGAGGCACAATTGGCAACCCCACTTACCAGGTCCAGGTGAGGCCAACCTGCAGGCGATGGAGAGGAACCGTGTCCCGATGATGCCCATGTAGGGACCAGAGTTACCAGGTCCAGGTGAGGCCAACCTGCAGGCGATGGAGAGGAACCGTGTCCCGATGATGCCCAGGTAGGGACCAGAGTTACCAGGCCCAGGTGAGGCCAACCTGCAGGCCATGCAGTGGAACCATATCCCTATGATGCCCAGGTAGGGACCAGAGTCACCAGGTCCAAATGAGGCCCACATGGAGCATATTCACTAGGTCCAGGTGAGGCCCAGTTGAGGACCAGAGTCACCAGATCTGGTTGAGGCCTAGAGGAATACGAGAATCCCCTATTCCAGGTGACATCCAGATGGAGACCAGAGTCACCAGGGAAGGGTGAGGCTCAGAGAGGTTCCAGAGTCATCATGTCCAGGTGTGGCTCAGGTGTAGAACAGAGTCACCATGTACCAATGTTGCCCAGGTGAGGACCAGAGTCACCAGGTCTGGGTGACGCGCAGATATGATCAGAGTCACCAGTTCCAGGTGAGGCCAAGAAAGAGTCCACAGCAATCAGGTCCAGGTGGGGAACAAAGTCACCAGGACTGCGTGAGACCCAGATGGGGACCAGATTCACCAAATCCAGGTGAGGCCCAGTTGGTGACCAGAGTCCCCGGGTCTGGGAGAGGACCAGATATTAACCAGATTCACCAGGTCCAAGAAGCCCACGTGTGGACCTGAGTCAACACGTATGGGTGAGGCCCATGTGGCAACCCGACTCACCAGGTCCAGGTGAGGCCAACCTGCAGGTCAGAGTCACCAGATCCAGGTGAGGCCCTAGGGGGAACGGAGTCACAGGTAAATGTGAGTCTACAAGAACACCACAGTCAACAGGGCCAGGTGTGTTTCAAGTGGGAACGAGAGTCACCAGGTCCAGGTGAGACCCAGGTGGGGACCACACTCACCAGGTCCAGATTGAGGTCTAGGTGGGGGGACAAGATTCATCAGGACCAGTTGAGGCCAAAGTGTGGAGCAAAGTTATCATGTCCAGGAGAGGCCCAGGTGGGCAACAGTGGAACCATGTCCCATTGATGCCAGGTGGGAAAAGAGTCACAAGGTCCAGACGAGGCCTAAGTGAGGAGTAGATTCACCAGGTCCTGTTGAGGCCCAGCTGAGGACCAGTGTCCCCAGCTCCGGGAGAGTCCTAGAGGGGGACCAGAGTCACCCGGTTCTGGTGATATCCAGGGGTGACCAGAGTCACCACGTCAGGGTGACGCCCAGAGGGGGACGAGAATCACTAGGTCCAGGTGAGGCCCCGATGTGGAACTGAGAAACCAGGTCCCATGATGCCATATGAGGACCTGAGTCATCAGGTCCAGGTGAGGTCCCTGTGGGAACCAGTCACCTCGTCCAGGTGAGGCCCAGGTGGGACCACAGTCACCAGGTCCAGGTGAGGCCCAGGTATAATAGAGTGTATCCAGGTCCCAGTGATGCCCAGGTAAGGACCAGCATCATCAGTTCCAGGAGAGGCCCAAATATAGATAAGAGTCATTTTGTTCCAGTTGATGCCTGATGGAGACCACAGGAACCAGGTCCAGGAGAGCTCCATATGGGAACCAGAGCCACCAGATCCAGGTGACTTCCAGGTGGGACCAGAGTCACAAGGTCCAGGTGAGGCGCAGGTGGCTACACGATTCACCAAGTCCAGGTGAGGCCCAGGTGGCGACCAGTCACCAGATCCAAGTGAGGACAAGCTAAGGACCAGATTCACCAGGCCCAAATGAAGCCCAAGGGGTGACCAGAGTCACCAGGTAAGGGTCATTCCCAGAGGGAGAACCACAGTAACCAGTTTAGTTTGAGGCCAAGAATGTGACCAGAGGTCCCTTGTCAGAGTGAGGCCCAGGTGTGGAATAGTGTATCCAGGTCCCATGATGCCTGGAAGGACCATAGTCACTAGGGCCATGCAGGCCCAGATGGGGAACAGAATCACTAGGTCCTGGTGAGGCATAGAATAAGACCACAATCAGCAGTATCATTTGAGTCCCTTGCGGGAACCAGAGCCACTCTATCCAGCTGAGTCCCAGGTGATGTGAGGCTCACGAAAGGACCAGATTCATTAGGTCGAAATGAGGCATACCTGGGGACAAGAGTCACCAGGTATGGGTGCGGCCTAGGTGGGGCAAGATTCAGCAGTTCTGAGTTAGGTCAAAGCAGGGACGAGAGACGTCAGGTCCAGGTGAGGCCAAACTGAGGACCAGAGTCACCAGATCCAGGTGAGGTCCATGTTGGAAAGAGAGTCAGCAGGTCCAAGAGAGGTCCAGGTGGGGACCAGAGACACCAGATTCAGGTGAAGTCCAGGTGGGGACCAGAGTCACCAGATCCAGGTGAAGCCCAGGTGGGGATCAGAGTCACTAGGTCCAGATGAGGCCCAGGTGAGGACCAGAGTTACCAGGTACACGAGAGGCCCCGGTGGGGATCAGAGGCAACAGGTCCATGTGAGGCCGGTTTGGGGACCATGGTCAACTGGTCTACTTGAGGCTCAGGTGTGGAACACAGTAACCAGGTCTAGGTGAGTCCCCAGTGGTGACAAGAGTCACCACGTCCAGGTGAGTCCCAGGTGGGGACCAGGATCACCAGGTACAGGGGAGGCCCTTGAAAGAACCAGACTCAACAGGTCGAAGTCAAGCGCAGGTCGCAACCAGGGTCAGCCGGTCCAAGTCAGGCCAAAGTGGGGTTCACAGTCATTAGGGCACGGTGAGACCCAGAAGGGGACCAGAGTCACCAGATCCAGGTGAGGTCCATGTTGGAAAGAGAGTCACCAGGTCCGGGAGAGGTCCAGGTAGGGACCAGAGTAACCAGATCCACGTGAATCCCAGGTGGGGACCAGAGTCACTAGGTCCCATGAGGCCCAGGTGAGGACCTGAGTTAACAGGTACACGTGAGGCCCCGGTGGGGATCAGAGGCAACAGGTCCATGTGAGGCCGGCTTGGGGACCATGGTCAGCAGGTCTACTTGAGGCCCTGGTGTGTAACACAGTAAGCAGGTCCAGGTGAGTCCCCAGTGGTGAAAAGGGTCACGACGTCCAGGTGAGGCCCAGGTGGGGACCAGGATCACCAGGTACAGTTGAGGCCCTTGAAAGAACTAGAGTCTACTGGCACAAAAACAGACACATAGATTAGTGAAACAGAATAGAGAATCCAGAAGTGGACCCTGAACTTTATGGGCAACTAATATTCGATAAAGGAGGAAAGACTATCCATTGGAAGAAAGACAGTCTCTTCAATAAATGGTGCTGGGAAAATTGGACATCCACATGCAGAAGAATGAAACTAGACCACTCTCTTTCACCATACACAAAGATAAACTCAAAATGGATGAAAGATCTAAATGTGAGACAAGATTCCATCAAAATCCTAGAGAAGAACACAGGCAACACCCTTTTTGAACTCGGCCATAGTAACTTCTTGCAAGATACATCCACGAAGGCAAAAGAAACAAAAGCAAAAATGAACTATTGGGACTTCATCAAGATAAGAAGCTTTTGCACAGCAAAGGATACAGTCAACAAAACTCAAAGACAACCTACAGAATGGAAGAAGATATTTGCAAATGACATATCAGATAAAGGACTAGTTTCCAAGATCTATAAAGAACTTATCAAACACAACACCAAAGAAACAAACAATCCAATCATGAAATGGACAAAAGACATGAACAGAAATCTCACAGAGGAAGACATAGACATGGCCAACATGCACATGAGAAAATGCTCTGCATCACTTGCCATCAGGGAAATACAAATCAAAACCACAATGAGATACCACCTCACACCAGTGAGAATGGGGAAAATTACCAAGACAGGAAACAACCAATGTTGGAGAGGATGCGGAGAAAAGGGAATCCTCATACACTGTTGGTGGGAATGTGAACTGGTGCAGCCACTCTGGAAAACTGTGTGGAGGTTCCTCAAACAGTTAAAAAAATACCTGCCCTACGACCCAGCAATTGCACTGTTGGGGATTTTCCCCAAAGAGACAAAGGCAATGAAACGCCGGGACACCTGCACCCCGATGTTTATAGCAGCAATGGCCACGATAGCCAAACTGTGGAAGGAGCCTCGGTGTCCAACGAAAGATGAATGGATAAAGAAGATGTGGTTTATGTATACAATGGAATATTACTCAGCTATTAGAAATGACAAATACCTACCATTTGCTTCAACGTGGATGGAACTGGAGGGTATTATGCTGAGTGAAGTAAGCCAGTCGGATAAAGACAAACATTATATGTGCTCATTCATTTGGAGAATATAAATAATAGTGAAAGGGAATATAAGGGAAGGGGGAAGAAATGTGTGGGAAATATCAGAAAGGGAGACAGAACGTAAAGACTGCTAACTCTGGGAAACGAACTAGGGGTGGTAGAAGGGGAGGAGGGCGGGGGGTGGGAGTGAAAGGCTGAGGGGCACTGGGGGTTATTCTGTATGTTACTAAATAGAACACCAATAATAAAAAATAAATTAAAAAAAGAAAAAAGAAAGAACCAGAGTCAACAGGTCGAAGTCAAGCGCAGGCGGCAACCAGGGTCAGCAGGTCCAAGTCAGGCCAAAGTGGGGTTCACAGTCATTAGGGCACGGTGAGACCCAGAGGGGGACCAGAGTCACCTGGTCCAGGTGAGGTCCATTTGTGGAACACAGTCACCGGACCCCAATTGTGCCCAGTTTAGGACCATGGTCAACAGGGCCAGGTGAGGCCCAGATGGGGACCGGAGTCCCCAAATCCAGGTGAAGACCAGGTGGGGACCACAGTCACCAGATCCAGGGTAGTCTCAGGTGCAGACCAGAATCACCAAGTCCAGGTGAGTTGCAGGTGGCAACCACACTCACCAGGTCCCGGTGAGGCCCTGGTGGGGACCAGAGTCACGAGGTACATGAGAAGCCAGAAACACTGCAGCCACTAGGTCCACAGGATGTCCATATGGGAACGAGAATCACCAGTTACAGGTGAGGACCAGGTGGGGATCCGACTCACCATGTCCAGGTGAGACCCAGGTGGGAACCAGTGTCACCATGTCCAGGTGTGGCCCAGGTGAATACCAGAGTTAATAGGTCCGGCAGGTTCACTGTTAGTGAACAGTGTAACCATATCCTGATGCTACCCTGGTGGGTACCAGAGACACCAGGTCCTGATGAGGCCCAGGTGGGACCAGAGATATGAGGTCCAGGTGAGGTCCCGATGGGAACCACAGTCACCAGGTCAGGTGAGGCCATGCTTAGGATCAGAGTCACCAGTTACTGTTGTGGCCCAGGAGGAGCCAGAGTCACCTGGTACGGAAGAGGCCAAAGTCAGGACCAGAGTTACCAGGATCAGGTCAGTCCCAGTGGGGAATAGACTAACCATGTCCCGATGATGCCCAGGTAGAACCAGAGTCACCAGGTCCAGATGAGGAGTAGGTGGGAAGCATATTCTCTAGGTCTCGGTGAGGCGCACTTGAGGACCAGAATCCCCAGGTCTAGTTGAGGCCTAGAGGGGTACCAGATTCACCTGGTCTAGGTGACATCCAGATGGGGAGCAGAGTCACCATGTCAGGGTGAGGCCCAGAGGGGACCCAGAGTCATCATGTCCAGGTGAGGCTCAGGTGTGGAACAGAGATCCAGATCATAATGGTCCACAGGTGAGGACCAGAGTCACCAGATCTGGGTGAGGCCCAGTTAGGATCAGAGTCACCAGTTCCAGGTGAGGCCAAGAAGGAGTCCACAGCAATCAGGTCCAGGTGGGGAACAAAGTCACGAGGACTGGGTGAGGCCCAGATGGGGACCAGATTCACCAGGTCCAGGTGAAGCCCAGGTGGGGACCAGAGTCACTAGGTCCAGATGAGGGCCAGGTGAGGACCAGAGTTACCAGGTACACGTCAGGCGCTGGTAGGTATCAGAGGCATTTGGTCCATGTGAGGCAGGCTTGGGGACCATGGTCAAGAGTTCTACTTGAGGCCCAGTGTGGAACACTAAAACCAGGTCCAAGTGAGTCCCCGGTGGTGACAAGAGTCACCAGGTCCAGGTGAGGCCCAGGTGGGAACCAGGATCACCAGGTACAGGGGAGGCCCTTGAACGAACCAGAGTCAACAGTTCGAGCCCACGCGCAGGTGGCAACTAGGGTCAGCAGGTCCAAGTCAGGCCAAAGTGGGGTTCACAGTCACTAGAGCACGGTGAGACCCACAGGGGGACCAGAGTCACCTGCTCCAGGTGAGGTCCAAGTGTGGAACACAGTCACCGGGTCCCATTTTTGCCGTGATGAGGACCATGGTCAACAGGGCCAGGTGAAGCCCAGGTTGGGACCATAGTCACCAGATCCAGGGTAGTCTCAGGTGCAGACCAAAATCACCAGGTCCAGGTGAGGTGCAGGTGGCAACCACACTCTCCAGGTCCCGGTGAGGCCCTGTTGGGGACCAGAGTCACGAGGTACATGAGAAGCTAGAAATACTGCAGCCACCAGGTCCACATGATGTCCATGTGGGAATGAGAATCACCAGTTAGAGGTGAGGACCCTGTGGGGATCCGACACACCATGTCCAGGTGAGACCAAGGTGGGAACCAGTGTCACCATGTCCAGGTGTGGCGAGGTGAAGACCAGAGATAATAGGTCCGGCTGGGTCACTGTTAGTGAACAGTGTAACCATATCCTGATGCTACCCAAGTGGGTACGAGAGACACCAAGTCTTGGTGAGGCCCAGGTGAGACAAGAGACATGAGGAGCAGGTGAGGTCCCGATGGGAACCACAGTCACAAGGTCAGGTGAGGCCATGCTTAGGATCAGAGTCACCAGTTACAGGTGAGACCCAGGTGGAGCCAGATTCACCAGGTAGAGAAGAGGCCAAAGTCAGGACCAGAGTTACCAGGATCAGGTCAGTCCCAGAGGGGAATAGTGTAACCATTTCCCGATGATGCCCAGGTAGAACCAGAGTCAACAGGTCCAGATGAGGCGCAGGTGGGGAGCATGTTCCCTAGGTCCCGGTGAGGCCCAGTTGAGGCGCAGAGTCACCAGGTCAAGTTGAGGCCTAGAGGGGTACCAGATTCACCTGGTCTAGGTGACATCCAGATGGGGACCAGAGTCACCATGTCAGGCTGAGGCCCAGAGGGGATCCAGAGTCATCATGTCCAGGTGAGGCTCAGGTGTGTAACAAAGCATCCAGATCATAATGGTCCACGGGGGAGGACCAGAGTCACCAGATCTGGGTGAGATGCATTTAGGATCCGAGTCACCAGTTCAAGGTGAGTCCAAGAAGGAGTCCACAGCAATCAGGTCCAGGTGGGGAACAAAGTCACCAGGACTGGGTGAGGCCCAGATGGGGACCAGATTCACCAGGTCCAGGTGATTCCCAGGTGGTGACCAGAGTTACCAGTTCCGGGTGAGGTCCAGGTAAGGACCAGATTCACTATGTCCAAGTGAGACCCACGTGGGGACCTGTGTCACCAGGCATGGGTGAGGCCCAGGTGTCAACCCCACTCAACAGGTCCAGGTGAGGGCAACCTGCAGGCCATGCAGAGGAACCATTTCCCGATGATGCCCAGGTAGGGACTAGAGTTACCAGGTCCAGGTGAGGCCAACCTGCAGGCCATGCAGTGGAACAATGTCCCGATGATGCCCAGGTAGGGAACAGAGATACGAGGTCCAGGTGAGGCTAACCTGCAGGTCATGCAGTGGAGCCATGTCCCGATGATGCCCAGGAGGGACAAGAGTCATCAGGTCCAAATGAGACCCAGATGGAGCATATTCACTAGGACCAGGTGAGGCCCAGTTGAGGACCAGAGTCACCAGAAATGGTTGAGGCCTAGAGGGGTACCGGCATACCTGGTCCATGTGACATCCAGATGGAGACCAGAGTCACCAGGTCAGGTTTAGGCCCAGAGTGGTTCCAGAGGCCAGAGCCTCATGTCCAGGTGAGGCTCAGGTGTGGAACAGAGTCACCAGGTACCAAGGATGCCCAGGTGAGGACCAGAGTCACCAGGTCTGGGTGACACGCAGATAGGATCAGAGTCACCAGGTCCAGGTGAGGCCATGAAAGCGTCCACAGCAATCAGGTCAAGGTGGGGAACAAAGTCACCAGCACTGAGTGAGGCCAAGATGGGTTCGGATTCACCAAGTCCAGGTGAGGCCAGGGGGCGACCAGTCACCAGATCCAAATGTGGACCAGCTAAGGACCAGATTCACCAGGCCCAAGTGAAGCCCAAGGGGTGACCAGAGTCACCAGGTAAGGGTGAGGCCCAGAGGGGAACCAGAGTAACCAGTTTAGTTTGAGGCCCAGAATGGGACCAGTGGTCCCGGGTCAAAGTGAGCCCTAGGTGTGGAATAGAGGATACAGGTCCCAATGATGCCTCGGTGAGGACCAGAGTCACTAGGGCCATGCAGGCCCAGATGGGAAACAGAATCAGTACATCCTGGTGAGGCATAGAATAAGACCACAATCACCAGTATCAGGTGTGCCCCTTGTGGGAACCAGAGCCACTCTATCCAGGCGAGTCCCAGGTCCATGTGAGGCCCACGTGAGGACCAGATTCATCAGGTCGAATTGAGGCATAGCTGGGGACAAGAGTCATCAGCTCTGGGTGCGGCCTAGGTGGGGCAAGATTCAGCATTTCTGAGTTAGGTCAAAGTGGTGACGAGAGACACCAGTACAGGTGAGGCCAAACTGAGACCAGAGTCACCAGATCCAGGTGAGGTCCATGTTGGAAAGAGAGTCACCAGGTCCAGGAGAGGTCCAGGTGTGGAACAGAGTCACCAGATCGAGGTGAAGTCCAGGTGGGGAGGAGAGTCTCCAGATCCAGGTGAAGCCCAGGTGGGGACCAGAGTCACTAGGTCCAGATGAGGCCCAGGTGAAGATCAGAGTTAACAGGTTCACGTGAGTCCCCGGCGGGGATCACAACCAAAATGCCACGTGAGGCCGGCTAGGGGACTATGGTCAACAGGTCTACCTGAGGCCCAGGTGTGGAACACTGTAAGCCTGTCTAGGTGAGTCCCCAGTAGTGACAAGAGTCACCACGTCCAGTTGAGGCCAAATTGGGGACCAGGACCACCAGGTGCATGGGAGGCCTTTGAAAGAACCTGAGTCAACAGTTCGAGGTCAGGCGCAGGTGGCAACCAGGGTCAGCACGTCCAAGTCAGGCCAAAGTTGGGTTCACAGTCACTAGGGCACGGTGAGACCCAGAGGGGGACCAGAGTCACGTGGTCCATGTGAGGTCCAGTTGTGGAACACAGTCACCGGGTCTCAATTTTGTCCAGTTGAAGACCATGGACAACAGGGCCAGGTGAGGCCCGGATTGGGACCGGAGTCCCCAAATCCAGGTGAAGCCCAGGTGGGGACCACAGTCACAAGATCCAGGGTAGTCTCAGGTGCAGACCAGAATCAACAGGTCCTGGTGAGGTGCAGGTGGCAACCACACACACCAGGTCCCGGTGAGGCCCTGGTGCGGACCAGATGCTCGAGGTACATGAGCAGTTAGAAACACTGCAGCCTCCAGGTCCACATAATGTCCATGTGGGAACGACAATCACCAGTTACAGGTGAGGCCCATGTGGAGCCAGAGTCACCTGGAACAGAAGAGGCCAAAGTCAGGACCAGAGTTACCAGGATCAGGTCACTCCAAGTGGGAATAGAGTAACCATGTCCCGATGATGCCAAGGTAGAACCAGAGTCACCAGGCACAGATGTGGCGCAGGTGGGGAGCATGTTCACTAGGTCCCGTTGAGGCCCAGTTGAGGACCAGAGTCACCAGGTCTAGGTGAGACCTAGAGGGGTACCATATTTACCTGGTCTGTTGACATCCAGATGGGGTCCGGAGTCCCCATGTCAGGCTGAGGCCCAGAGGGGATCCAGAGTCAAGATATCCAGGTGAGGCTCAGGTGTGGAACAGAGTATCCAGGTCATAATGGTCCACAGGTGAGGACCAGAGTCACCAGATCTGGGTGAGGCCCAGTTAGCATCAGAGTCAGCAGTTCCAGGTTAGCCAAGAAGGAGTCCACAGCAATCAGGTCCAGGTGGGGAAGAAAGTCAACAGGACTGGGTGAGGCCCAGATGGGGATCAGATTCACCAGGCCCAGGTGATTCCCATGTGGTGACCACAGTTACCAGTTCCGGGTGACCACCAGGTAAGGACCAGATTCACCAGGTCCAAGTGAGGCCCACGTGGGGCCTTTGTCACCAGGTATGAGTGAGGCCCAGGTGGCAACCCCACTCACCAGGTCCAGGTGAGGCCAACTGCAGGCCATGCAGAGGAAATATGTCCCGATGATGCCCAGGTAGGGACTAGAGTTACCAGGTCCAGGTGAGGCCAACCTGCAGGCCATGCAGCGGAACCATGTCCCGATGATGCCCAGGTAGGGACCAGAGTTAACAGGTCCAGGTGAGGCCCAGATTGAGCATATTCACTAGGTCCAGGTGAGGCCCAGTTGAGGACCAGAGTCACCAGATCTGGTTGAGGCTCAGAGGGGTACCAGAATCACCTGGTCAACGTGACATCCAGATGGGGACCAGAGTCACCAGGACAGGGTGAGGCCCAGAGAGGTTCCAGAGTCATCATGTCCAGGTGAGGTTCAGGTGTGGAACTGAGTCACCAGGTACTAATGATGCCCAGATGAGGACCAGAGTCACCAGATCTGGGTGACGCGCAGATAGGATCAGAGTCACCAGTTCCAGGTGAGGCAAAGAAAGAGTCCACAGCAATCAGTTCCAGGTGGGGAACAAAGTAACCAGGACTGGGTGAGGCCCAGATGGGGACCAGTTCACCTTGTCCAAGTGAGGCCCAGGTGATGACCAGAGTACCCAGGTTGGGAGAAGAAGAGGTAAGGACCAGATTCACCAGGTCCAAGAGGCCCACGTGGGGACCTGAGTCACCAGGTATGGGTTAGCCACAGGTGGCAATCCCACTCACCAGGTCCAGGTGAGGCCAACCTGCAGGCCATGTGCGGAACCATGTCCCGATGATGCCAGGCAGGGACGACAGTCACCAGGTCCAAATGAGGCCCAGATGGAGCTTATTCACTAGGTCCAGGTGAAGCCAATTGAGGACCAGAGTCACCAGAACTGGTTGAGGCCTAGAGGGGTACCAGAATCACCTGGTCCAGGTTACATCCTAATGGGGACCAGAGTCACCAAGTCAGGTGAGGCCATGCTTAGGACCAAAGTGAGGCCATGCTTAAGACCAAATTCACTAGTATCAAGTGAGATCCTTGTGGGAACAAGAGCCACTCTAACCAGCTGAGTCCCAGATCCATGTGAGGCCCACCTGAGGACCAGATTCATCAGGTCGAATTGAGCATAGCTGGGGACAAGTGTCACCAGGTCTGGGTGAGGGCAAACTGAGGACCAGTGTCACCAGATCCAGGTGAGGTCCAGGTGTGGACCAGAGTCACCAGATCGAGGTGAAGCCCAGGTGGGGATCAGAGGCAACAGGTACATGTGGGGCCGCCTTGGGGACCATGGTCAACTCGTCTACTTGAGGCCCAGGTGTGGAACACAGTAAGCAGGTCCAGGTGAGTCCCCGGTGTTGACAAGAGTCACCACGTCCAGGTGAGGCTCAGGTGTGGACCAGCATCACCAGGTACGGGGGAGTCCCTTGAAAGAACCAGAGTCAACAGTTCGAGGTCAGGCGCAGGTGGCAACCCGCGTCAGCAGGTCCAAGTCAGGCCAAAGTTGGATTCACAGTCACTAGGGCACGGTGAGACCCAGAGGGGGACTAGAGTCACATGGTCCAGGTGAGTTCCAGTTGTGGAACACAGTCACCGGGTCCCAATTGTGCCCAGTTGAGGACCATGGTCATCAGGGCCAAGTGAGGCCCAGATGGGGACCGGAGTCCCCAAATCCAGGTGAAGCCCAGGTGGGGACCACAGTCACCAGATCCAGGGTAGTCTCAGGGGCAGACATAAATCAGCAAAGTCCAGGTGAGGTGCAGGTGGCAACCACACTCAACAGTTCCCGGTGAGGCCCTGGTGGGGACCAGAGCCACGAGGTGCATGAGAAGCTAGAAACAGTGCAGCCAGCAGGTCCACATGATGTCCATGTGGGAACGAGAATCACCAGTTACATTGAGGCCCAGGTGGGGATCAGACTCACCATGTCCAGGTGAGATCCAGGTGGTAACCAGTGTCACCATGTCCATGTGTGGCGAGGTGAAGACCAGAGATAATAGGTCCGGCTGGGTCACTGTTAGTGAACAGTGTAACCATATCCTGATGCTACCCAGGTGGGTACGAGAAACACCAAGTCCTGGTGAGGCCCAGGTGAGACCAGAGACATGAGGACCAGGTGAGGTCCCGATGGGAACCATAGTCACCAGGTCTGGTGAGGCCATGATTTGGATCAGAGTCACCAGTTACAGGTGAGACCCAGGTGGAGCCAGAGTCACCTGGTAGAGAAGAGGCCAAAGTCAGGACCAGAGTTACCAGGATTAGGTCAGTCACAGAGAGGAATAGAGTAACCATGTCCCGATGATGCTCACGTAGAACCAGAGTCACCAGGTCCAGATGAGGCGCAGGTGGGGAGCATGTTCACTAGGTCCCGGTGAGGCCCAGTTGAGGACCAGAGTCACCAGGTCAAGTTGAGGCCTAGAGGGGTACCAGATTCACCTGGTCTAGGTGACATCCAGATGGGGACCAGAGTCACCATATCAGGCTGAGGCCCAGAGGGGATCCAGAGTCATCATGTCCAGGTGAGGCTCAGGTGTGTAACAAAGTATCAAGGTCTTAATGGTCCACAGGTGAGGACCAGAGTCACCAGATCTGGGTGAGACCCAGTTAGGATCAGAGTCACCAGTTCAAGGTGAGGCCAAGAAGGAGTCCACAGCAATCAGGCCCAGGTGGGGAACACAGTGACCAGGACTTTGTGAGGCCCAGATGGGTACCAGATTCACCAGGCCCAGGTGATTCCCAGGTGGTGACCAGAGTTACCAGTTCCGGGTGAGGTCCAGGTAAGGACCAGATTCACAAGGTCCAAGTAAGACCCACGTGGGGACCTGTATCACCAGGCATGGGTGAGGCCCAGGTGTCAACCCCACTCACCAGGTCCAGGTGAGGGCAACCTGCAGGCCATGCAGAGGAACCATGTCCCGATGATGCCCAGGTAGGGACTAGAGTTACCAGGTCCAGGTGAGGCCAACCTGCAGGCCATGCAGTGGAACCATGTCCCGATGATGCCCAGGTAGGGACCAGAGTTACCAGGTCCAGGTGAGGCCAACCTGCACGTCATGCAGTGGAGCCATGTCCCGATGATGCCCAGGAAGGGACAAGAGTCACCAGGTCAAATGAGGCCCAGATGGAGCATATTCACTAGGTCCAGGTGAGGCCCAGTTGAGGACCAGTGTCACCAGATCTGGTTGAGGCCTACAGGGGTACCAGAATCACCTGGTACAGGAGACATCCAGATGGGGACCAGAGTCACCACTTCAGGGTGAGGCCCAGAGTGGGAAGAGAATCACTAGGTCCAGGTGAGGCCCCAATGTGGACCTGAGAAACCAGGTCCCATGATGCCCATATGAGGACCTGAGTCACCTGGTCCAGGTGAGGTCCCTGTGGGAACCCGTCACCTCGTCCAGGTGAGGCACAGGTGGGATCACAGTCACCAGGTCCAGGTGAGGCCCAGGTATATAAGAGAGTATCTAGGTCCCAATGATGCCCAGGTAAGGACCAGAGTCAACAGGTCCAGGAGAGGCCCAAATATGGATCAGAGTCATTGTGTTCTAGGTGAGGCCAGAAGGAGACCACAGGAACCAGGACCAGGAGAGGGCCATATGGGAACCAGAGCCACCAGATCCAGGTGAGGTCCAGGTGGGACCACAGTCAGAAGGTCCAGGTGAGGCGCAGGTGGCAACAGGATTCACCAAGTCCAGGGGAGGGCCAGGTGGCGACCTGTCACCAGATCCAGGTGTGGACCAGCTAAGGATTAGATTCACCAGGCCCAAGTGAAGCCCAAGGGGTGACCATAGTCACCAGGTAAGGGTGAGGCCCAGAGGGATAACCAGATACCCAGTTTAGTTTGAGGCCCAGAATGGGACCAGAGGTCCCTGGTGAGAGTGACGCCCTGGTGTGGAATAGATTATCCAGATCCCAATGATGCCTGGGTGAGGACCAGAGTCACTAGGGCCATGCAGGCGCAGATGGGGAACAGAATCACTAGGTCCTGGTGAGGCATAGAATAAGACCAGAATCACCAGAATCAGGTGAGCCCCTTGTGGGAACTAGAGCCACTCAATCCAGCTGAGTCCCAGGTCCATGTGCGGCCCACGTGAGGACCAGATTCATCAGGTCGAATTGAGGCATGGCTGGGGACAAGAGTCACCAGGTCTGGGTGCGGCCTAGGTGGGGCATGATTCAGCAGTTCTGAGTTAGGTGAAAGTGGGGATGAGAGACACCAGGTCCAGGAGAGGCGAAAATGAGGACCAGAGGCAACAGATCTATGTGAGGTCCATGTTGGAAAGAGAGTCACCAGGTCCAGGAGAGGTCCAGGTGGGGACCAGAGTCACCAGATCCAGGTGAAGCTCAGGTGGGGACCAGAGTCACTAGGTCCAGATGAGGCCCTGGTTAGGACCAGAGATACCCGGTACACGTGAGGCCCCGGTGGGGATCAGAGTCAACAGGTCCATGTGAGGCCGGCTTGGAGACCATGGTCAACAAGTCGACTTGAGGCCCAGATGTGGAACAAGGTAAGCAGGTCCAGGTGAGTCCCCGGGGTGAGAAAAGTCACCACGTCCAGGTGAGTCCCAGGTGGGGACCAGGATCTCCATGTACAGGGTAAGCCCTTGAACGAACCAGAGTCAACAGTTCGAGGTCAGGCACAGGTGGCAACTTGCGTCAGCAGGTCCAAGTCAGGCCAAAGTTGGATTCACAGTCACTAGGGCACTTGAGACCCAGAGGGGGACCAGAGTCACCTGGTCAGGTGAGGTCCAGTTGTGGAACACAGTCTCTGGGTCCCAATTTTGCCCAGTTGAGGACCTGGTTCAACAGGGCCAGGTGAGGCCCAGATGGGGACTGGAGTTCCCAAATCCAGGTGAAGCCAAGGAGGGTCCACAGTCACTAGCTCCAGGTTTGTCTCAGGTGCAGACCAGAATCAACAGGTCTAGGTGATGTGCAGGTGGCAACCACACTCACCAGGTCCCGGTGAGGCCCTGGTGGGGACCAGAGTAACGACGTACATGAGAAGCTAGAAACACTGCAGCCACCAGGTCCACATGATGTCCATGTGGGAACGAGAATCACCAGTTACAGCTGAGGCCCAGGTGGGGATCCGACTCACCATGTCCAGGTGAGACCCAGGTGGGAACCAGTGTCACCATGTCCAGGAGTGCCCCAGGTGAAGACCAGAGTTGATAGGTCCGGGTGGGTCACTGTTAGTGTACAGTGTAACCATATCCTGATGCTACCCAGGTGGGTACCAGAGACACCAGGTCCTGGTGAGGCCCAGGTGGGACCAGACACATGAGGTCCAGGTGAGGTCCCGATGGAAACCACAGTCACCAGGTCAAGTGAGGCCATGCTTAGGATCAGAGTCACCAGTTACAGGTCTGGCCCAGGTGGAGCCAGAGTCACTTGGTACAGAAGAGGCCAAAGTCCGGACCAGAGTTACCAGGATCAGGTCAGTCCCAGTGTGGAACAGAGTAAACATGTCCCGATGATGCCCAGGTAGAACCAGAGTTACCAGGTCCAGATGAGGTGCAGGTGGGAGCATATACACTAGGTCCCGGTTAGCCCAAGTTGAGGACCAAGTCACCAGGTCTAGTTGAGGCTTGGAGGGGTACCAGATTCACCTGGTCTAGGTGACATCCAGATGGGGACCAGAGTCACCATGTCAGGCTGAGACCCAGAGGGGATCCAGAGTCATCATGTCCAGGTGAGGCTCACGTGTGGAACAGAGTATCCAGGTCATAATGGTCCACAGGTGAGGACCAGAGTCACCAGATCTGGGTGAGGCCCAGTTAGGATCAGAGTCACTAGTTCCAGGTGAGGGCCAAGAAGGAGTACACAGCCATCAGGTCCAGGTGGGAACAAAGTCACATGGACTGGTTGAGGTCCAATGGAGACCAGAATCACAATTGAGGCCTAGAGGGGTACCAGAAACACCCGGTCCAGGTGACATCGAGATGGGGACCAGAGTCACCATGTCAGGGTGAGGCCCAGAAAGGTTCCAGAGTCATCATGTCCAGGTGAGGCTCAGGTGTGAAACAGAGTCACCAGGTACCAATGATGCCCAGGTGAGGAACAGAGTCACCATGTCTGGGTGACCCGCAGATAGGATCAGAGTCACCAGTTCCAGGTGAGGCCAAGAAAGAGTCCACAGCAATCAGGTCCAGGTGGGGTACAAAGTCCCGAGGACTGGGTGAGGCCCAGATGGGGACCAGATTCACAAGGTCCAGGCGATTCCCAGGTGGTGAACAGAGTTACAAGTTCCGAGTGAGGACCAGGTAAGGACCAGATTTATCAGGTCCAAGTGAGGCCCACGTGGGGCACTGTGTCACCAGGCATGTGTGAGGCCCAAGTGACAACCCCTCTCACCAGGTCCAGGGGAGACCAACCTGCCGGCCATGCAGAGGAACCATGTCGCAATGATGCCGAGGTTGGGACTAGAGTTCTCAGGTCCAGGTGAGGCCAACCTGCAGGCCATGCAGTGGAACATGTCCTGATGATGCCCAGGTAGGAACCAGATTTACCAGGTCCAGGTGAGGCCAACCTGCAGGCCATGCAATGGAACCATATCCCGATGATGCCCAGGTAGGGATCAGAGTCACCAGGTCCAAATGAGGCCCAGATGGAGCATATTCACTAGGTGCAGGAGAGGCCCAGTTGAGTATCACAGTCACCAGATCTGGTTGAGTCCTAGAGGGGTACCAGAATCACCTGGACCAGGTGACATCCAGATGGGGACCAGAGTCACCAGGTCAGGGTGAGGCCCAGAGAGGTTCCAGAGTCATCATGTCCAGGTGAGGCTCAGGTGTGGAACAGAGTCACCAGGTACCAATGATGCCCAGGTGAGGACCAGAGTGACCAGGTCTGGGCGACGCGCAGATAAGATCAGAGTCACCAGGTCCAGGTGAGGCCAAGAAGGAGTCCACAGCAATCAGGTCCAGGTGGGGAACAAAGTCACCAGGACTGGGTGAGGTCCAGATGGGGAACAGATTCATTCACCAGGTCCAGGTGAGGCCCAGGTGGTGACCAGAGTCCCCGGGTCTGGGAGAGGACCAGGTACGGTCCAGATTCACCAGGTCCAAGAGGCCCACGTGGTGACCTGAGACACCAGGTATGGGTGATGCCCAGGTGGCAACCCCACTCACCAGGTCCAGGTGAGGCCAACCTGCAGGCCAGAGTCACCAGATCCAGGTGAGGCCCTAGTGGGGACAGGAGTCACCAGGTAAACGTGAGTCTACAAGTACACCACAGTCACCAGGTCCAGGTGTGGTTCATGTGGGAACTTAGTCACCAGGTCCAGGTGAGACCCAGGTGGGGACCACAGTCACCAGGTCCAGATTGAGGACAAGGTGGGGCGACCAGTGTCATCAGAACCAGTTGAGGCCAAAGTGTGGAGCAAAGTTATCATGTCCAGGTGAGGCCCAAGTGTGGAACAGAGTAACAATGTCCCATTGATTCCAGGTGCGAAAACAGTCACAAGGTCCAGACGAGGCCTAAGTGAGGAGTAGATTCACCAGGTCCTGTTGAGGCCCAGTTGAAGACCAGTGTAACCAGCTCCGGGGGAGTCCCAGAGGGGGCGAGTCACCCAGTACTGGTGATATCCAGGTGGGGACCAGAGTCACCACGTCAGAGTGAGGCCCACAGGGGGACGAAAATCACTAGGTCCAGGTGAGGCGCTGATCTATAACTAAGAAACCAGGTCCCATGATGCCCGTATGAGGACCTGAATCACCAGGTCCAGTTGAGGTCCCTGTGGGAAACCGTCACGTCGTCCAGGTGAGGCCCAGGGGGAACACAGTCACCAGTTCCAGGTTAGGCCCAGGTATATAAGAGAGTATCCAGGTCCCAATGATGCCTAGATAAGGACCTGAGTCAACAGGTCCAGGAGAAGCCCAAATATGGATCAGAGTCATTGTGTTACAGGTGAGGCCAGATGGAGACCACAGGAACCAGGTCCAGGAGAGCCCCATATGGGAACCAGAGCCACCAGATCCAGGTGAGGTCCAGGTGGGACCAGAGTCACAAGGTCCAGGTGAGGCGCAGGTGGCAACAGGATTCACCAAGTCCAGGTGAGGCCCAGGTGGCGACCAGTCACCAGATCCAGGTGAGGATCAGCTAAGGACCAGATTCACCAGGCCCAGGTGAAGCCCAAGGGGTGACCAGCGTCGCCAGGTAAGGGTGAGGCCCAGAGGGGGAACCAGAGTAACCAGTTTAGTTTGAGGCCCAGAATCGGACCAGAGGTCCCTGGTCAAAGTGAGGCCCTGGTGTGGAATAGAGTATCCAGGTCCCAATGATGCCTGGGTGAGGACCAGTGTCACTAGGGCCATGTAGGCCCAAATGGGTAACAGAATCACTTGGTCCTGGTGAGGCATAGAATAAGACCATAGTCAGCAGTATCAGGTGACCCCCTTGTGGAAACCAGAGCCACTCTATCCCGCTGAGTCCCAGATCCATGTGAGGCCCACGTGAGGACCAGATTCATCAGGTCGAATTGAGGCATAGTGGGACAAGGGTCACCAGGTCTGCGTGCGGCCTAGGTGGGGCAAGATTCAGCAGTTCTGAGTTAGGTCCAAGTGGGGGCGAGAGACACCAGGTCCATGTGAGGCCAAACTGAGGTCCAGAGTCACGAGATCCAGGTGAGGTCCATGTTGGAAAGAGAGTCACCAGGTCCAGGACAGTTCCAGGTGGGTCCCAGAGTCACCAGATCCAGGTGAAGTCCCGGTGGGGACCAGAGTCACCAGATCCAAGTGAAGCCCAGGTGGGGACCAGAGTCACTAGGTCTAGATGAGGCCCAGGTGAGGACCAGAGTTACCAGGTACACGTGAGGCCACGGTGGGGATCAGAGGCAACAGGTCCATGTGAGGCCGGCTTGGGGACAATGGTCAACAAGTGTACTTGAGGCCCATGTGTGGAACACAGTAACCAGGTCCAGTTGAGTCCCTGGTGGTGACAAGAGTAACGAGGGTCATGAGAATCTAGAAACACTGCAGCCACCAGGTCCACATGACGTCCATGTGGGAACGAAAATCACCAGTTACAGGTGAGGAACAGGTGGGGATCCGACTCACCATGTCCAGGTGAGACCCAGGTGGGAACCAGTGTCACCATGTCCTGGTGTGCCCCAGGTGAAGACCAGAGTTATTAGGTCCTGCTGGATGAGTGTTAGTGAACAGTGTAACCATATCCTGATGCTACCCAGGTGGGTACCAGAGACACCAGGTCCAGGTGAGGCCCAGGTGTAACCGGAGACATGAGGTCCAGGTGAGGTCCCGATGGGAACCACAGTCACCAGGTCAGGTGAGGCCATGCTTAGGATCAGAGTCACCAGGTACAGGTGAGGCCCAGGTGTAGCCAGAGTCACCTGGTAAAGAAGAGGCCAAAGTCAGGACCAGAGTTACCAGGATCAGGTTAGTCCCAGTGGGTAATACAGTAACCATGTCCCAATGATGCCCAGGTAGAATCAGAGTCACCAGGTCCATCGAGGGGCAGGTGGGGAGAATATTAAGTAGGTCCAGGTGAGGCCCAGATGAGGACCAGAGTCACCAGGTCTAGTTGACGCCTAGAGGGGTACCAGATTCACCTGGTCTAGGGGACGTCCAGATGGGGACCAGAGTCACCATGTCAGGGTGAGGCCTTGAGTGAATCCAGAGTCATCATGTCCAGGTGAGGCTCAGGTGTGGAACAGAGTATCCAGGTCATAATGGTCCACAGGTGAGGACCAGAGTCAACAGATCTGGGTGAGGCCCAGATACGATCAGAGTCACCACTTCCAAGTGAGGCCAAGAAGGAGTCCACAGCAATCAGGTCCAGGTGGGGAACAAAATCACCAGGACTGGGTGAGGCCCAGATGGGGACCAGATTCACCAGGCCCAGGTGATTCCCAGGTGGTGACCAGAGTTAGCAGTTCCGGGTGAGGACCAGGTAAGGACCAGATTCACCAGGTCCAAGTGAGTCCCACGTGGGCACCTGGGTCACCAGGTATGGGTGAGGCCCAAGTGGCAACCCCACTCACCAGGTCCAGGTGAGGCCACCCTGCAGGCAATGCAGAGGAAGAGTGTCCCGATGATGCCCAGGTAGAACCACAGTTACCAGGTCCAGGTGCGGCCAACCTAAAGGCCATGCAGTGGAACCATGTCCCGATGATGCCCAGGTAGGGAAGAGAGTCACCAGGTCCAAATGAGGCCCAGATGGAGCATATTCAATAGGTCCAGGTGAGGCCCAGTTGAGGACCAGCGTCACCAGAACTGGTTGAGGCCTAGAGGGGTACAAAAATCACCTGGTCCATGTGACATCCAGATGGAGACCAGAGTCACCAGGTCAGGGTTAGGCCCAGAGTGGTTCCAGAGTCCAGAGCCTCATGTCCAGGTGAGGCTCAGGTGTGGAACAGAGTCACCAGGTACCAATGACGCCCAGGTGAGGACCAGAGTCACCAGGTCTGGGTGACACGCAGATAGGATCAGAGTCACCAGGTCCAGGTGAGGCCATGAAAGAGTCCACAGGAATCAGGTCAAGGTGGGGAACAAAGTCACCAGGACTCGGGGAGGCCCAGATGGGGACCAGATTCACTAGGCCCTGGTGATTCCCAGGTGGTGACCAGAGTCCCCGGGTCTGGGAGAGGACCAGGTAAAGACCAGATTCACCAGGTCCAAGAGGCCCACGTGGAGACCTGAGTCACCAGGTATGGGTGAGGCCCATGTGTCATCCCCACTAACCAGGTCCATGTGAGGCCAACCTGCAGGCCAAGTCACCCGATCCACGTGAGGCCCTAGTGGGGACTGGAGTCACCAGTTAAAAGTGATTCTACAAGAACAACACAGTCACCAGATCCTGGTGTGGTTCATGTGGGAACGAGAGTCACCAGGTCCAGGTGAGACCCAGGTGGGGACCACAGTCACCAGGTCCAGATTGAGGCCTAGGTCGGGGGAGCAGAGTCATCAGGACCAGTTGAGGCCAAAGTGTGGAGCAAAGTTATCATGTCCATATGAGGCCCAGGTCGGGAACAGTATAACCATGTCCCAAAGATGCCAGGTGGGAACAGAGTCACAAGGTCCAGACGAAGCCTAAGTGAGGAGTAGATTCACCAGGTCTTGTTGAGGCCCAGTTGAGTACCAGTGTCCCCAGCTCCGGGTGAGTCCCAGAGGGGGACCAGTGTCACCCGGTTCTGGTGATATCCAGGTGGGTACCTGAGTTACCACGTCAGGGTTAGGCCCAGAGGGGGACGACAATCACTAGGTCCAGATGAGGCCTCGATGTGGAACTGAGAACCCAGGTCCCATGATGCCCATATGAGGACCTGAGTCGCCAGGTTCAGGTGAGGTCGCTGGGGGAAACAGTCAACTCGTCATGTGAGGCCCAGGTGGGACCACAGTCACCAGGTCCAGGTAAAGTCCAGGTTGGGACCAGAGTCTCCAGATCCAGGTGAAGCCCAGGTGGGGACCAGAGTCACTAGGTCCAGATGAGGCCCAGGTGAGGATCAGAGTTACCAGGTACACGTGAGGCCCCGGTGGGGATCTCAGCCAAAAGGACTACGTGAGGGAGGCTTGGGGAACATGGTCAACAGGTCTACCTGAGGCCCAGGTGTGGAACACTGTAAGCCTGTCCAGGTGAGTCCCCAGTGGTGACGAGAGTCACCACGTCTAGTTGAGGCCCAGTTGGGGACCAGGATCTCCAGGTACAGGGGAGGCCCTTGAAAGATCCAGAGTCAAAAGTTCGAAGTCAGGCGCAAGTGGCAATCAGGGTCAGCAGGTCCAAGTCAGGCCAAAGTTGGGTTCACAGTCACTAGGGCACGGTGAGACCCAGAGGGGGACCAGAGTCACCTGGTCCAGGTGAGGTCCAGTTGTGGAACACCGTCACCGGGTCCCAATTTTGTCCAGTTGAAGACCATGGAAAACAGGGCCAGGTGAGGCCCGGATTGGGACCGGAGTCCCCAAATCCAGGTGAAGCCCAGATGGGGACCACAGTCACAAGATCCAGGGTAGTCTCAGGTGCAGACCAGAATCACCAGGTCCTGGTGAGGAGCAGGTGGCAACCACACACACCAGGTCCCGGTGGGGCCCTGGTGCGGACCAGATGCTCAAGGTACTTGAGAAGCTAGAAACTCTGCAGCCACCAGTTACACATGATGTCCATGTGGGAATGAGAATCACCAGTTAGAGGTGAGGACCAGGTGGGGATCTGACTCACCATGTCCAGGTGAGACCCTGGTGGGAAACAGTGTCACCATGTCCAGGTGTGGACCAGGTGAAGACCAGAGTTAACAGGTCCGGCTGGGTCACTGTTAGTGAACAGTGTAACCGTATCCTGATGCTACCAAGGTGGGTACCAGAGACACCAGGTCCTGGAGAGGCCCTGTTGGGACCAGAGACACGAGGTCCAGGTGATGTCCCGATGGGCACCACAGTCACCAGGTCAGGTGAGGCCATGCTTAGGATCAGAGTCACCAGTTACCGGTGAACCCAAGGTGGATCCAGAGTCACCTGGTACAGAAGAGGCCAAATCAGGACCAGAGTTACCAGGATCAGGTCAGTCCCAGTGGGGAATACAGTAAACATGTCCCGATGATGCCCAGGTAGAACCAGAGTCACCAGGTCCAGATAAGGCACAGTTGGGGAGCTTATTCACTAGGTCCAGGTGAGGCCCAGTTGACCAGAGTCACGAGATCTGGTTGAGGCCTACAGGGGTACCAGAATCACCTGGTACAGGAGACATCCAGATGGGGACCAGAGTCACCACTTCAGGGTGAGGCCCAGAGGGGGACGAGAATCACTAGGTCCAGGTGAGGCCCCAATGTGGACCTGAGAAACCAGGTCCCATGATGCCCATATGAGGACCTGAGTCACCAGGTCCATGTGAGGTCCCTGTGGGAACCCGTCACCTCGTCCAGGTGAGGCACAGGTGGGACCACAGTCACCAGGTCCAAGTGAGGCCCAGGTATATAAGAGAGTATCTAGGTCCCAATGATGCCCAGGTAAGGACCAGAGTCAACAGGTCCAGGAGAGGCCCAAATATGGATCAGAGTCATTGTGTTCTAGGTGAGGCCAGAAGGAGACCACAGGAACCAGGACAGGAGAGCGCCATATGGGAACCAGAGCCACCAGAGCCAGGTGAGGTCCAGGTGGGACCACAGTCAGAAGGTCCAGGTGAGGCGCAGGTGGCAAAAGGATTCACCAAGTCCAGGTGAGGCCCAGGTGGCGACCTGTCACCAGATCCAGGTGTGGACCAGCTAAGGATTAGATTCACCAGGCCCAAGTGAAGCCCAAGGGGTGACCAGAGTCACCAGGTAAGGGTGAGGCCCAGAGGGATAACCAGAGTAACCAGTTTAGTTTGAGGCCCAGAATGGGACCAGAGGTCCCTGGTCAGAGTGACGCCCTGGTGTGGAATAGATTATCCAGATCCCAATGATGCCTGGGTGAGGACCAGAGTCACTAGCGTCATGTAGGCGCAGATGGGGAACAGAATCACTATTTCCTGGTTAGGCATAGAATAAGACCAGAGTCACCAGAATCAGGTGAACCCCTTCTGGGAACCAGAGCCACTCAATCCAGCTGAGTCCCAGGTCCATGTGAGGCCCACGTGAGGACAAGATTCATCAGGTCGAATTGAGGCATGGCTGGGGACAAGAGTCACCAGGTCTGGGTGCGGCCTAGGTGGGGCATGATTCAGCAGTTCTGAGTTAGGTGAAAGTGGGGATGAGAGACACCAGGTCCAGGAGAGGCGAAAATGAGGACCAGAGGCAACAGATCCATGTGAGGTCCATGTTGGAAAGAGAGTCACCAGGTCCAGGAGAGGTCCAGGTGGGGACCAGAGTCACCAGATCCAGGTGAAGCTCAGGTGGGGACCAGAGTCACTAGGTCCAGATGAGGCCCTGGTTAGGACCAGAGATACCCGGTTCACGTGAGGCCCCGGTGGGGATCAGAGGCAACAGGTCCATGTGAGGCCGGCTTGGAGACCATGGTCAACAAGTCTACTTGAGGCCCAGATGTGGAACAAGGTAAGCAGGTCCAGGTGAGTCCCCGGGGTGACAAAAGTCACCACGTCCAGGTGAGTCCCAGGTGGGGACGAGGATCACCATGTACAGGGCAGGCCCTTGAATGAACCAGAGTCAACAGTTCGAGGTCAGGCACAGGTGGCAACTTGCGTCAGCAGGTGGGGATCCCACCCACCACGTCCAGGTGAGACCCAGGTGGGAACCAATGTCACCATGTCCAGGTGTTCCCCAGGTGAAGACTACAGTTAATAGGTCCGGATGGGTCACTGTTAGTGAACAGTGTAACCATATCCTGATGCTACCCTGGTGGGGACCAGAGACACCAGGGCCTGGTGAAGTCCAGGTGGGACAAGAGACATGAGGTTCAGTTGAGGTCCCGATGGGAACCACAGTCACCAGGTCAGGTGAGGCCATGCTTAAGTCAGAGTCACCAGTTACAGGTGAGGCTCTGCATGAGCCAGATTCACCTGGTACAGAAGAGGTCAAAGTCAGGACTAGAGTTACCAGGATCAGGTAAGTCCCAGTGGGGAATAAAGTAACCATGTCCCGAAGATGCCCAGGTAGAACCAGAGTGACCAGGTCCAGATGAGGCGCAGTTGGGGAGCATGTTCACTAGGTCCCGTTGAGGCCCAGTAGAGGACCAGAGTCACTAGGTCTAGTTGAGGCACAGAGGGGTACCATATTCACCTGGTCTTGGTGATATCCAGATGGGGACCAGAGTCACCATGTCAGGCTGAGACCCAGAGGGGATCCAGAGTCATCATGACCAGGTGAGGCTCAGGTGTGGAACAGAGTATCCAGGTCATAATAGTCCACAGGTGAGGACCAGAGTCACCAGATCTGGGTGAGGCCAGTTAGGATCAGAGGCACCAATTCCAGGTGAGGCCAATAAGGAGTTCACAGCAATCAGGTCCAGGTGGGGAACAAAGTCACCAGGACTGGGTGAGGCCCAGATTGGGACCAGATTCACAAGGTCGAGGAGATTCCCAGATGACGACCAGAGTTACCAGTTCCGGGTGAGGACCAAGTAAGGACCATATTCACCAGGTCCAAGTGAGGCTCACGTGGGGACCTGTGTCACCAGGTATGGGTGAGGCACAGGTGGCAACCCCACTCACCAGGTCCAGGTGAGGCCAACCTGCAGGCCATGCAGTGAAACCATGTCCCGATGATGCCCAGGTAGGGACCAGACTTACCAGGTCCAGGTGTAGCCCAGATGGAGCATATTCACTAGGTCCAGGTGAGGCCCAGTTGAGGACCAGAGACACCAGATCTCGTTGAGAACTAGAGGGGTACCAGAATCACCTGGTCCAAGTGGCATCCAGATGGAGACCAGAGTCACCAGGTTAGGGTGAGGCCCAGAGAGGTTCCAGAGTCATCATGTCCAGGTGAGGCTCAGGTGTGGAACAGAGTCACCAGGTACCAATCATGTCCAGGTGAGGACCAGTGTCACCAGGTCTGGGTGACTCGCAGATAGGATCAGAGTCACCAGTTCCAGGTGAGGCCAAGAAAGAGTCCACAGCAATCAGGTCCAGGTGGGGAACAATGTCACCAGGACTGGATGACGCCCAGATGGGGACTAGAAACACCAGGCCCAGGTGATTCCCAGGTGGTGACCAGAGTTACGAGTTCCGGGTGAGAACAAGGTAAGGACCAGATTCACCCGGTCCAAGTGAGGGCCACGTGGGGACCTGTGTCACCAGGCAAGGGTGAGGCACAGGTGACAACCCCACTCCCCAGGTCCAGGAGATGCCAAACTGCAGGCCATGCAGAGGAACCATGTCCCGATGATGCCCAGTAGGGACTAGAGTTACCAGGTCAAGGTGATGCCAACCTGCAGGCCATGTGTGGAATCATGTCCCGATGATGCACAGATAGGGACCAGAGTTACAAGGTCCAGGTGAGGCCAACCTGCAGGCCATGCAGTGGAACCATATCCCTATGATGCCCAGGTAGGGACCAGAGTCACCAGGTCCAAATGAGGCCAAGATGGATCATATTCACTAGGTCCAGGTGAGGCCCAGTTGAGGACCAGAGTCACCATATATGGTTGAGGCCTAGACGGGTACCAGAATCCCCTGGTCCAGGTGACATCCAGATGGGGACCAGAGTCACCAGGTCAGGGTGAGGCCCAGAGAGGTTCCAGAGTCATCATGTCCAGGTGAGGCTCAGTTGTAGAACAGAGTCACCATGTACCAATGATGCCCAGGTGAGGACCAGAGTCACCAGGTCTGGGTGACGAGCAGATAGGATCAGAGTCACCAGTTCCAGGTGAGGCCAAGAAAGAGTCCACAGCAATCAGGTCCCGGTGGGGAACAAAGCCACCAGGACTGGGTGAGGCCCAGATGGGGACCAGATTCACCAGGTCCAGGTGAGGCCTAGGTGGTGACCAGAGTCCCCGGGTCTGGGAGAGGACCAGGTAAGGACCAGATTCACCAGATCAAGAAGCCCACGTGACGATAGAGTCACCAGGTATGGGTGAGGTCCTGGTGGCAAACCCACTCACCAGGTCCAGGTGAGGCCATCATGAAGGCCAGAGTCACCAGATCCAGGTGAGTCCCTAATGGGTACCGGCGTCACCAGGTAAATGTGAGGTCTACAAAAACACCACAGTACCAGGTCCAGGTGTGGTTCATGTGGAAAATAGAGTCACCAGGTCCAGGTGAGACACAGGTGGGGACCACAGTCACCAAGTCCAGATTGAGGCCTAGGTGGGGGAACCAGAGTCATCAGGACCAGTTGAGGCCAAAGTAAGGAGCAAAGTTATCATGTCCAGGTGAGGCCCAGGTGGGAAACAGAGTAACCATGTCCCATTGATCCCAAGTGGGAAAAGAGTCACAAGGTCCAGACGAAGCCTAAGTGAGGAGTAGATTCACCAGGTCCTGTTTTGGCCCAGTTGAGGACCAGTGTCCCCAGCTCCGCGTGAGTCCCAGAGGGGGACCAGAGTCACCGGTTCTGGTGATATCCAGATGGGGACCAGAGTCACCACGTCAGGGTGAGGCCCAGAGGGGGCGAGAGTCACTAGGTCCAGGTGAGGACCCGATGTGGAACTGAGAAACCAGGTCCCAATATGCCCATATGAGGACCTGAGTCACCAGGTCCAGGTGAGGTCCCTGAGGGAACCAGTCACCTCGTCCAGGTGAGACCCAGGTGGGACCACACTCACCAGGCCAAGTTATATAAGAGAGTATCCAGGTCCCAATGATACCCAGGTTAGGACCAGAGTCAACAGGTCCAGGAGAGGCCCAAATATGGATCAGAGTCATTGTGTTCCAGGTAAGGCCCGAAGGAGACCACAGGAACCAGGTCCAGGAGAGCCCCATATGGGAACCAGAGCCACCAGATCCAGGTGAGGTCCAGGTGGGACCACAGTCACAAGGTCCAGGGGAGGCGCAGGTGGCAACAGGTTTCCCCAAGTCCAGGTGAGGCCCAGTTGGCGATCAGTCACCAGATCCAGGTGCGGACCAGCTAAGGACCAGATTCACCAGGCCCAGTGAAGCCCAAGGGGTGTCCAGAGTCACCAGGTATGGGTGAGGCCCAGAGGGGGAACCAGAGTAACCAGTTTAGTTTGAGACCCAGAATGGGACCAGAGGTCACTGGTCAAAATGAGTCCCAGGTGTGGAGTAGAGTATCCAGGTCCCAAAGACACCTGGGTGAGGACTAGAGTCACTAGGGCCATGCAGGCCCAGATGGGGAACAGAATCACTAGGTCCTGTTGAGGCATTGAATAAGACCACACTCAGCAGTATCACGTGAGACTCTTGTGGGAACCAGAGCCACTCTATCCAGCTGAGTCCCAGGTCCATGTGAGGCCCACGTGAGTTTCAGATTCATCAGGTCGAATTGAGGCATAGCTGGGGACAAGAGTCACCAGGTCTGGGTGCGGCCTAGGTGGGGCAAGATTCAGCAGGTCTGAGTTAGGTCAAAGTGGGGACGAGAGACACCAGGTCCAGGTGAGGCCAAACTGAGGACCAGAGTCACCAGATCCAGGCGAGGTCCATGTTGGAAAGAGAGTCACCAGGTCAAGGAGCGGTCCAGGTGGGGACCAGAGTCACCATATCCAGGTGAAGTCCAGGTGGGGACCAGAGTCACCAGATCCAGGTGAAGCACAGGTGGGGACCAGAGTCACTAGGTCCAGATGAGGCCCAGGTGAGGACCAGTGTTACCAGGTACACGTGAGACCCCGGTGGAGATCAGAGGCAACAGGTCCATGTGAGGCCGGTTTGGGGACCATGGTCAACAGGTCTATTTGTGGTCCAGGTGTGGAACACAATAACCAGGTCCAGGTGAGTCCCCCGTGGTGACAAGTGTCACCACGTCCAGTTGAGGTCCAGGTGGGGACCAGGATCACCAGGTACAGGGGAGGCCCTTAAAAGAACCAGAGTCTACAGTTCGAGGTCAGGCACGGGTGGCAACCAGGGTCAGCAGATCCAAGTCAGGCCAAAGTGGGGTTCCCAGCACTAGGGCACGGTGAGACCCAGAGGGGGACCAGAGTCACCTGGTCCAGGTGAGGTCCAGTTGTGGTACACAGTCACCGGGTCCCAATTTTGCCCAGTTGAGGACCACGGTCAACTGAGCCAGGTGAGGCCCAGATGGGGACCGGAGCCCCAAATCCAGGTGAAGCCCAGGTGGGGACCACAGTCACTAGATCCAGGGTAGTCTCGGTTACAGACCAGAATCACCACGTCCAGGTCAGGTGCAGGTGGAAACCACACTCACCAGGTCCCCGTGAGGCCCTGGTGGGGACCAGAGCCACGAGGTACATGAGAAGCTAGAAACACTGCAGCCACCAGATCCACATGATGTCCATGTGGGAACGAGAATCACCAGTTACAGGGGAGGACCATTGGGGACCCGACTCACCATGTCCAGGTGAGACCCAGGTGGGAACCAGTGTCACCATGTCCAATGTGGCCCAGGTGAATACCAGAGTTAATCGGTCCGGCTGCGTCATTGTTAGTGAACAGTGTAACCATATCCTGATGCTACCAAGGAGGGTACCAGAGACACCAGGTCCTGGTGAGGCTCAGGTGGGACCGGAGACATGAGGTCCAGGTGAGGTCCCGATGGGAACCACAGTCACCAGGTCAGGTGAGGCCATGCTTAGGATCAGAGTCACCAGTTACAGGTTAGGCCCAGGTGGAGCCAGAGTCACCTGGTAAAGAAGAGGCCAAAGTCAGGAGCAGAGTTACCAGGATCAGGTCACTCCCAGTGGGGAATAGAGTAACCATGTCACGATGATGCCCAGGGAGAACCAGAGTCACCAGGTCCAGATGAGGCGCAGGTGGGGAGCATGTTCACTAGGTCCTGGTGAGGCCCAGTTGAGGATCAGAGTCACCAGGTCAAGTTGAGGCCTAGAGGGGAACCAGGTTAACCTGGTCTAGGTGATATCCAGAAGGGGACCAGCGTCACCATGTCAGGGTGAGGCCCAGAGGGGATCCAGAGTCATCATGTCCAGGTGAGTCTTAGGTGTGGAGCAGAGTATCCAGGTCATAATGGTACACAGGTGAGGACCAGAGTGACCAGATCTGGGTGACGCGCAAATAGGATCAGAGTCACAAATCCAGGTGGGGCCAACAAAGAGTCCACAGAAATCATGTCCAGGTGGGGAACAAAGTCACCAGGACTGGGTGAGGCCCAGATGGGGACCAGATTCACCAGGTCCAGGTGAGGCCCAGGTGTTGAGCAGAGTCCCTGGGTCTGGGAGAGGACCAGGTAAGGACCAGGTTCACCAGGTTCAAGAGACCCACGTGGGGAATTATTCACCAGTTATGGGTTAGGCCCAGGTGGCAACCCCACTTACCAGGTCCAGGTGACGCCAACCTGCAGGCCAGAGTCACCAGGTCCAGGTGAGACCCAGGTGGGGACCACAGTCACCAGGTGCAGTTTGTGGCTTACGTGGGGGGACCAGAGTCATCAGGACCATTTGAGGCCAAAGTGTGCAGCAAATTTATCATGTCCAAGTGAGGCCCAGGTGGGGAACAGAGTAACCATGTCCCATTGATGCCAGGTGGAAAAAGAGTCACATGGTCCAGATGAGGCCTAAGTGAGGAGTAGATTCACCAGGTCCTTTTGAGGCCCAGTTGAGGACCAGTGTCACCAGCTCCGGGTGAGTCCCAGAGGGGGAACAGAGTCACCCGGTTCTGGTGATATCCAGGTGGGGACCAGAGTCACCACGTCAGGGTGAGTCCCAGACGGGGACGAGAATCACTAGGTCCAGGTGAAGCCCCGATGTGGAACTGAGAAACCAGGTCCCATGATGCCCATTTGAGGACCTGAGTCACCAGGTCCAGGTGAGGTCCCTGTGGGAACCAGTGACCTCATCCAGGTGAGGCCCAGGTGGGACCACGGTCAGCAGGTCCAGGTGAGGCCCAGGTATATAAGAGAGTATCCAGGTCCCAATGATGCCCAGGTAAGGACGAGAGTCAACAGGTCCATGAGAGGCCCAAATATGGATCAGAGTCATTGTGTTCCAGGTGAGGCCAGATGGAGACCACAGGACCCAGGTCCAGGAGAGCCCCATATGGGAACCAGAGACACCAGATCGAGGTGAGGTCCACGAAGGACCACAGTTACAAGGTCCAGGTGAGCGCTGTTGGCACCAGGGTTCACCTAGTCCAGGTGAGGCCCAGGTGGCGACCAGTCACCAGATCCAGGTGAGGACCAGCTAAGTACCAGATTCACCAGGCCCATGTGAAGCCCAAGGGGTGACCAGAGTCACCAGGTAAGGGTGAGGCCCAGAGGGGGAACCAGAGTAACCAGTTTAGTTTGCGGCCCAGAATGCGCCAAAGGTCCCTATTCAAAGTGAGGCCCAGGTGTGGAATAGAGTATCCAGGTCCCAATGGTTCCTGGGTGAGGACTAGAGTCACTAGGGCCATGCAGGCCCAGATGGGGAACAGAATCACTAGGTCCTGGTGAGGCATAGAATAAGACCACACTCAGTAGTATCAGGTGAGCCCCTTGTGGGAACTAGAGCCACTCAACCAGCTGAGTCCCAGGTCCATGTGAGGCCCACGTGAGGACCAGATTCATCAGGTCGAATTGAGGCATAGCTGGGGACAAGAGTCACCAGGTCTGGGTGCGGCCTAGGTGGGGCAAGATTCAGCAGTTCTGATATAGGTCAAAGTGGGGCCGAGAGACACCAGGTCCAGGTGAGGCCAAACTGAGGACCAGAGTCACCAGATCCAGGTGAGGTCCAGGTGGGGACCAGAGTCACTAGGTCCAGATGAGACACAGGTGGGGACCAGAGTTACCAGTTACACGTGAGGCCCAGCTGGGGATCAGAGACAACAGGTCCATGTGAGGCCGGGTTTGGGACCATGGTCAACAGGACTACTTGGGGCCCAGGTGTGGAACACAGTAAGCAGGTCCAGGTGAGGCCCCGGTGTTGGCAAGAGTCACCACGTCCAGGTGAGTCCCAGGTGGGCACCAGGATCAACATGTACAGGGGAGGCACTTGAAAGAACCACAGTCAACAGTTCGAAATCAGACACAGGTGGCAACCAGGGTCAGAAGGTTCAAGTCAGGACAAAGTGGGGTTCACAGTCACTACGGCACGGTGATACCCTGAGTGGGACCAGAGTCACCTGGTCCAGTTGAGGTCCAGTTATGGAACACAGTCACCGGGTCGCAGTTTTGCCAGGTTGAGGACCATGGTCAACAGGGCCAGGTGAGGCCCAGATGGGGACCTGAGTCCCCAAAGCATTGAAGCCGAGGTGGGGACCACATCACCATATCCAGGGTAGTCTCACGTGCAGACCAGAATCATCAGGTCCAGGTGAGGTGCAGGTGGCAACCAAACTCACCAGGTCCCGGTGAGGTCCTGGTGGGGACCAGAGTCACGAGGTACATGAGAATCTAGAAACACTGCAGCCACCAGGTCCACATGATGTACATATGGGAACGAGAATCACCAGTTACAGGTGAGGACCAGGTGGGGATCCGACTCACAATGTCCAGGTGAGACCCATGTGGGAACCAGTGTCACCATGTCCAGTTGTGGCCCAGGTGAAGACCAGAGTTAATAGGTCCGGCTGGGTCACTGATAGTGAGCAGTGTAACCATATCCTGATGCTACCCAGGTGGGTACCAGAGACACCAGGTCCTGGTGAGGCCCAGGTGGGACCAGAGACATGAGGACCAGGTGAGGTCCGATGAGAAACACAGTCACCAGGTCAGGTGAGGCCATGCTTTGGATCAGAGTCACCAGTTACTGGTGAGAACCAGGTTTGAGCCAGAGTCACCTGGTACAGAAGATGCCAACGTCAGGACCAGAGTTACCAGGATCAGGTCTGTCCCAGTGGGGAATAGAGTAACCATGTCCCGGTGACGCCCAGGTAGAACCAGAGTCACCAGGTCCAGATGAGGCGCAGGTGGGGAACATGTTCACTAGGTCCCGGTGAGGCCCAGTTGAGGCCCAGAGTCACCAGGACAAGTTGAGGCCTAGAGGGTTTCCAGATTCACCTGGTCTAGGTTACATCCTAATGGGGACCAGAGTCACAAGGTCAGGGTGAGTCCCAGAGGGGTTCCAGAGTCATGATGTCCAGGTGAGGCTCAGATGTGGAACAGAGTATCCAGGTCATAATGGTCCACAGGTTAAGACCAGATTCAGCAGATTTATGTGAGGCCCACTTAGGATCAGAGTAACTAGTTCCAGGTGAGGCCAAGAAGGAGTCCACAGCAATCAGGTCCAGGTGGGGAACAAAGTCGCCAGGACTGGGAGAGGCCCAGACGGGGACCAGATTCACAAGGTCCAGGAGATTCCCAGATGATGACCGGAGTTACCAGTTCCGGGTGAGGACCAGGTAAGGACCAGATTCACCAGGTCGAAGTGTGGCCCACGTGGGGACCCGTGTCACCAGGTATGGGTGAGACCCAGGTGGCAACCACACTCACCAGGTCCAGGTGAGGCCAACCTGCAGGCAATGCAGAGTAACCATGTTCTGATGATGCCCAGGTAGGGACCAGAGTTCCAGGTCCAAATGAGGCCCAGATGGATTATATTCACTTGGTCCAGGTGAGGCCCATGTGAGGACCAGAGTCACCAGATCTGGTTGACCCTAGAGGGGTACCAGAATCACCTGGACCAGGTGAAATCCAGATGGGGACCAGAGTCACCAGGTCAGGGTGAGGCCTAGAGAGGTTCCAGAGTCATCATGTGCAGGTGTGACTCCGGTGTGGAAGAGAGTATCCAGGTCATAATTGTCCATAGGTGAGGACCAGAGTCACCAGATCTGGGTGAGGCCCAGTTAGGATCAGAGTCACCAGTTCCAGGTGAGGTCATGAAGGAGTCCACAGCAATCAGGTCCAGGTGGGGAACAAAGTCATCAGGACTGGGTGAAGCCCAGATGGGGACCAGATTCACCAGGTCCACGTGATTCCCAGGTGGTGACCAGATTTACCAGATTCACCAAGTCCAGGTGATTCTCAGAAGGTGACCAGAATTACCAGATACACCAGATCCAAGTTAGACCCACGTGGGGACCTGTGTCACCTAGTATGGGTGAGGCCCAGGTGGCAACCCCACTCACCAGGTCCAGGTGACGCCAACCAGCAGGCCAGAGTCACCAGATGCAGGTGAGGCCCTTGTGGGTACCGGACTCACCAGGTAAATGTGAGTCTACAAGAACACCACAGTCACCAGGTCCAGGTGTGATTCATTTGTGAACGAGAGTCACCAGGTCCAGGTGAGACCCAGGTGGGGACCACAGTCACCAGGTCCTGATTGAGGCCTATGTGGGGGGACCAGAGTCATCAGGACCAGTTGAGGCCAAAGTGCGGAGCAAAGTTATCATGTCCAGGTGAGGCCCAGGTGGGGAACAGAGTAATCATGTCCCATTGATGCCAGGTGGGAAAAGAGTCACAAGTTCCAGACGAGGCCTAAGTGAGGAGTAGATTCACCAGGTCCTGTTGAGGCCCAGTTGAGGACCAGTGTCCACAGCTCTGGGTGAGTCCCAGAGGGGGACCACAGTCACCAGGTTCTGGTGATATCCAGGTGGGGACCAGAGTCACCACGTCAGGGTCAGGCCCAGAGGGGGACCAGAATCACTAGGTCCACTTGAGGCCCCGATGTGGAACTGAGAAACCAGGTCCCATGATGCCCATATGAGGACCTGAGTCACGAGGTCCAGGTGATGTCCCTGTGGGAACCAGTCACCTCGTACCGGTGAGGTCCAGGTGGGACGACAGTCACCACGTCCAGGTGAGGACCAGGTATATAAGAGAGTATCCAGGCCCCAATGATGCCCAGTTAAGGACCAGAGTCAACAGGTCCAGGAGAGGCACAAATATGCATCAGAGTCATTGTGTTCCAGGTGAGGCCTGATGGAGACCACAGGAAGCAGGTCCAGGAGAGCCCCATATGGGAACCAGAGCAACCAGATCCAGGTGAAGTCCAGGTTGGACCACTGTCACAAGGTCCAGGTGAGGCGCAGGTGACAACAGGATTCAACAAGTCCAGGTGAGGCCCAGGTGTCGACCACTCACCATAAAGAAGTGAGGACAAGCTAAGGACCAGATTCACCAGGCCCATATGATACCCAAGGGGTGTCCAGAGTCACCAGGTAAGGGTGAGGCCCAAAGCGGAACCAGTAACTAGTTTAGTTTGAGGCCCAGAATGGGACCAGAGGTCCCTGGTCAAAGTGAGGCCCAGGTGTGGAATATAGTTTACAGGTCCCAGTGATGCCTGGGTGAGGACCAGAGTCACTAGGGCCATGCAGGCCCAGATGGGGAACAGAATCACTAGGTCCTGGTGAGGCATAGATAAGACCACAGTCACCAGTATCAGGTGAGCCCCTTGTGGGAACCAGAGCCACTCTATTCAGCTGAGTACAAGGTCCATGTGAGGACCACGTGAGGACCAGATTCATCAGGTTGAATTGAGGCATAGCTGGGGACAAGTGACACCAGGTCTGGGTGCGGCCTAGGTGGGGAAAGATTCAGCAGTTCTGAGTTAGGTCAAAATGGGGACGAGAGACACCAGGTCCAGGTGAGGCCAAACTGAGTACCAGAGTCACCAGATCCAGGTGAGGTCCATGTTGGAAAGAGAGTCACCAGGTCCAGGAGAGGTCCAGGTGGGGACGAGATTCACCAGATCTAGGTGAAGCCCAGGTGGGGACCAGTCTCCAGATCGAGGTGAAGCCCAGGTGGGGACCAGAGTCACTAGGTCCAGATGAGGCCCAGGTGAGGACCAGAGTTACCAGGTACACGTGAGGCCCCGGTGGGGATCAGAGGCAACAGGTCCATGTGAGGCCGGCTTGGGGACCATGGTCAACAGGTCTACTTGAGGCCCCGGTGTGGAACACTGTAACCAGGTACAGGTGGGTCCCTGGTATTGACAAGGGTCACCACGTCCAGGTGACGCCCAAGTTGGGACCAGGATCACCAGGTCCAGGGGAGGCCCTTGAAAGAACCACAGTCAACAGTTCGAGTTCAGGCGCAGGTGGCAACCAGGGTCAGCAGGTCCAAGTCAGGCCAAAGTGAGGTTCACAGTCACTAGGGCACGGTGAGACCCAGACAGGGACCAGAGTCTCCTGGTCCAGGTGAGGTCCAGATGTGGAACACAGTCTCTGGTTCCCAATTTTGCGAGTTGAGGACCATGGTCAACAGGGCCAGGTGAGGCCCAGATGGGGACTGGAGTCCCCAAATCCAGGTGAAGCCAAGGTGGGGACCACAGTCACCAACTCCAGGTTTGTCTCAGGTGCAGACCAGAATCACCAGGTCCAGGTGAGGTGCAGGTGGCAACCACACTTACCAGGTCCCGGTGAGGCCCTGGTGGGGACCATAGTCACGAGGTACATGAGAAGCTAGAAACACTGCAGCCACCAAGTCCACTTGATTCCATGTGGGAACGAGAATCAGCAGTGACAGGTGAAGCCCAGGTGGGGACACGACTCACCATGTCCACGTGAGACCCAGGTGGGAACCAGTGTCACCATGTGCAGGAGTGGCCCATGTGAAGACCAGAGTTAAGAGGTCCTGCTGGGTCACTGTTAGTGTACAGTGTAACCATATCCTGATGCTACCCAGGTGGGTACCAGAGACACCAGGTCCTGGTGAGGCCCAGGTGGGACCAGAGACATTAAGTCCAGGTGAGGTCTCGATGGGAACCACAGTCACCAGGTCAGGTGAGGCCATGCTTAGGATCAGAGTCACCAGTTACAGGTGTGGCCCAGGTGGAGCCAGAGTCACGTGGTACAGAAGAGGCCAAAGTCCGGACCAGAGTTACCAGGATCAGGTCAGTCCCACTGGGGAATAGAGTAACCATGTCCCGATGATGCCCAGGTAGAACCACAGTCACCAGGTCCAGATGGGGCGCAGGTGGGCAGCATGATCACTAGGTCCCAGTGAGGCCCAGTTGAGGACCAGAGACACCAGATATTGTTGAGGCCTAGAGGGGTACAAGAAACACCTGGTCCAGGTGACATCCAGATGAGGACCAGAGTCACCAGGTCTGGATGAGGCCCAGAATGGTTCCAGAGTCATCATGTCCAGGTGAGCCCCCAGGTACCAATGATGCCCAGGTGAGGACTACAGTCACCAGGTCTGGGTGACCCGCAGATAGGATCAGAGTCATCAGTTCCAGGTGAGGCCAAGAAAGAGTCCACAGCAATCAGGTCCTGGTGGTGAACAAAGTCCCGAGGACTGGGTGAGGCCCAGATGGGGACCAGATTCACCAGGTCCAGGTGAGGCCCAGGTGTTGACCAGAGTCCCTGGGTCTGGGACAGGACCAGGTAAGGACCAGATTCACCAAGTCCAAGAGGCCCACGAGGGGAATTGAGTCACCAGCTATGTGTGAGGCCCAGGTGGCAACTCCACTAACCAGGTCAAGGTGAGGCCAACCGGCAGGCCAGAGTCACCAGATCCAGGTGAGGCCCTAGTCGGGACCAGTGTCACCAGGTAAATGTGAGTATACAAGAACACCACAGTCACCAGGTCCAGGTGTGGTTCATGTGGGAACGGGAGTCACCAGGTTCAGGTGAGACCCAGGTGGGGACCACAGTCACCAGGTCCAGATTGAGGCCTAGGTGGGGGGAACAGAGTCATCAGGAAGAGTTGAGGCCAAAGTGTGGAGCAAAGTTATCATGTCCATGTGAGGCCCAGATGGGAAGAGTAACCATGTCCCATTGATGCCAGGTGGGAAAAGAGTCACAAGGTCCAGACGAGGCCTAAGTGAGGAGTAGATTCACCAGGTCCTTTTGAGGCCAACCTGAGGACCAGTGTCCCCAGCTCCGGGAGAGTCCCAGAGGGGGACCAGTGTCACCCGGTTCTGGTGATATCCAGGTGGGGACCAGAGTCACCACGTCAGGGTGAGGCCCAGAGGGGGACGAGAATCACTAGGACCAGGTGAGGCCCCGATGTGGAACTGTGAAACCAGGTCCCATGATGCCCATATGAGGACCTGAGTCACCAGGTCCAGGTGAGGTCCCTGTGGGAACCAATCACCTCATCCAGTTGAGGCCCAGGTGGGACCACAGTCACCAGGTCCAGGTGAGGCCCAGGTATATAAGAGAGTATCCAGGTCCCAGTGATTCCCATGTAGAACCAGAGTCACCAGGTCCAGATGAGGCGCAGGTGGGGAGCATGATCACTAGGTCCCCGTGAGGCCCAGTTCAGGACCAGAGTCACCAGGTCAAGTTGAGTCCTAGAGGGATACCAGATTCACCTAGTCTAGGTGACATCCGAATGGGGACAAGAGTCATCATGTCAGGGTGAGGCCCAGAGTGGATCCAGAGTCATCATGTCCAGGTGAGGCTCAGGTGTGGAACAGAGTATCCAGGTCCTAATGGTCCACAGGTGAGGACCAGAGTCACCAGATCTGGGTGAGGCCCAGTTAGGATAAGAGTCACCAGTTCCAGGTGAGGCCAAGAAGGAGTCCACAGCAATCAGGTCCAGGTGGGTTGACAAAGTCACCAGGACTGTATGAGGACCAGATGGGGACCAGATTAACCAGGTTCAAGTGATTCCCAGGTGGTGACCCGAGTTAGGAGTTCCGGGTGAGGACCAGGTAAGGACCAGATTCACCACGTCCAAGTGAGGCCCACGTGGGGACCTGTGTCACCAGGTATGGGTGAGCCCCAGGTGGCAACCCCATTCACTAGGTCCAGGTGAGGCCAACCTGGAAGCCATGCAGAGGAACCGTGTCCCGATGATGCCCAGGTAGGGACCAGAGTTACCAGGTCCAGCTGAGGCCAACCTACAGGCCATGCAGTGGATCCATGTCCCGATGATGCCCAGGTAGGGACCAGAGTCACCAGGTCCAAATGAGGCCCAGATGGAGCATATTCAATAGGTCCAGGTGTGGCCCAGTTGAGGACCAGAGTCACCAGAACTGGTTGAGGCCGAGAGGGGTACCAGAATCACCTGGTCCAGGTGACATCCAGATGGAGACCAGAGTCACCAGGTCAGGGTTAGGCCCAGAGTGGTTCGAGAGTCCAGAGCCTCATGTCCAGGTGAGGCTCAGGTGTGGAACAGAGTCACCAGGTACCAATGATGCCCAGGTGTGGACCAGAATCACCAGGTCTGGGTGACAAGCAGATAGGATCAGAGTCACCAGGTCCAGGTGAGGCCATGAAAGAGTCCAGAGCAATCAGGTCAAGGTGGGGAACAAAGTCACCAGGACTGAGTGAGGCCCAGATAGGGACCGGAATCACCAGGTCCAGGTGAGGCCTACGTGGTGACCAGAGTCCCCGGGTCTGGGAGAGGAGAAGGTAAGGACCAGATTCACCAGGTCCAAGAGGCACAGGTGGAGACGTGAGTCACCAAGTATGGGTGAGACCCAAGTGGCATCCCCACTAACCAGGTCCATGTGAGGCCAACCTGCAGGCCAAGTCACCCGATTCACGTGAGGCCCTAGTGGGGACTGGAGTCACCAGTTAAAAGTGATTCTACAAGAACAACACAGTCACCAGGACCTGGTGTGGTTCATGTGGGAACGAGAGTCACCAGGTCCAGGTGAGACCCAGGTGGGGACCACAGTCACCAGGTCCAGATTGAGGCCTAGGTCGGGGGACCAGAGTCATCAGGACCAGTTGAGGCCAAAGTGTGGAGCAAAGTTATCATGTCCATGTGAGGCACAGGTGGGAAGAGTAACCATGTCCCATTGATGCCAGGTGGGAAAAGAGTCACAAGGTCCAGACGAGGCCTTAGTGAGGAGTAGATTCACCAGGTCCTGTTGAGGCCTAGTTTAGGACCAGTGTCCCCAGCTCCGGGTGACTCCCAGAGGGTGACCAGTGTCACCCGGTTCTGGTGACATCCAGGTGGGGACCAGAGTCACCACATCAGGGTGAGGCACAGAGAGGGACGAGAATCACTAGGTACAGATGAGACCCCGATGTGGAACTGAGAACCCTGGTCCCATGATGCCCATATGAGGACCTGAGTCACCAGGTCCAGGTGAGGTCCCTGTGGGAACCAGTCACCTCGTCCAGGAGAGGCCCAGGTGGGACCACAGTCACCAGGGCCAGGTGAGGCCCAGGTATATAGAGAGTATCCAGGTCCCAGTGATGCCCAGGTAAGGACCAGAGTCAACAGGTCCAGGAGAGGACCATATATGGATCAGAGTCATTGTGTTCCAGGTGAGGCCAGATGGAGACCACAGGAACCAGGTCCAGGAGAGCCCCATATGGGAACCAGAGCCAACAGATCCGGGTGAGGTCCAGTTGGGACCACAGTCACAAGGTCCAGGTGAGGCGCAGGTGGCAACAGGATTCACCAACTCCAGGTGAGGCCCAGGTGGCCACCAGTCACCAGATCCAGATGCGGACCAGCTAAGGACCAGATTCACCAGTCCCAAGTGAAGCCCAAGGCGTGACCAGAGTCACCAGGTAAGGGTGAGTCCCAGAGGGGAACCAGAGTAACCAGTTTAGTTTGAGGCCCAGAATAGGACCAGAGGTCCCTGGTCAAAGTGAGGCCCAGATGAGGAATAGAGTATCCAGGTCCCAATGATGCCTGGGTGAGGACCAGAGTCACTAGGGCCATGCAGGCCCAGATTTGGAACAGAATCACTAGGTCCTGGTGAGGCATAGAATAAGACCACAATCACCAGTATCAGGTGTGCCCCTTGTGGGAACTAGAGCCACTCTATCCAGCTGAGTCCCAGGTCCATGTGAGCCCCACGTCAGGACCAGATTCATCAGGTTGAATTGAGGCATAGCTGGGGACAAGAGTCACCAGGTCTGTGTGCGGCCTAGGTGGGGCAAGATTCAGCAGTTCTGAGTTAGGTCAAAGTGGGGACGAGAGACACCAGTCCAAGTGAGGCCAAACTGAGGACCAGAGTCACCAGATCCAGGTGAGGTCCATGTTGGAAAGAGAGTCACCAGGTCCAGGAGAGGTCCAGGTGGGGACCAGAGTCACCAGATCCAGGTGAGGTACAGGTGGGGACCAGAGTCACCAGATCCAGGTGAAGCCCAGGTGGGGACCAGAGTCACTAGGTCCTGATTAGACCCAGGTGAGGATCAGAGTTACCAGATACACGTGAGCCCCCGGCGGGGATCAGAGCCAAAAGGTCCACGTGAGGCCGGCTTGGGGACCCTCGTCAACAGGTCTACCTGAGGCCCAGGTGTGGAACAAAGTAATCATGTCCAGGTGAGTCCCCGGTGGTGACAAGAGTCACCACGTCCAGTTGAGGACCAATTGGGGACCAGGATCACCAGGTACAGGGGAGGCCCTTGAGAGAACCAGAGTCAACAGTTTGAGGTCAGGCGCAGGTGGCAACCAGGGTCAGCAGGTCCAAGTCAGGCCAAAGTGGGGTTCACAGTCACTAGGGCCCAGTGAGACCCAGAGGGGGACCAGAGTCACCTGGTCCAGGTGAGATCCAGTTGTGGAATACAGTCACCGGGTCCCAATTCTGCACACTTGAGGACCATGGTCAACAGGGCCAGTTTAGGCCCAGATGGGGACCGGAGTCCCCAAATTCAGGTGAAGCCCAGGTGGGGACCACAGTCACCAGATCCAGGGTAGTCTCAGGTGGAGACCAGAATCACCAGGTCCTGGTGAGTTGCAGGTGGCAACCACACTCACCAAGTCCCGGTGAGGCCCTGGTGGGGACCAGAGTCACGAGGTACATGAGAAGCTAGTAACACTGCAACCACCAGGTCCACATGATGTCCATGTGGGAACGAGAATTACAAGTTACAGGTGAGGAGCTGGTGGGGATATGAGTCACCATGTCCAGGTGAGACCCTGGTGGGAACCAGTGTCTCCATGTCCAAGTGTGGACCAGGTGAAGACGAGAGTTAATAGGTCCGGCCGCGTCACTGTTGGTGAACAGTGTAACCATATCCTGATGCTACTCAGGTGGGTACCAGATACAAGTCCTGGTGAGTCCCAGTTGGGACCAGAGACATGAGGTCCAGGTGAGGTACCGATGGAAACCACAGTCACCAGGTGAGGTGAGGCCATGCTTAGGATCAGAGTCACCACTTACAGGTGAAGTCCAGGAGGAGCCAGAGTCACATGGCACAGAAGAGGCCAAAGTCAGGACCAGAGTTACCACGATCAGGTCAGTCCCACTGGGAATAGAGTAACCACGTCCTCATAATGCCCAGTTAGAACCACAGTTACCAGGTCCAGGTGTGGCCAACCTAAAGGCCATGCAGTGGAACCTTGTCCCGATGATGCCCAGGTAGGGAAGAGAGTCACCAGATCCAAATGAGGCCCAGATGGAGCATATTCACTAGGTCCAGACGAGGCCCAGCTGAGGACCACAGACACCAGATATGGTTTAGACCTAGAGGGGTACCAGAATCACCTGGTCCAGGAGACATCCAGATGGGGACCAGAGTATCCATGCCTGAGTCACGCGCAGAGAGGATAAGAGTCACCAGTTCCAGGTGAGGCCAAGAAAGAGTCCAAAGCAATCAGGTCCTGGTGGGGAACAAACTCACCAGGACTGGTTGAGGCCCAGATGGGGTAGAGATTCACCAGGTCCAGGTGAGGCCCAGGAGGTGACCAGAATCCCCGGGTCGGGGAGTGGACCATGTAAGGACCAGATTCACCAGATCCAAGAGAACCACGTGGGTTCCTGAGTCATCAGGTATGGGTGAAGCTCAGGTGGCAACCCCACTCACCAGGTCCAGGTGAGGCCAACCTGCAAGCCAGAGTCACCAATCCAGTTGAGGCCCTAGTGGGGTCCGGTGTCACCAGGTAAATGTGAGTCTACAAGAAAACAACAGTCACCAGGTCCAGGTGTGTTTCATGTGGGAACGAGAGTCACCAGGTCCAGGAGAGACCCAGGTGGGGACCACAGTCACCAGGTCCAGATTGAGGCCTCGGTGGGGGGACGAGAGTCATCAGGAGCAGTTGAGGCCAAAGTGTGGAGCAAAGTTATCATGTCGAGGTGAAACCCAGGTGGGGAAGAGAGTAACCAAGTCCCATTGATGCCAGGTGGGAAAAGAGTCACAAGGTCCAAACGAGGCCTAAGTGAGGAGTAGATTCACCAGGTCCTGTTGAGGCCCAGTTGAGTGCCAGTGTCCCAGCTCCGGGTGAGTCCCAGAGGGGGACCAGAGTTACCCGGTTCTGGTGATATCCAGGTGGGGACCAGAGTCACCACGTCAGAGTGAGGCCCAGAGTGGGACGAGAATCACTAGGTCCAGGGCAGGCCCCGATGGGGAACTGAGAAACCAGGTCCCATAATGTCCATATGAGGACCTGAGTCACCAGATCCAGGTGAGGTCCCTGTGGGAACCAGTCACCTCATGCAGGTGAGGCCCAGGTGGGACCACAGTCACCAGGTCCAGGTGAGGTCCAGGTATATAAGAGTGTTCCCAGGTCCCAATGATGCCCAGGTAAGTACCAAAGTCAACAGGTCCAGCAGAGGGCAAATATGGAACAGAGTCATTGTGTTCCAGGTGAGGCCAGATGGAGACCACAGGAACCAGGTCCAGGAGTGCCCCATATGGGAACCAGAGCCACCAGATCCAGGTGATGTCTGGGTGGGACCACAGTCACTAGGTCCAGAAGAGGCGCAGGTGGCAACAGGTTTCACCAAATCCAGGTGAGGCCCAGGTAGCGACCGGTCACCAGATCCAGGTGCGGAACAGCTAAGGACCAGATTCACCAGGCCCAAGTGAAGCCCAAGGGGTGACCAGAGTCACCAGGTAGGGGTGACGCCCAGAGGGGGAACCAGAATAACCAGTTTAGTTTGAGGCCCAGAATGGGACCCTAGGTCCCTGGTGAAAGTGAGGCGCAGATGTGGAATAGAGTATCCAGATCCCAATGATGCCTGGGTGAGGAAAAGATTTACTAGGGCCATGCAGGCCCAGATGGGGAACAAAATCACTAGGTCCTGGTGAGGCATAGAATAAGACCACAGTCAGCAGTATCAGGTGAGCCCCTTGTGGGAACCAGAGCCACTCTATCCAGCTGAGTCCCAGGTCCATGGAGGCCCACGTGAGGACCAGATTCATCAGGTCGAATTGAGGCATAGCTGGGGACAAGAGTCACCAGGTCTGGGTGCGGCCTAGGTGGGGCAAGATCAGCAGTTCTGAGTTAGGTCAAAGTGGGGACGAGAGACACCAGGTCCAGGTGAGGCCAAACTGAGGACCATAGTCACCAGATCCAAGTGAGGTCCATGTTGGAAAGAGAGTCACCAGGTCCAGGAGAGGTTCAGGTATGGACCAGAGTCACCAGTTCCAGGTGAAATCCAGGTGGGGACCAGAGTCAACAGGTCCAGTTGAAGCCCAGGTGGGGACCAGAGTCACTAGGTCCAGATGAGGCCCAGGTGAGGACCAGAGTCACCAGATCTGAGAGAGGCCCAGTTGGGATCAGAGTTACCACTTCCAGGTAAGGCCAAGAAGGTGTCCAGAGCAATCAGGTCCACGTGGGGAACAAAGTCACCAGGTTAGGTGATGCCCAGGTGGTGACCAGATTTACCAGTTCCGGGTGAGGACTAGGTAAGGACCACATTCACCAGGTCCAAGGGAGGCCCACGTGGGGACCTGTGTCACCAGGCATGGGTAAGATCCAGGTGAGAACCCCACTCACCAGGTCAAGATGTCCCGATGTTGCCCAGGTAGGGACCAGAGTTACCAGGTCCAGGTGAGGCAAACCAGCAGGTCATGCAGTGGAAACATTTCCAGATGATGCCTAGTGAGTGACCAGAGACACCAGGTCCAAATGAGGCCCAGATGGAGCATATTCACTAGGTCCAGGTGAGGCCCACTTGAGGACAAGAGTCACCAGATCTGGTTGAGGCCTAGAGGGGTTCCAGAATCACCTGGTCCAGGTGACATCCAGAAGGGGACCAGATCACCAGGTCAGGGTGAGGCCCAGAGAGGTCCCAGAGACATCATGTCCAGGTGAGGCTCAGGTGTGGAACAGAGTCACCAGGTACCAATGATGCCCAGGTGAGGACGAGAGTCACCAGGTCTGGGTGACGCACAGATCGGATCAGAGTCATCAGTTCAAGGTGAGGGCAAGAAAGAGTCCAGAGCAATCAGGTCCAGTTGGGGAACATAGTCACCAGGACTGGGTTAGGCCCAGATGGGGACCAGATTCACCAGGTCCAGGTGAGGCCCATGTTGTGACCAGATTCCCCGGGTCTGGGAGAAGTCCATGTAAGGGCCAGATTCACCAGGTCCAAGAGGCCCATGTGGGGACCTGAGTCACCAGGTATGGGTGAGGCCCAGGTGGCATCCCACTAATCAAGTCCAGGTGAGGCCAACCTGCAGGCCAGAGTCACCAGGCCCAGGGGAGGCCCAAGGGGTGACCGGAGTCACCAGGTAAGGGTGAGGTTAAGAGGGGGAACCAGAGTAACCAGTTTAGTTTGAGGCCCAGAATGGGACCAGCGGTTCCTGGTAAAAGTGAGGCCCAGGTGTGGAATAGAGTATCCAGGTCCCAATGATGTCTCAGTGAGGACCAGAGTCACTAAGGACATGCAGGCCCAGATGGGGAACAGAATCACTAGTTTCTGGTGAGGCATAGAATAAGACCACATTCAGCAGTATCAGGTGAGCCCCTAGTGGGAACCAGAGCCACTCTTTCCAGCTGAGTCCCAGGTAAATGTGAGGTCCACGTGAGGACCAGATTCATCAGGTCGAATTGAGGAATAGCTAGGGACAAGAGTCACTAGGTCTGGGTGCGTAATAGGTGGGGCAAGATTCAGCAGTTCTGAGTTAGATCAAAGTGGGCAAGAGAGACACCAAGTCCAGGAGAGGTCCAGATTGGGACCAGAGTCACCAGATCCAGGTGAAGTCCAGATGGGGACCAGAGTCTCCAGATCCAGGTGAAGCCCAGGTGGGGACCAGAGTCTCTAGGTCCAGATGAGGCCCAGGTGAGGACCAGAGTTACAAGGTACACGTGAGGCCCCGGTGGGGATCAGAGGCAACAGGTCCATGTGAGGCCGGCTTGGGGACCATGGTCAACAGGTCTACTTGAGGCCCAGGTGTGGAACACAGTAAGCAGGTCCAGGTGAGTCCCCATGGTGACAAGAGACACCACGTCCAGGTGAGGCCCAGGTTCGGACCACGATCACCAGGTACAGGGGAGGCCCTTGAAAGAACCAGAGTCAACAGTTCGAGTTCAGGCGCAGGTTTCAACCAGGGTCAGCAGGTCTAAGTCAGGGGAAAGTGGGGTTCACAGTCACTAGGGAATGTTGAGACCCAGAGGGGCACCAGAGTCACGTAGTCCAGGTGAGGTCCAGTTGTGGAACACAGATACCGCGTCCCAATTTTGCCCAGTTGAGGACCTTGGTCAACAGGGCCTGGTGAGCCTCACATGGGGACGAGAGTCCCAAAATCCAGGTGAAGCCCAGGTGGGGACCACAGTCACCAGATCCAGGGTAGTCTCAGGTGCAGACCAGAATCACCAGGTCCAGGTGAGGTGCAGGTGGCAACCACACTCACGAGGTCCCGGTGAGGCCCTGGTGGGGACCAGTGTCACAAGGTACATGACAAACTAGAAACACCGCAGCCACCAGGTCCACATGATGTCCATGTGGGAACGAGAATCAACAGTTATAGGTTAGGACCAGGTGGGTATCTGACTCACCATTTCCAGGTGAGACCCAGGTGGGAACGAGTGTCACCATGTCCAGGTGTGGCCCAGGTGAAGACCAGAGTTAATAGGTCCGGCTGGGTCACTGTTACTGAACAGTGTAACCATATCCTGATGCTACCGAAGTGGGTACCAGAGACACCAGGTCCTGGTGAGGCCCAGGTGGGACCAGAGACATGAGGTCCAGGTGAGGTCCCGATGGGAACCACAGTCACCAGGTCAGGAGAGGCCATGCTTTGGATCAGAGTCACCAGTTACAGGTGAGGCCCAGGTGGAGCCAGAGTCACCATGTCCAGATGAGGCGAAGTTGGGGACCATATTCACTACGTCCCGTTGAGGCCCAGTAGAGGCCCAGAGTCACCAGGTCTAGTTGAGGCCTAGAGGGGTACCAGATTCACCTGGTCTAGGTGCCGTCCAGATGGGGACCAGATTCACCATGTCAGGGAGAGGACCAGAGGGGATCCAGAGTCATCATGTCCAGGTGAGTCTCAGGTGTGGAACAGAGTATCCAGGTCATAATGATCCACAGGTGAGGACCAGAGTCAACAGATCTGGGTGAGGCCCAGTTAGGATCAGAGTCAACAGTTCCAGGTGAGGCTAAGAAGGAGTCCACAGCAATCAGGGCCAGGTGGGGAAAAAAGTCACCAGGATTGGGTGAGGCCCAGATGGGGACACAGATTCACCAGGACCAGGTGATTCCCAGGTGGTGACCAGAGTTACCAGATTCACCAGGTCCAGGTGATCCCCAGGTGGTGAGCAGAATTACCAGATACACCAGGTCCAAGTGAGGCCCACGTAGGGGCCTGTGTCACCAGGTATGGGTGAGGCCCAAGAGGCAACCCCACTCACCAGTTCCAGGTGATGCCTACCTGCAGGCCATGCAAAGCAACCGGGTCCCGATAATGCCAAGGTAGGGACCAGAGTTACCAGGTCCAGGTGAGGCCAACCTGCAGGCCATGCAGTAGAAATAGGTCCCCATGATGCCCTGGTAGGGACCAGAGTAACCAGGTCCAAATGAGGCCAAGATGGAGCATATTCACTAGGACCAACCGAGGCCCAGTTGAGGACAAGAGAAACCAGACCTGGTTGAGGCCTAGAGGGGTACCAGAATCCCCTGGTCCAGGTGACATCCAGATGGGGACCAGAGTCACCAGGTCAGGGTGAGGCCCAGAGTGGTTCCAGAGTCATCATGTCCAGGTGAGGCTCAGGTGTGGAACAGAGTCACCAGGTACCAAAGATGCCCAGGTGAGGACCAGAGTCACCAGGCCTGAGTCACGCGCAGAGGATAAGAGTCACCAGTTCCAGGTGAGGCCAAGGAAGAGTCCAAAGCAATCAGGTCCAGGTGTGGAACAAAGTCACCAAGACTGGGTGAGGCCCAGATGGAGAAGAGATTCACCAGGTCCAGGTGAGGCCCAGGTGGTGACCAGAGTCCTTGGGTCTGGGAGAGGACCATGTAAGGACCAGATTCACCAGGTCAAGGAGGACCACGTGTGTTCCTGAGTCACCAGGTATGGGTGAACCTCAGGTGGCAACCCCACGCACCAGGTCCAGATGAGGCCAACCGACAGGCCACAGTCAGCAGAACCAGGTGAGGCCCTAGTGGGGACCGGTGTCACCAGGTAAATGTGAGTCTACAAGAACACCACAGTCACCAGGTCCAGGTGTGGTTCATGGGGGAACGAGAGTCACCAGATCCAGGTGAGACCCAGGTGGGGACCACAGTCACCAGGTCCAGATTGAGGCCTAGGTGGGGGGACCAGAGTCATCAGGACCAGTTGAGGCCAAAGTGTGGATAAAAGTTATCATGTTCATGTGAGGCCAAGGTGGGGAACAGAGTAACCTTGTCCATTGATGCCAGATGGGAAAAGAGTCACAAGGTCCAGACGAGGCCTAAGTGAGGAGTAGATTCACCAGGTCCTGTTGAGGACCAGCTGAGGACCAGTGTCCCCAGCTCCGGGTGAGTCCCAGAGGGGGACCAGAGTCACCCGGTCTGGTGATATCCAGGTGGGGACCGGAGTCACCACGTCAGGGTGAGGCCCAGAGGGGGACATGAATCACTAGGTCCAGGGGAGGCCCCGATGTGGAACTGAGAAACCAGGTCCCATGATGCCCATATGAGGACCTGAGTCACCAGGTCCAGGTGAGGTCCCTGTGGGAACCAGTCACCTCGTCCAGGTGAGGTCCAGGTGGGACCACAGTCGCAAGGTCCAGGTGAGGCGCAGGTGGCAACAGGATTCACCAAGTCCAGGTGAGGCCAAGGTGGCGACCAGTCACCAGATCCAGGTGCGGAACAGATAAGGACCAGATTCTCCAGGCCCAAGTGAAGCCCAAGGGGTGACCAGAGTCACCAGGTCAGGGTGAGGGCCAGAGGGGGAACCAGAGTAACCAGTTTAGTTTGAGGCCCAGAATGGGACCAGAGGTCCCTGGTCAAAGTGAGGCCCAGGTGTGGAATATAGTATCCAGGTCCCAGTGGCGCCTGGGTGAGGACCAGAGTCACTATGGCCATGCAGGCCCAGATGGGGAACAGAATCACAAGTCCTGGTGAGGCATAGAATAAGACCACATTCAGCAGTATCAGGTGAGCCCCTTGTGGGAACCAGAGCCACTCTATCCAGCTGAGTCCCAGGACCATGTGAGGCCCACGTGAGGACCAGATTCATCAGGTCGTATTCAGGCATAGCTGGGGACAAGAGTCACCAGGTCTGGGTGCGACCTAGGTGGGGCAAGATTCAGCAGTTCTGAGTTAGGTCCAAGTGGGGACGAGAGACACCAGGTCCAGGTGAGGCCAAACTGAGGACCAGAGTCACCAGATCCAGGTGAGGTCCATGTTGGAAAGAGAGTCACGAGGTCCAGGAGAGGTCCAGGTGGAGTCCAGAGTCACGAGATCCAGGTGAAGTCCAGGTGGGGACCAGAGTCACCAGATCCATGTGAAGCCCAGATGGGGACCAGAGTCACTAGGTCCAGATGAGGCCCAGGTGAGGACTAGAGTTACCAGGTACACGTGAGGACCCGGTGGGGATCAGAATCAACAGGTCCATGTGAGGCCGGCTTGGGCACCATGGTCAACAGGTCTACTTGAGGCCCAGGTGTGGAACACAGTAACCAGGTCCAGGTGACTACCCATTGGTGACAGGAGTCACCACGTCCAGGTGTGGCCCAGGTCCGACCAGGATCACCAGGTCCAGGGAAGGCCCTTGAAAGAACCAGAGTCAACAGTTCGAGGTCAGGCACAGGTGGCAACCAGGGTCAGCAGGTCCAAGTCAGGCCAAAGTGGGGTTCACAGTCACTAGGGCACGGTGAGACCCAGAGTGGGACCAGAGTCACCTGGTCCAGGTGAGGTCCAGTTGTGGAACACAGTCTCCGGGTACCAATTTTGCACAGTTGAGGACAATGGTCAACAAGGCCAGGTGAGGCCCAGATGGGGACCGGAGTCCCCAAATCCAGGTGAAGCCAAGGTGGGGACCACAGGCACCAGATCCAGGGTAGTCTCAGGTGCAGACCAGAATCACCAGGTCCATGTGAGGTGCAGGTGGCAACCACACTCACCCGGTCCCGGTGAGGCCCCTGTGGGGACCAGAGACACGAGGTACATGAGAAGCTTGAAACACTGCAGCCACCAGGTCCACATCATGTCCATGTGGGAACGAGGATCACCAGTTACAGGTGAGGACCAGGTGGGGATCCGACTCACCATGTCCAGGTGAGACCCAGATGGGAACCAGTGTCACCATGTCCTGGTGTGCCCCAGGTGAAGACCAGAGTTATTAGGTCCGGCTGGATGAGTGTTAGTGAACAGTGTAACCGTATCCTGATGCTACCCAGGTGGGTACCAGAGACACCAGGTCCTGGTGAGGCCCAAGTGTAACTGGAGACATGAGGTCCAGGTGAGGTCCCGATGGGAACCACAGTCACCAGGTCAGGTGAGGCCATGCTTAGGATCAGAGTCACCAGGTACAGGTGAGGCCCAGGTGGACACAGAGTCACCTATTACAGAAGAGGCCAAAGTCAGGACCAGAGTTACCAAGATCAGGTCAGTCCCAGTGGGTAATACAGTAACCCTGTCCCAATGATGCCCGGGTAGAACCAGAGTCACCAGGTCCATCGAGGCGCAGGTGGGGAGAATATTCACTAAGTCCAGGTGAGGCCCAGATGAAGACCAGAGTCACCAGGTCTAATTGAGGCCTAGAGGGGTACCAAATTCACCTGGTCTAGGGGACCTCCAGATGGGGACCAGAGTCCCCATGCCAGGGTGAGGCCCAGAGGGGATCCAGGGTCATCATGTCCAGGTGAGGTTCAGGTGTGGAACAGAGTATCCAGGTCATAATGGTCCACAGGTGAGGACCAGAGTCACCAGATCTGGGTGAGGCCCAGTTAGGAGCAGAGTCACAATTTTCAGGTGAGACCAAGAAGGAGTCCACAGCAATCAGGTCCAGGTGGGGAACAAAGTCACCAGGACTGGGTGAGGCCCAGATGGGGATCAGATTCACCAGGTCCATGTGATTCCCAGGTGGTGCCAAGAGTTACCAGTTCCGGGTGAGGACCAGGTAAGGACCAGATTCACCAGGTCCAAGTGAGGCCCACGTGGGACCTGTGTCACCAGGTATGGGTGAGGCCCAGGTGGCAAGCCCACTCACCAGGTCCAGGTGACGCCAACCTGCAGGCCATGCAGAGGAACCGTGTCCCGATGATGCCCAGGTAGGAACCAGAGTTACCAGGTCAAGAAGAGGCCAACCTGCAGACCATTATGTGGAACCATGTCCCGATGTTGCCCACGTAGGGACCAGAGTCACCAGGTCCAAATGAGGCCCAGATGGAGCATATTCATTAGGTCCAGGTGAGGCCCATTTGAGGACCAGTGTCACCAGATCTGGTTGAGGCCCAGAGGGGTACCAGAATCCCCTGGTCCAGGTGACATCCAGATAGGGACCAGAACCACCAGTTTCAGGTGAGGCCAAGAAAGAGTCCACAGCAATCAGGTCCAGGTGGGGAACAAAGTCACCAGGACTGTGTGAGACCCAGAAGGGACCAGATTCACCAGGTCCAGCTGAGGCCCAGGTTGTGACCAGAGTCCCCGGTTCCGGGAGTGGACCAGGTAAGGACCAAATTCACCAGGTCCACATGTCCCACGTGGGGAACTGAGTCACCAGGTATGGGTGAGGCCCAGGTGGCAACCACACTCACCAGGTCCAGGTGAGGCCAACCTGCAGGCCAGAGTCACCAGATCCAGGTGAGGCCCTAGTGGGGACGGGAGTCACAAGGTAAATGTGAGTCTACAAGAACACCACAGTCACCAGATCCAGGTGTGGTTCATGTGGGAACGGGAGTCACCAGGTCCAGCTGAGACCAAGTTGGGGACGACAGTCACCAGGTCCAGATTGAGGCCTAGGTAGGGGGACGAGAGTCATCAGGACCAGTTGAGGCCAAAGTGTGCAGCAAAGTTATCATGTCCAGGTGAGGCCCAGGTGGGGAACAGAGTAACCATGTCCCATTGATGCCAGGTGGGAAAAGAGTCACAATGTCCAGACGAAGCCTAAGTTTGGAGTAGATTCACCAGGTCCTGTTGAGGCCCAGCTGAGGACCACTGTCCCCAACTCCGGTTGTGTCACCCGGTTCTGGTGATATCCAGGTGGGGACCAGAGTCCCCAGATCCAGGTTAAATCCAGGTGGGGACCAGAGTCACCAGATCCAGGTGAAGTCCAGGTGGGGACCAGAGTCTCTAGGTGCAGATAAGGCCCAGGTGAGGCCCAGAGTTACCAGGTACATGTGAGGCCCCGGTGGGGATCAGAGGCAACAGGTCCATGTTAGGCGGGCTTGGGGACAATGGTCAAGAGGTGTAATTGAGGCCCAGGTGTGGAACACAGTAAGCAGGTCCAGGTGAGTCCCCGGTGGTGACAAAGGTCACCACGTCAAGGTGAGGACCAGGTGGGCACCAGGATCACCAGGTACAGGGGAGGCCCTTGAAAGAACCAGAGTCAACATTTCGAGGTCAGGCGCAGGTGGCAACCCGCATCAGCAGGTCGAAGCCAGGCCAAAGTGGGGTTCACAGTCACAAGGGCCCGGTGAGACCCAGAGGGGGACCAGAGTCACCTGGTCCAGGTGAGGTCCAGTTGTGGAACACAGTACAGGGTCCCAATTTTGCCCAGTTGAGGACCATGGTCAACAGGGCCAGGTGAGGCCCAGATGGGGACCGGAGTCCCCAAATCCAGGTGAAGCCCAGGAGGGAACCACAGTCACCAGATTCAGGGTCGTCTCAGGTGCAGACCAGAATCACCAGGTCCAGGTGAGGTGCAGGTGGCAACCACACTCACCAGGTCCCGGTGAAGCCCTGGTGGGGACCAGAGTCACGAGGTATATGAGAAGCTAGAAACACTGCAGCCACCAGGTCCACGTGATGTCCATGCTGGAATGAGAATCACCAGTTACACGTGAGGACCAGGTGGGGATCCGACTCACCATGTCCAGGTGAGACCCAGGTTCGAACCAGTGTCACCATGTCCAGGTGTGGCCCAGGTGAAGTCCAGAGTCAATAGGTCTGGCTGGGTCACTATTAGTGAACAGTGTAACCATATCCTGATGCTACCTAGGTAGGTACCAGAGACACCAGGTCCTGGTGAGGCCCAGGTGTAACCGGAGACATGAGGTCCAGGTGAGGTCCCGATGGGAACCACAGTCACCAGGTCAGGTGAGGCCATGCTTAGGATCAGAGTCACCAGTTACAGGTGAGGCCCAGGTGGACACAGAGTCACCTCTTACAGAAGAGGCCAAAGTCAGGACCAGAGTTACCAGGATCAGGTCAGTCCCAGTGGGTAATACAGTAACCATGTCCCAATGATGCCCAGGTAGAACCAGAGTCACTAGGTCCATCGAGGCGCAGGTGGGGAGAATATTCACTAGGTCCAGGTAGGCCCAGATGAGGACCAGAGTCACCAGGTCTAGTTGACGCCTAGTGGGGTACCAGATTCACCTGGTCTAGGGGACCTCCAGATGGGGACCAGAGTCACCATGTCAGGGTGAGGCCCAGAGGGCATCCAGAGTCATCATGTCCAGGTGAGGTTCAGGTGTGGAACAGAGTATCCAGGTCATAATGGTCCACAGGTGAGGACCAGAGTCACCATATCTGGGTGAGGCCCAGTTAGAAGCAGAGTCACAAGTTCCAGGTGAGGCCAAGAATTAGTCCACAGCAATCAGGTCCAGGTGGGGAACAAAGTCACCAGGACTGGGTGAGGCCCAGATGGGGACCTGATTCACCAGGTCCAGGTGATTCCCAGGTGGTGACAAGGGTTACCAGTTCCGGGTGAGGACCAGGTAAGGACCAGATAAACCAGGTCCAAGTGAGGCCCACGTGGGACCTGTGTCACCAGGTATGGGTGAGGCCCAGGTGGCAAGCCCACTCTCCAGATCCAGGTGAGGCCAACCTGCAGGTCATGCAGAGGAACCGTGTCCCGATGATGCCCAGGTAGGGACCAGAGGTACGATGTCCAGGTGACGCCAACCTGCAGGCCATGCAGAGGAACCGTGTCCCGATGATGCCCAGGTAGGGACCAGAGTTACCATGTCAAGAAGAGGCCAACCTGCAGACCATTATGTGGAACCATGTCCCGATGTTACCCACGTAGGGACCAGAGTCACCAGGTCCAAATGAGGCCCAGATGGAGCATATTCACTAGGTCCAGGTGAGGCCTAGTTGAGGACCAGAGTCACCAGATCTGGTTGAGGCCCAGAGGGGTACCAGATTCACCTGGTCTAGGTGACATCCAGATGGGGACCAGAGTAACCATGTCAGGGTGAGGCCCAGAGGGGATCCAGAGTCATCATGTCCAGGGGAGGCTCAGGTGTGGAACAGAGTATTCAGGTCATAATTGTTCACAGGTGAGGACCAGAGTCACCAGATCTTGGAAAGACCCAGTTAGGATCAGAGTTACCACTTCCAGGTGAGGCCAAGAAGGTGTCCACAGCAATCAGGTCCAGGTGGGGAACAAAGTCAGGTCTAGGTGATGCCCAGGTGGTGACCAGATTTACCAGTTCCGGGTGAGGACTAGGTAAGGACCAAATTCACCAGATCCAAGTGAGGCCCACGTGGGGACCTGTGTCACCAGGCATGGGTAAGACCCAGGTGGGAACTCCACTCACCAGGTCAAGATGAGGCCAACCTGCAGGCCAAGCAGAGGAACAGTGTCCCGATGAAACCCAGGTAGGGATCAGAGTTACCAGGTCCAGGTGAGGCAAACCAGCAGGCCATGCAGTGGAACCATTTCCCTTTGATGCCCAGTGAGTGACCAGAGTCTCCAGGTCCAAATGAGGCCCAGATGGAGCATATTCACTAGGTCCAGGTGAGGCCCAGTTGAGGACAAAAGTCACCAGATCTGGTTGAGGCCTAGAGGGGTACCAGAATCACCTCGTCCAGGTGACATCCAGATGGGGACCAGAGTCACCAGGTCATGGTGAGGCCCAGAGAGGTTCCAGAGTCATCATGTCCAGGGGAGGCTCAGGTGTGAAACAGAGTAATCAGGTACCAATGATGCCTAAGTGAGGACGAGAGTCACCAGGTCTGGGTGACACACAGATAGGATCAGAGTCACCAGTTCCAAGTGAGGCCAAGAAAGAGTCCACAGCAATCAGGTCCAAGTGGGGAACAAAGTCACCAGGACTGGGTGAGGCACAGATGGGGACCAGATTCACCAGGCCCAGGTGAGGCCAAGGTGGTGACCAGAGTCCCCGGGTCTGGGAGAGGACCAGGTAAGGGCCAGATTCACCAGATCCAAGAGTCCCACGTGGGGACGTGGTCACCAGGTAGGTGTGAGGCCCAGGTGGGAACCCCACTAACCAGGTCCAGGTGAGGCCAAATTGCAGGCCCGAGTCACCAGAACAGGTGAGGCCCCAGTGGGACCGGAGTCACCAGGTAAATGTGAGTCTACAAGAACACCACAGTCACCAGATCTAGGTGTGTTTCATGTGGGAACGAGAGTCACCAGGTCCAGCTGAGACCCAGGTGGGGACCACAGTCACCAGTTCCAGATTGAGGCCTAGGTGGGGGGACCAGATTCATCAGGAGCAGGTGAGGCCAAAGTGTTGAGCAAAGTTATCATGTCCAGTAGAGACATAGGTGGGGAACAGAGTAACCATGTCCCATTGATGCCAGTTGGGAAAAGAGTCACAAGGTCCGGACGAGGCCTAAGTGAGGAGTAGATTCACCAGGTCCTGTTGAGGCCCATTTGAGGACCAGTGTCCCCAGCTCTGGATGAGTCCCAGAGGGGGACCAGAGTCACCCGGTTCTGGTGATATCCAGGTGGGGACCAGAGTCACCACGTCAGGGTGAGGCCCAGAGGGGGACGAGAATCCCTAGGTCCAGGTGTGTCCCCAATGTGGACCTGAGAAACCAGGTCCCATGATGCCCATATGAGGACCTGAGTCACCAGGTCCAGGTGAGGTCCCTGGGGAACAAGTTACCTCGGCCAGGTGAGGCCCAGGTGGGACCACACTCACCAGGTCCAGGTGAGGCCAAGTTATATAAGAGAGTATCCAGGTCCCAATGATGCCCAGGTAAGGACCAGAGTCCACAGGTCCAGGAGAGGCCCAAATATGGATCAGAGTCATTGTGTTCTAGGTGAGGCCAGAAGGAGACCACAGGAACCACGATCAGGAGAGCGCCATATGGGAACCAGAGCCACCAGATCCAAGTGAGGTCCAGGTGGGACCATAGTCACAAGGACCAGGTGAGGCGCAGGTGGCAACAGGATTCACCAAGTCCAGGTGAGGCCCAGGTGGCGACCTGTCACCAGATCCAGGTGTGGACCAGCTAAGGACCAGATTCACCAGGCCCAAGTGAAGCCCAAGGAGTGACCAGAGTCATCAGGTAAGGGTGAGGCCCAGCGGGATAACCAGAGTAACCAGTTTAGTTTGAGGACCAGAATGGGACCAGAGGTCCCTGGTCAGAGTGACGCCCTGGTGTGGAATAGATTATCCAGATCCCGATGATGCCTGGGTGAGGACCAGAGTCACTAGGGTCATGAAGGCGCAGATGGGGAACAGAATCACTATTTCCTGGTTAGGCATAGAATAAGACCAGAGTCACCAGAATCAGGTGAGCCCCTTGTGGGAACCAGAGCCACTCAATCCAGCTGAGTCCCACGTCCATGTGAGGCCCACGTGAGGACAAGATTCATCAGGTCGAATTGAGGCATAGCTGGGGACAAGAGTCACCAGGTCTGGGTGCGGCCTAGGTGGGGCATGATTCAGCAGTTCTGAGTTAGGTCAAAGTGGGGATGAGAGACACCAGGTCCAGGAGAGGCGAAACTGAGGACCAGAGGCACCAGATCCAGGTGAGGTCCATGTTGGAAAGAGAGTCACCAGGTACAGGAGAGGTCCAGTTGGGATCAGAGTCACCAGATCCAGGTGAAGTCCAGGTGGGGACCAGAGTCACCAGAATCAGGTGAAGCCCAGGTGGGGACCAGAGTCTCTAGGTCCAGATGAGACCCTGGATAGGACCAGAGATACCCGGTACACGTGAGGCCCCGGTGGGGATCAGAGGCAACAGGTCCATGTGAGGCCGGCTTGGAGACCTTGGTCAACAAGTCTACTTGTGGCCCAGATGTGGAACAAGGTAAGCAGGTCCAGGTGAGTCCCCGGTGGTGACAAGAGTCACCACGTCCAGGTGAGTCCCAGGTGGGGACCAGGATCACCAGGTACAGGGTAAGCCCTTGAATGAACCAGAGACAATAGTTCGAGGTCAGGCGCAGGTGGCAACCAGCGTCAGCAGTTCTAAGTCAGGTCAAAGTTGGATTCACAGTCACTAGGGCACGGTGAGACCCAGAGGGGGACCAGAGTCACATCGTCCAGGTGAGGACCAGTTGTGGAACACAGTCACCGGGTCCCAATTGTGCCCACTTGAGGACCATGGTCATCAGGGCCAGGTGAGGCCCAGATGGGGACCGGAGTCCCCAAATCCAGGTGAAGCCCAGGTGGGGACCACAGTCACCAGATCCAGGGTAGTCTCAGGGGCAGACAAGAATCACCAGGTCCAGGTGAGGTGCAGGTGGCAACCACACTCACCAGGTCCCGGTGAGGCCCTGGTGGGGACCAAGCCACGAGGTGCATGAGAAGATAAAAACACTGCAGCCACCAGGTCCACATGATGTCCATGTGGGAACGAGAATCACCAGTTACATTGAGGCACAGTTGGGGATCAGACTCACCATGTCCAGGTGAGACCTAGGTGGGAACCAGTGTCACCATGTCCAGGTGTTCCCCAGGTGAAGACCACAGTTAATAGGTCCGGGTGGGTCACTGTTAGTGAACAGTGTAACCATATCCTGATGCTACCCAGGTGGGTACCAGAGACACCAGGGCCTGGTGAAGCCCAGGTGGGACAAGAGACATGATGTCCAGGTGAGGTCCCGATGGGAACCACAGTACCAGATAATGTGAGGCCATGCTTAGGTCAGAGTCACCAGTTACAGGTGAGGCCCAGGTTGAGCCAGAGTCACCTGGTACAGAAGAGGTCAAAGTTAGGACTAGAGTTACCAGGATCAGGTCAGTCCCTGTGGGGAATAAAGTAACCATGTCCCGATGATGCCCAGGTAGAACCAGAGTCACCAGGTCCAGATGAGGCGCAGGTGGGGAGCATGTTCACTAGGTCCCGGTGAGGCCCAGTTGAGGACCAGAGTCACCAGGTCTAGTTGAGGCATAGAGGGGTACCAGATTCACCTGGTATTGGTGATATCCAGATGGGGACCAGAGTCACCATGTCAGGCTGAGGCCCAGAGGGGATCCAGAGTCATCATGACCAGGTGAGGCTCAGGTGTGGAACAGAGTATCCAGGTCTAATGGTCCACAGGTGAGGACCAGAGTCACCAGATCTGGGTGAGGCCAGTTAGGATCAGAGGCACCAGTTCCAGGTGAGGCCAATAAGGATTTCATAGCAATCAGGTCCAGGTGGGGAACAAAGTCACCAGGACTGGGTGAGGCCCAGATGGGGACCAGATTCACAAGGTCCAGGAGATTCCCTGATGATGACCAGAGTTACCAGTTCCGGGTGAGGACAAAGTAAGGACCATATTCACCAGGTCCAAGTGAGGCCCACGTGGGGACCTGTGTCACCAGGTATGGGTGAGGCACAGGTGGCAACCCCACTCACCAGGTCCAGGTGAGGCCAACCTGCAGGCCATGCAGAGGAACGGTGTCACGATGATGCCCAGGTTGGGACCAGATTTACCAGGTCCAGGTGAGGCCAACCTGCAGGCCATGCAGTGGAAACATGTCCCGATGATGCCCAGGTAGGCACCAGATTTACCAGGTCCAGGTGAGGCCAATATGCAGGCCATGCAGTGGAACCATATCCCTATGATGCCCAGGTAGGGACCAGAGTCACCAGGTCCAAATGAGGCCAAGATGGATCATATTCACAAGGTCCAGGTGAGGCCCAGTTGAGGACTAGAGTCACCATATCTGGTTGAGGCCTAGATGGGTACCAGAATCCCCTGGTCAAGGTGACATCCAGATGGGGACTAGAGTCACCAGGTCAGGGTGAGGCCCAGAGAGGTTCCAGAGTCATCATGTCCAGGTGAGGCTCAGGTGTAGAACAGAGTCACCATGTACCAATGATGCCCAGGTGAGGACCAGAGTCACCAGGTCTGGGTGACGAGCAGATAGGATCAGAGTCCCCAGATCCATGTGAGGACAAGAAAGAGTCCACAGCAATCAGGTCCCGGTGGGGAACAAAGCCACCAGGACTGGGTGAGGCCCAGATGGGGACCAGATTTACCAGGTCCAGGTGAGGCCCAGGTGGTGACCAGAGTCCCCAGGTCTGGGAGAGGACCAGGTAAGGACCAGATTCACCAGATCTAAGAGGCCCTTTTGGGGAGAGAGCCACCAGGTATGGGTGAGGTCCTGGTGGCAACCCCACTCACCAGGTCCAGGTGAGGCCAGCCCGCAGGCCAAAGTCACCAGATCCACATGAGGCCCTAGTGGGGACCGGAGTCACCAGGTAAATATGAGTCTACAAAAACACCACAGTGACCAGGTCCAGGTGTTGTTCATGTGGGAACGAGAGTCACCAGGTCCAGGTGAGACCCAGGTGGGGACCACAGTCACCAGGTCCAGATTGAGGCCTAGGTGGGGGGACCAGAGTCATCAGGACCAGTTGAGGCCAAAGTGTGGAGCAAAGTTATCATGTCCAGGTGAGGCCCAGGTGGGGAACAGAGTAACCATGTCCCATTGATGCCAGGTGGGAAAAGAGTCACAAGGTCCAGACGAGGCCTTAATGAGTAGATACACCAGGTCCTGTTTACGCCCTGTTGAGGACCAGGGTCCCCAGCTCCGCGTGAGTCCCAGAGGGGGACCAGCGTCACCCGGTTCTGGTGATATCCAGGTGGGGATCAGAGTAAGCACGTCAGGGTGACACCCAGAGTCGGACGAGAATCACTATGTCCAGGTGAGATCCCGATGTGGAACTGAGAAACCAGGTCGATAGATGCCCATATGAGGACCTGAGTCACCAGGTCCAGGTGAGGTCCCTGTGGGAACCAGTCACCTCGTCCAGGTGAGGCCCAGGTGGGACCACACTCACCAGGTCCAGGTGAGGCCAAGTTATATAAGAGAGTATCCAGGTCCCAATGATGCCCAGGTAAGGACCAGAGTCAACAGGTCCAGAAGAGGCCCAAATATGGATCAGAGTCATTGTGTTCCAAGTTAGGCCAGATGGAGACCACAGGAACCAGGTCCAGGAGTGCCCCTTATGGGAACCATAGCCGCCAGATCCAGGTGAGGTCCAGGTGGGACCACAGTCACAAGGTCCAGGTGAGGCGCAGGTGGCAACAGGATTCACCAAGTCCAGGTGAGGCCCAGGTGGCAACCAGACACCAGATCTAGGTGAGGACCAGCTAAGGACTAGATTCACCAGGCCCAAGTGAAGCCCAAGGGGTGACCAGAGTCACCAGGTAAGGGTGAGTCCCAGAGGGGGAACCAGAGTAACCAGTTTAGTTTGAGGCCCAGAATGCGACCAGAGTTCCCTGGTCAAAGTGAGGCCCAGGTGTGGAATAGAGTGTCCAGGTCCCAATGATGCCTGGGTGAGGACCAGAGTCACTGGGGCCATGGAGGCCCAGATGGGGAACAGAATCACTAGGTCCTGCTGAGGCATAGAAAAAACCCCAGTCACCAGTATCAGGTGATCCCTTTGTGGGAACCAGAGACACTCTATCCAGCTGAGTCCCAGGTCCATGTAAGGCCCAAGTGAGGACCAGATTCATCAGGTCGATGAGGCATAGCTGGGGACAAGAGTCACCATGTCTGGGTGCGGCCTAGGTGGGGCAAGATTCAGCAGTTCTGAGTTAGGTCAAAGTGGGGATGACAGACACCAGTTCCAGGTGAGGCCAAACTGAAGACCAGAATCACCAGATCTAGGTGAGGTCCGTGTTGGAAAGAGAGTCACCAGGTCCAGGAAAGGTCCAGGTGGGGACCAGAGTCACCAGATCCAGGTGAATTCCAGGTGGGTACCAGAGTCACCAAATCGAGTTGAAGCCCAGGTGGGGACCAGAGTCACTAGGTGCAGATGAGGCCCAGGTGAGGACCAGAGTTACCAGGTACACGTGAGGCGCTGGTAGGTATCAGAGGCAACAGGTCCATGTGAGGCAGGCTTGGGGACCATGGTCAAGAGTTCTACTTGAGGCGAAGTGTGGAACACTGTAACCAGGTCCAAGTGAGTCCCCGGTGGTAACAAGAGTCACCAGGTCCAGGTGAGGCCCAGGTGGGGACCAGGATCACAAGGTACAGGGGAGGCCCTTGAAAGTACCAGAGTCAACAGTTCGAGGTGAGGCACAGGTGGTAACCAGGGTCAGCAGGTCCAAGTCAGGGCAAAGTTGGGTTTACCGTCACTAGGGCTCGGTGAGACCCAGAGGGAGACCAGAATCACCTGGTCCAGGTGAGGTCCAGTTGTTGAACACAGTCACCGGGTCCCAATTTTGCCCAGTTGAGGACCATGGTCAACAGGGCCAGGTGAGGCTCAGATGGAGACCGGAGTCCCCAAAGCAGGTGAAGCCCAGATGGGGACCATAGTCACCAGATCCAGGGTAGTCTCAGGTGCAGACCAGAATGACCAGGTCCACTTGAGGTGCAGGTGGCAACCACACTCACCAGGTCCCTGTGAGGCCCTGGTGGGGACCAGAGTCACGAGGTACATGAGAATCTAGAAACACTGCAGCCACCAGGTCCACATGATGTCCATGTGGGAACGAGAATCACCAGTTACAGGGGAGGACCAGTTTTGGATCCGACTCACCATGTCCAGGTGAGACCCAGGTGGGAACCAGTGTCAACATGTCCAGGTGTGGCCCAGGTGAAGAGCAGAGTTAATAGGTCCGGCTGGGTCACTGTTAGTGAACAGTGTAACCGTATCCTGATGCTACCAAGGTGGGTACCAGAGACACCAGGTCCTGGTGAAGCCCAGTTGGGACCAGAGACATGAGGTCCAGGTGCGGTCCCGATGGGAACCACAGTCACCAGGTCAGGTGAGGCCATGCTTAGGATCAGAGTCACCAGTTACCGGTGAACCCAAGGTGGATCCAGAGTCACCTGGTACAGAAGAGGCCAAATCAGGACCAGAGTTACCAGGATCAGGTCAGTCCCAGGGGGGAATACAGTAAACATGTCCCGATGATGCCCAGGTAGAACCAGAGTTACCAGGTCCAGATGAGGCACAGTTGGGGAGCATATTCACTAGGTCCCGGTGAGGCCCAGTTGAGGACCAGAGTCACCAGGTCTAGTGGAGGCCTAGAGGGGTACCAGATTCACCTGGTCTAGGTGACATCCACATGAGGACCAGAGTCACCACGTCAGGGTGAGGCCCAGAGTGGATCCAGAGTCATCATGTCCAGGTGAGGCTCACGTGTGGAACAGAGTATCCAGTTCATAATGGTCCATAGGGGAGGACAAGAGTCAGCAGATTGAGTTCGGCCCAGTTAGGATGAGAGTCACCAGTTCCAGGTGAGGCCAAGAAGGAGTCCACAGCAATCAGTTCCAGGTGGGGAACAAAGTCATCAGGACTGGGGGAGGCCCAGATGGGGACCAGATTCACCCTGTCCAGGTGATTCCCAGGTGGTGGCCAGAGTTACCAGTTCTGGGTGAGGACCAGGTAAGGATCAGATTCACCAGGTCCAAGTTAGGCCCACGTGGGGACCTATGTCACCAGGTATGTGTGAGGACCATGTGGAAACCCCACTCACCAGGTCCAGGTGAGGCCAACCTGCAGGCCATGCAGAGGAACGGTGTCCCGATGAAGCCCAGGTAGAGTCCAGATTTACCAGGTCCAGGTGAGGCCAACCTGCAGGCCATGCAGTGGAACCATCTCCCGATGATGCCCAGGTAGGGAGCAGAGTCACCAGGTCCAAATGTGGCCCACATAGAGTATATTCACTAGGTCCAGGTGAGGCCCAGTTGAGGACCAGAGTCACCAGATCTGGTTGAGGCCTAGAGGGGTACCAGAATCACCTGGTCCAGGTGACATCCAGATGGGGACGAGAGTCACCAGGTCAGGGTGAGGCCCAGAGAGGTACCAGAGTCATCATGTCCAGGTGAGGCTCAGGTGTGGAACAGAGTAATCAGGTACCAATGATGCCCAGGTGAGTTCCAGAGTCACCAGATCTGGGTGACTTGCAGATAGGATCAGAGTCACCAGTTCCAGGTGAGGCAAAAAGAGTCCACAGCAATCAGGTCCAAGTGGGGAACAAAGTCACCAGGACTCGGTGAGGCCAAGATATGGAACAGATTCACCTGGTCCAGGTGAGGCCCAGGTCGTGACCAGAGTCCCCGGGTCGGGGAGAGGACCAGGTAAGTACTAGATTCACCATGTCCAAGAGGCCCACGTAGGGACCTGAGTCACCAGGTATGGGTGAGGCCCAGGTGACAACCCCACTCACCAATTCCAGGTGAAGCCAACCAGCAGGCCAGAGTCACCAGATCCAGGTGAGGCCCTAGACGGGAACGGAGTCACCAGGTAAATGTGAGTCTACAAGGACACCACAGTCACCAGGTCCAGGTGTGGTTCATGTGGGAACGAGAGGCAACAGGTCAAGGTGAGACCCAGGTGGGGACCACAGTCACCAGGTCCAGATTGAGGCCTAGGTGGGGGGACCAGTGTCATCAGGAGCAGTTGAGGCCAAAGTGCGGAGAACAGTTATCATGTCCAAGTGAGGCCCAGGTGGGGAACAGAGTAACCATATCCCATTGATGCCAGGTGGGATAAGAGTCACAAGGTGCAGACGAGGCCTAAGTGAGGAGTAGATTCACCAGATCGTGTTGAGGCCCAGTTGAGTACCAGTCTCCCCAGCTCCGGGTGAGTCCCAAAGGGGGACCAGAGTCACCCGGTTCTTGTGATATCCAGGTGAGGACCAGAGTCAACAGGTCAGGGTGAGGCCCAGAGGGGGACGAGAATCACTAGGTCCAGGTGAGGCCCCGATTTGGAACTGAGATAACAGGTCCCATGATGCCGATTTGAGGACCTGAGTCACCAGGTCCAGGTGAGGTCCCTGTGGGAACCAGGCACCTCATCCAGGTGAGGCCCAGGTGGGACCACAGTCACCAGGTCCAGGTGACGCCCAGGTATATAAGAGAGTATCCAGGTCCCAATGATCCCCAGGTAAGGACCAGAGTCCACAGGTCCAAGAGAGGCCCAAATATGGATCAGAGTCATTGTGTTCCAGGTGAGGCTAGATGGAGACCACAAGAACCAGGTCCAGTAGAGCCCCTTATGGGAACCAGAGCCTCCAGATCCAGGTGAGGTTCTGGTGGGACCACAGTCACAAGTTCCAGGGGGGGCGCAGGTGGCAACAGTATTCACCAAGTCCAGGTGAGGCCCAGGTGGCGACCAGTCACCAGATCCAAATGTGGACCAGCTAAGGACCAGATTCACCAAGTGAAGTCCATGTTGGAAAGAGCGTCACCAGTTCCAGGTGAAACCCAGGTGGGGACCAGAGCCACCAGTTCCAGGTGAAGCCCAGGTGGGGACCAGAGTCACTAGGTCCAGATGAGGCCCAGGTGAGGACCAGAGTTACCAGGTACACGTGAGGCCCCGGTGGGGATTAGAGTCAACATGTCCATGTGAGGCCGGCATGGGGACCATGGTCAACAGGTCTACTTGAGGCCGAGGTGTGGAACACAGTAAGCAGGTCCAGGTGAGTCCGCGGTGGTGACTAGAGTCACCACGTCCACGTGAGGCCCAGGTGGGGACCAGGATCACCAGGTACAGGGGAGGCCCTTGAAAGAACAGGAGTCAACAGTTCGAGGTCAGGCGCAGGTAGCAACCAGGGTCAACAGGTGCAAGTCAGGCCAAAGTGGGGTTCACAGTCATGAAGGCACGGTGAGACCCAGAGGGGGACCAGAGTCATGTGGTCCAGGAGAGGTCCAGTTGTGGAACACAGTCACCGGGTCCCAATTTTGCCCAGTTGAGGACCATGGTCAACAGGTACAGTTGAGGCCCGGATGGGGACCGGAGTCCCCAAATCCGGGTGAAGCCCAGGTGGGGACCACAGTCACCAATCCAGGGTAGTCTCAGGTGCAGACCAGAATCATCAGTTCCAGGTGTGGTGCAGGTGGCAACCAAAATCACCAGGTCCCTTTGAGGCCCTGGTGGGGACCAGAATCACGAGGTACATGAGAAGCTAGAAACACTGCAGCCACCAGGTCCACATGATGTACATGTGGGAACGAGAATCACCAGTTCCAGTTGAGGCCAAGAAAGTGTCCAAAGCAATCAGGTCCAGGTGGGGAACAAAGTCACCAGGACTGGGTGAGGCCCAGATGGGGAAGAGATTCACCAGGTCCAGGTGAGGCCCAGGTGGCGACCAGTCACCAGATCCAGGTGAGTACCAGCTAAGGACCAGATTCACCAGGACAAAGTGAAGCCCAAGGCGTGACCAGATTCACCAGGTAAGGGTGAGTCCCAGAGGGGGAACCAGAGTAACCAGTTTAGTTTGAGGCCCAGAATGGGACCACAGGTCCCTGGTCAAAGTGAGTCCCAGGTGTGGAATAGAGTATCCAGGTCCCAATGATGCCTGGGTGAGGACCAGAGTCACTAGGGCCATGCAGGCCCAGAAGGGGAACAGAATCACTAGGTCCTGGAGAGGCATAGAAAAAGACCCCAGTCACCAGTATCAGATGAGCCCTTTGTGGTAACCAGAGCCACTCTATCCAGCTGAGTCCCAGGTCCATGTGAGGCCCACGTGAGGACCAGATTCATCAGGTCGAATTGAGGCATAGCTGGGGACAAGGGTCACCAGGTCTGGGTGCGGCCTAGGTGGGGCAAGATTCAGCAGTTCTGAGTTAGGTCAAAGTGGGGACGAGAGACACCAGGTCCAGGTGAGGCCAAACTGAGGACCAGAGTCACCAGATCCAGGTGAGGCCCATGTTGGAAAGAGAGTCACCAGGTCGAGGAGAGGTACAGGTGGGGACCAGAGTCACCAGATCCAGGTGAAGCCCAGGTGGGGACCAGAGTCACTAGGTCCTGATGAGGCCCAGGTGAGGACCAGAGTTACCAGGTACACGTGAGGCGCTGGTAGGTATCAGAGGCAACTGTTCCATGTGAGGCAGGCTTGGGACCATGGTCAAGAGTTCTACTTGAGGCCCAGTGTGGAACACTGTAACCAGGTCCAAGTGAGTCCCCGGTGGTGACAAGAGTCACCAGGCCCAGGTGAGGACCAGGTGGGAACCAGGATCACCAGGTACAGGGGAGGCCCTTGAAACAACCAGAGTCAACAGTTCGAGGTAACGCGCAGGTGGCAACCAGGGTCAGCAGGTCCAAGTCAGGCCAAAGTGGGGTTCACAGTCACTAGAGCACGGTGAGACCCACAGGGGGAACAGAGTCACCTGCTCCAGGTGAGGTCCAGGTGTGGAATACAGTCACCGGGTGCCATTTTTCCGTGATGAGGACCATGGTCAACAGGGCTAGGTGAAGCCCAGATGGGGACCACAGTCACCAGATCCAGGGTAGTCTCAGGTGCAGACCAGAATCACCAGGTCCAGGTGTGGTGCAGGTGGCAACCAAACTCACCCGGTCCCAGTAAGGCACTGGTGGGGACCAGAGTCACGAGGTACATGAGAAGCTACAAACAGATGGGATCCCTGGGTGGCGCAGCGGTTTGGCGCCTGCCTTAGGCCCCGGGAGCGATCATGGAGACCCGGGATCGAATCCCACGTCGGGCTCCCGGTGCATGGTTCCTGCTTCTCCCTCTGTCTGTGTCTCTGCCTCTCTCTCTCTCTGTGACTATCATAAATAAATAAAAATTAAAAAAAAAGATGCTAGAAACACTGCGGCCAACAGGCCCACATGATATCCATGTGGGAACGAGAATCACCAGTTACAGGTGAGGACCATGTGGGGATCCGACTCACCATATCCAGGTGAGACCCAGGTGGGAAACAGTGACACCATGTCCAGGTGTGGCCCAGGTGAAGACCAGAGTTAATAGGTCCGGCTGGGTCACTGTTAGTGAACAGTGTAACCATATCCTGATGCTAACCAGGTGGGTACCAGAGACACCAGGCCCTGGTGAGGCCCAGGAGGGACCAGAGACATGAGGTCCAGGTGAGGTCCCTATGGGAACCACAAACACCAGGTCAGGTGAGGCCATGCTTAGAATCAGAGTCACCAGTTACAGGTGAGGCCCAGTTAGAGCCAGAATCACCTGGTACAGAGAGGTCAAAGTCAGGACCAGAGTTACCAGGATCAGGTCAGTCCCAGAGGGGAACAGAGTAACCATGTCCCGATGATGCCCAGATAGAACCAGCGTCACCAGGTCCAGTTGAGGCGCAGGTGGGGAGCATATTCACTAGGTCTCGTTGAGGCCTTGTTGAGGACCAGAGTCACCAGGTCTAGTTGAGGCCTAGAGGGGTACGAGATTCACCTGGTCTAGGTGGCATCCAGATGCGGACCAGAGTCACCATGTCAGGCTGAGGCCCAGAGGGGATCCAGAGTCATCATGTCCAGGTGAGGCTCAGGTGTGTAACAAAGTATCCAGGTCATAATGGTCCACAGGTGAGGACCAGAGTCACCAGATCTGGTTGAGGCTCAGTTAGGATCAGAGTCACCAGTTCCAGTTGAGGCCAAGAAGGAGTCCACAGCAATCAGGTCCAGGTGGGGAAGAAAGTCAACAGGACTGTTGAGGCCCAGATGGGGACCAGATTCACCCTGTCCAGATGATTCCCAGGTGGTGACCAGGATTACCAGGTCCGGGTGAGGACCATAAGGACCAGATTCACCAGGTCCAAGTGAGGCCCACGTGGGGACCTGTGTCACCAGGTATGGGTGAGCCCCAGGTGGCAACCCCAGTCTCTAGGTCCAGGTGAGGCCAACCTGGAGGCCATGCAGAGGAACCGTGTCCCGGTGATGCCCAGGTAGGGACCAGAGTTAGCAGGTACAGCTGAGGCCAACCTGCAGGCCATGCAGTGGATCCATGTCCCGATGATGCCCAGGTAGGGACCAGAGTCACCAGGTCCAAATGAGGCCCAGATGGAGCATATTCAATAGGTCCAGGTGAGTCCCAGTTGAGGACCAGAGTCACCAGAACTGGTTCAGGCCTAGAGGGGTACCAGAATCGCCTGGTCCATGTGACATCCAGATGGAGACCAGAGTCACCAGGTCAGGGTTTGGCCCAGAGTGGTTCCAGAGGCCAGAGCTTCATGTCCAGGTAAGGCTCAGGTGTGGAACAGTCACCAGATACCAATGAGGCCCAGGTGAGGACCAGAGTCACCAGGTCTGGGTGCACGCAGATAGGATCAGAGTCCCCATGTCCAGGTGAGGCCATGAAAGCGTCCACAGCAATCAGGTCAAGGTGGGGAACAAAGTCACCAGGACTGAGTGAGGCCAAGATGGGGTCGGATTCACCAGGTCGAGGTGAGGCCCAGGTGGTGACCAGAGTCCCCGGGTCTGGGAGAGGACCAGGTAAGGACCAGATTCACCAGGTCCAGGAGGCCCACGTGGAGACCTGAGTCACCAGGTATGGGTGAGTCCCAAGTGGCATCCCCACTAACCAGGTCCATGTGAGGCCAACCTCCAGGCCAAGTCACCCAATCCACGTGAGGACCGAGTGGGGACTGGAGTCACCAGTTAAAAGTGATTCTACAAGAACAACACAGTCATCGGATCCTGGTGTGGTTCATGTGGGAACGAGAGTCACCAGGTCCAGGTGAGACCCAGGTGGGGACCACAGTCACCAGGTCCAGATTGAGGCCTAGGTCGGGGGACCAGAGTCATCAGGACCAGTTGCGGCCAAAGTGTGGAGCAAAGTTATCATGTCCATGTGAGGCCCAGGTGGGGAACAGAGTAACCATGTCCCAAAGATGCCAGGTGGGAAAAGAGTCACATGGTCCAGACGAGGCCTTAGTGAGGAGTAGATTCACCAGGTCCTGTTGAGGCCCAGTTGAGGACCAGTGTCCCCAGCTCCGGGAGAGTCCCAGAGGGGGACCAGAGTGACACGGTTCTGGTGATATCCAGGTGGGGACCTGAGTCACCACGTCAGGGTGAGGCCCAGAGGGGGACGAGAATCACTAGGTCCAGGTGAGGCCCCGATGTGTAACTGAGAACCCAGGTCCCATGATTCCCATATGAGGACCTGAATCACCAGGTCCAGGTGAGGTCCCTGTGGGAGCCAGTCACCTCGTCCAGGTGAGGCCCAGGTGGGAACACAGTCACCAGGTCCAGGTGAGGCCCAGGTATATAAGAGAGTATCCAGGTCACAATGTTGCGCAGGTAAGGACCAGTGTCAACAGATCCAGGAGAGGCCCAAATATGGATCAGAGTCATTGTGTTCCAGGTGAGGCCAGATGGAGACCACAGGAACCAGGTCCAGGAGAGCCCCATATGGGAACCAGAGCCACCAGATCCAGGTGAGGTCCAGGTGGGACCACAGTCACAAGGTCCAGGTGAGGCGCTGGTGGCAACAGGATTCACCAAGTCCAGGTGAGGCCCAGGTGGCGACCAGTCACCAGATCCAAATGTGGACCAGCTAAGGACCAGATTCACCAGGCCCAAGTGAAGCCCAAGGGGTGACCAGAGTCACCAGGTAAGGGTGAGGCCCAGAGGGGAACCAGAGTAACCAGTTTAGTTTGAGGCACAGAATGGGACCAGAGGTCCCGGGTCAAAGTTAGCCCTAGCTGTGGAATAGAGTATCCAGGTCCCAATGATGCCTGGGTGAGGACCAGAGTCACTAGGGCCATGCAGGCCCAGATGCGGAACAGAATCGCTATGTCCAGGTGAGTAATAGAATAAGACCACAATCACCAGTATCAGGTGTGCCCCTTGTGCGAACCAGAGCCACTCTATCCAGGTGAGTCCCAGGTCCATATGAGGCCCACGTGAGGACCAGATTCATCAGGTCGAATTGAGGCGTAGCTGGGGACAAGAGTCACCAGGTCTGGGTGCGGCCTAGGTGGGGCAAGATTCAGCAGTTCTGAGTTAGGTCAAAGTGGGGACGAGAGACACCAGTACAGGTGAGGCCAAACTGAGACCAGAGTCAACAGATCCAGGTGAGGTTCATGTTGGAAAGAGAGTCACCAGGTCGAGGAGAGGTCCAGGTGGGGACCAGAGTCACAAGATCCAGGTGAAGTCCAGGTGGGGACGAGAGTCTCCAGATCCAGGTGAAGCCCAGGTGGGGACCAGAGTCACTAGGTCCAGATGAGGCCCAGGTGAAGATCAGAGTTACCAGGTACACGTGAGGCCCCGGTGGGGATCAGAGGCAACAGGTCCATGTGAGGCCGGCTTGGGGACCATGGTCAACAAGTCTACTTGAGGCCCAGATGTGGAACACAGTAAGCAGGTACAGGTGAGTACGCGGTTTTGACATAAGTCACCACGTCCAGGTGAGGCCCAGGTGGGGACCAGGATCACAAGATTCAGGGTAGGCCCTTGAAATTACCAGAGTCAACAGTTCGAGATCAGCGCAGGTGGCAACCAGGGTCAGCAGGTCCAAGTCAGGCCAAAGTGGGGTTCACAGTCACTAGGGTACGGTGAGACCCAGAGGTAGATCAGAATCACCTGGTCCAGGTGAGGTCCAGTTGTGGAACACAGTCACCGCGTCCCAATTTTGCCCAGTTGAGGACCATGGTCAACAGGGCCAGGTGAGGCCCAGAAGGAGACCGGAGTCCCCAAAGGGGGTGAAGCCCAGGTGGGGACCACAGTCTCCAGATCCAGGGTAGTCTCAGGTGCAGACCAGAATGACCAGGTCCACTTGAGGTGCAGGTGGCAACCACACTCACCAGGGCCCTGTGAGTCCCTGGTGGGGACTAGAGTCACGAGGTACATGAGAAGCTAGAAACACTGCGGCCACCAGGTCAACATGATGTCCATGTGGGAACGAGAATCACCAGTTACAGGGGAGGACCAGTTGTGGATCCGACTCAGCATGTCCAGGTGAGACCCAAGTGGGAACCAGTGTCAACATGTCCAGGTGTGGCCCAGGTGAAGACCAGAGATAATAGGTCCGGCTAGGTCACTGTTAGTGAACAGTGTAACCGTATCCTGATGATACCAAGGTGGGTATCAGAGACACCAGGTCCTGGTGAGGCCCACCTGGGACCAGAGAAATGAGGTCCAGGTGAGGTCCCGATGGGAACCACAGTCACCAGGTCAGGTGAGGCCATGCTTAGGAAAAGAGTCATCAGTTACCGGTGAACCCAAGGTGGATCCAGAGGCACCTGGTAAAGAAGAGGCCAAATCAGGACCAGAGTTACCAGGATTAGGTCAGTCCCAGTGGGGAATACACTATCCATGTCCCGATGATGCCCAGGTAGAACCAGAGTAACCAGGTCCAAATGAAGCACAGTTGGGGAGAATATTCCCTAGGTCCCGGTGAGGCCCAGGTGAGAACCAGAGTCACCAGGTCTAGTGGAGGCCTAGAGAGGTACGAGATTCACCTGGTCTAGGTGACATCCACATGGGGACCAGAGTTACCACGTCATGGTGAGGCCCAGAGTGGATCCAGAGTCATCATGTCCAGGTGAGGCTCAGGTGTGGTACAGAGTATCCTGTTCATAGTGGTCCACAGGGGAGGACCAGAGTCAGGAGATTGAGCTAGGCCCAGTTAGGATGAGAGTCACCAGTTCCAGGTGAGGCCAAGAAGGAGTCCACAGCAATCAGGTCCAGGTGGGGAACAAAGTCACCAGGACTGGGGGAGGCCCAGATGGGGACCAGATTCACACGGTCCAGGTGATTCCCAGGTGGGGACCAGAGTCACTAGGTCCAGATGAGGCCCAGGTGAGGACCAGAGTCACCAGGTCCAGGAGAGGTTCAGGTATGGACCAGAGTCACCAGTTCCAGGTGAAATCCAGGTGGGGACCAGAGTCACCAGATCCAGGTGAAGCCCAGGTGGGGACCAGAGTCACTAGGTCCAGATGAGGCCCAGGTGAGGACCAGAGTCACCAGATCTGGGAGAGGCCGAGTTGTGATCAGAGTTACCTCTTCCAGGTGAGGCCAAGAAGGTGTCCACAGCAATCAGGTCCACGTGGGGAACAAAGTCACCAGGACTAGGTGATGCCCAGGTGGTGACCAGATTTACCAGTTCCGGGTGAGGACTAGGTAATAGGATCAGAGTCACCAGTTCAAGGTGAGGGCAAGAAAGAGTCCAGAGCAATCAGGTCCAGTTGGGGAACATAGTCACCAGGACTGGGTTAGGCCCAGATGGGGACCAGATTCACCAGGTCCAGGTGAGGCCCATGTTGTGACCAGATTCCCCGGGTCTGGGAGAAGTCCAGGTAAGAGCCAGATTCACCAGGTCCAAGAGGCCCATGTGGGGACATGAGTCACCAGGTATGGGTGAGGCCCAGGTGGCATCCCACTAATCAAGTCCAGGTGAGGCCAACCTGCAGGCCAGAGTCACCAGGCCCAGGGGAGGCCCAAGGGGTGACCAGAGTCACCAGGTAAGGGTGAGGTTAAGAGGGGGAACCAGAGTAAGCAGTTTAGTTTGAGGCCCAGAATGGGACCAGCGGTTCCTGGTAAAAGTGAGGCCCAGGTGTGGAATAGAGTATCCAGGTCCCAATGATGCCTGAGTGAGGACCAGAGTCACTAAGGCCATGCAGGCCCAGATGGGGAACAGAATCACTAGGTTCTGGTGAGGCATAGAATAAGACCACATTCAGCAGTATCAGGTGAGCCCCTAGTGGGAACCAGAGCCACTCTTTCCAGCTGAGTCCCAGGTGAATGTGAGGTCCACGTGAGGACCAGATTCATCAGGTCGAATTGAGGAATAGCTAGGGACAAGAGTCACCAGGTCTGGGTGCGTAATAGGTGGGGCAAGATTCAGCAGTTCTGAGTTAGGTCAAAGTGGGCAAGAGAGACACCAAGTCCAGGAGAGGTCCAGATTGGGATCAGAGTCACCAGATCCAGGTGAAGTCCAGATGGGGACCAGAGTCTCCAGATCCAGGTGAAGCCCAGGTGGGGACCAGAGTATCTAGGTCCAGATGAGGCCCAGGTGAGGACCAGAGTTACAAGGTACACGTGAGGCCTCGGTGGGGATCAGAGGCAACAGGTCCTTGTGAGGCCGGCTAGGGGACCATGGTCAACAGGTCTACTTGAGGCCCAGGTGTGGAACACAGTAAGCAGGTCCAGGTGAGTCCCCATGGTGACAAGAGTCACCACGTCCAGGTGAGGCCCAGGTTCGGACCAGGATCACCAGGTACAGGGGAGGCCCTTGAAAGATCCAGAGTCAACAGTTCGAGTTAAGGCGCAGGTTTCAACCCTGGCCAGCAGGTCTAAGTCAGGGGAAAGTGGGATTCACAGTCACTAGGGAATGGTGAGACCCAGAGGGGCAACAGAGTCACGTGGTCCAGGTGAGGTCCAGTTGTGGAACATAGTCACCGCGTCCCAATTTTGCCCAGTTGAGGACCATGGTCAACAGGGCCTGGTGAGCCTCACATGGGGACGAGAGTCCCCAAATCCAGGTGAAACCCAGGTGGGGACCACAGTCACCAGATCCAGGGTACTCTCAGGTGCAGACCAGAATCACCAGGTCCAGGTGAGGTGCAGGTGGCAACCACACTCACCAGGTCCCGGTGAGGCCCTGGTGGGGACCAGTGTCACAAGGTACATGACAAACTAGAAACACCGCAGCCACCAGGTCCACATGATGTCCATGTGGGAACGAGAATCAACAGTTATAGGTTAGGACCAGGTGGGTATCTGACTCACCATTTCCAGGTGAGACCCAGGTGGGAACGAGTGTCACCTTGTCCAGGTGTGGCCCAGGTGAAGACCAGAGTTAATAGGTCCGGCTGGGTCACTGTTAGTGAACAGTGTAACCATATCCTGATGCTACCCAGGTGTGTACCAGAGACACAAGGTCCTGGTGAGGCCCAGGTGGGACCAGAGACATGAAGTCCAGGTGAGGTCCCTATGGGAACCACAGTCACCAGGTCAGGAGAGGCCATGCTTTGGATCAGAATCACTAGTTACAGGTGAGGCCCAGGTGGAGCCAGAGTCACCTGGTACAGAAGAGGCCAAAGTAAGGACCAGAGTTACCAGGATCAGGTCAGTCCCAGTGGGAAACAGAGTAACCATGTCCCGATGATGCCCAGGTAGACCCAGCGTCACCAGGTACAGATGAGGCGCAGGTGGGGAGCATATTCACTAGGTCTCGGTGACACCCAGTTGAGGACCAGTGTCACCAGGTCTATTTGAGCCCTAGAGGCGTACCAGATTCACCTAGTCTAGGTGACATCCAGATGGGGACCAGAGTCACCATGTCAGGGTGAGGCCCAGAGGGGATCCAGAGTCATCATGTCCAGGTGAGGCTCAGGTGTGGAACAGAGTATCCAGGTCATAATGGTCCACAGGTGAGGACCAGAGTCACCAGATCTGGGTGAGGCCCAGTTTGGATCAGAGTCACCAGTTCCAGTTGAGTCCAAGAAGGAGTCCACAGCAATCAGATCCAGAGGGGAACAAAGTCACCAGGACTGGGTGAGGCCCAGATGGGGACCAGATTCACCAGGTCCATGTGATTCCCATGTGGTGATCAGGGTTACCAGGTGCGGGTGAGGACCAGGTAAGGACGAGATTCACCAGGTCATACTGGGCCCACGGGGACCTGTGTCACCATGTATGGGTGAGGCCCAGGTGCCAACCCCACTCACCAGGTCCAGGTGAGGCCAACCTGCAGGCCATGTAGAGGAACCATGTCCCGATGATGCCCAGGTAGGGACCAGAGTTACCAGGTCCAGGTGAGGCCAACCTGAAGGCCATGCACCTGAACCATGTCCCGATGATGCCCAGGAAGTGACCAGAGTCACCAGATCCAAATGAGGCCCAGTTGGAGCATATTCACTACGTCCAGGTGAGGCCCAGTTGAGGTCCAGGGTCACCAGATCTGGTTGAGTATTAGAGGGGTACAAGAATCACCTGGTCCAGTTGACATCCAGATGGGGACAAGAGTCATCAGGTCAGGGTGAGGCCCAGAGAGGTTCCAGAGTCATCATGTCCAGGTGAGGCTCAGGTGTGGAACAGTCACCAGGTACCAATGAAGCCCAGGTGAGGACCAGAGTCACAAGGTCTTGGTGACGCTCAGATAGGATCAGAGTCACCAGTTCCAGGTGAGGCCAAGAGAGAGTCCACAGCAATCAGGTCCAGGTGGGGAACAAAGCCACCAGGACTGGGTGAGGCCCAGATGGGGACCAGATTCACCAGGTCCAGGTGAGGCGAAGTGGTGACCAGAGTCCCCGGGTCTGGGAGAGGACCAGGTAAGGACGAGATTCACCAGGTCCAAGAGGCCCACGTGTGAAACTGAGTCACCAGGTATGGGTGAGGCCCATGTGGCAACCCCACTCACCAAGTCCAGGTGAGGCCAACTTGCAGGCCAGAGTCACCAGATCCAGGTGAGGCCCTAGTGGGGACCGGAGTCACCAGGTAAATGTGAGTCTACAAGAAAACCACATTCACCAGGTCCAGGTGTGGTTCATGTGGGAACGAGAGTCACCAGGTCCAGGTGAGACCCAGGTGGGGACCATAGTCACCAGGTCCAGATTGAGGCCTAGGTGGGGGGAACAAATTGATCAGGACAAGTTGAGGCCAAAGTGTGGAGCAAAGTTATCATGTCCAGGTGATGTCTAGGTGGGGAACAGAGTAACCATGTCCCATTGATGCCAGGTGGGAAAAGAGTCACAAGGTACAGATGAGGCCTAAGTGAGGACTAGATTCACCAGGTCCTGTTGAGGCCCAGTTGAGCACCAGTGTCCCCAGCTCCGGGTGAGTCCCAGAGGGGGACCAGAGTCACCCGGTTCTGGTGATCTCCAGGTGGGGATAAGACTAACCACGTCAGCGTGAGGCCCAGAGGGGAACGAGAATCACTAGTTTTAGGTGAGGCCCCGATGTGGAACTGAGAAAAAAGGTCCCATAATGCCCAAATGAGGACCTGAGTCACCAGGTACAGGTGAGGCCAAACTGAGGACCAGAGTCACCAGATCCAGGTGAAGCCAAGGTGGGGACCAGAATCACTAGGTCCAGATGAGCCCAAGTGAGGACCAGTTTACCAGGTACACGTGAAGCCCCGGTGGGAATCAGAGGCAACAGGTCCATATGAGGCCGGCTTCGGTACCATGGTCAACAGGTCTAATTGAGGCCCAGGTGTGGAACACAGTAACCAGGTCCAGGTGAGTCCCCGGTGGTGACAAGAGTCACCACGTCCAGGTGAGTCACAGGGGGGGACCAGGACCACCATGTACAGGGGAAGCCCTTGAATGAACCAGTCAACAGTTCGAGGTCAGGCGCAGGTGTCAACCAGGGTCAGCAGGTCCAAGTCAGGCCAAAGTGGGGTTCACAGTCACTAGGGCACGGTGAGACTCAGAGGGGGACCAGAGTCACCTGGTCCAAGTGAGGTCCAGGGGTGGAACACAGTCACCGGGTCCCAATTTTGACAGTTGAGGACCATGGTTGACAAGGCCAGGTGAGGCCCAGATTGGGGATCTTCAATCTGCATCAGAGTCACCAGTTCCAGTTGAGGCTAAGAAGAAGTCCACAGCAATCAGTTCCAGATTGACGCCTAGGTCGGGTGACCAGAGTCATCAGGACCAGTTGAGGCCAAAGTGTGGAGCAAAGTTCTCATGTCCAGGTGAGGCCCAGGTGGGGAACAGACTAATCATGTCCCATTGATGCCAGGTGGGAAAAGAGTCACAAGGTCCAGACGAGGCCTAAGTGAGGAGTAGATTCACCAGGTCGTGTTGAGGCCCAGTTGAGGACCAGTGTCCCCAGCTCCGGGTGAGTCCCAGAGGGGGACCAGCGTCACCCGGTTCTGGTGATATCCAGGTGGGGACCAGAGTCACCACGTCAGGGTGAGGACCATAATGGGACGAGAATCACTAGGTCCAGGTGAGGCCCCGATGTGGAACTGAGAAACCAGGTCCCATGATGTCCATATGAGGACCTGAGTCACCAGGTCCAGGTGAGGTCATTGTGGGAACCAGTCACTTCGTCCAGGTGAGGCCGGCTTGGGGACCATGGTCAACAGGTCTACTTGAGGCCCAGGTGTGGAACACAGTAAGCAGGTCCAGGTGAGTCCCCAGTGGTGACAAGGGTCACCACGTCCAGGTGAGGCCCAGTTGCGGACCAGGATCACCAGGTACAGGGGAGGCCCTTGAAAGAACCAGAGTCAACAGTTCGAGGTCAGGCGCAGGTTTCAGTCAGGGTCAGCAGGTCCAAGTCAGGCCAAAGTGGGGTTCACAGTAACTAGGGCATGGTGAGACCCAGAGCGGCACCAGAGTAACGTGGTCCAGGTGAGGTTCAGTTGTGGAACACAGTCACCGCGTCCCAATTTTGCCCAGTTGAGGACCATGGTCAAAAGGGCCAGGTGAGGCCAAGATGGGGACCGGTGTCCCCAAATCCAGGTGAAGCCCAGCTGGGGACAACAGTCACCAGATCCAGGGTAGTCTCAGGTGCAGACCAGAATCAGCAGGTCCAGGTGAGGTGCAGTTGGCAACCACTCTCACCAGGTCCCGGTGAGGCCCAGGTAGGGACCAGAGTTAACAGGTCAAGAAGAGGCCAACCTGCACACCATTATGTGGAACCAGGTCGCGATGTTTCCCACGTAGGGACCAGAGTCACCAGGTCCAAATGAGGCCCAGATGGAGCATATTTACTAGGTCCAGGTGAGGCCCAGTTGAGGACCAGAGTCACCAGATCTGGTTGAGGCCCAGAGGGGTACCAGATTCACCTGGTCTAGGTGACATCCAGATGGGGACCAGAGTCACCATGTCAGGGTGAGGCCCAGAGGGGATCCAGAGTCACCATGTCCAGGTGAGACTCAGGTGTGGATAGAGTATCCAGGTCATAATGGTCCACAGGTGAGGACCAGAGTCACCAGATCTGGGAGAGGCCCAGTTAGGATCAGAGTTACCACTTCCAGGTGAGGCCAAGAATGTGTCCACAGCAATCAGGTCCAGGTGGGGAACAAAGTCACCAGGACTAGGTGATGCCCAGGTGGTGACCAGATTTACCAGTTCCGGGTTGGAACTAGGTAAGGACCACATTCACCAGGTCCAAGTGAGGCCCACGTGGGGACCTGTGTCACCAGGCATGGGTAAGACCCACGTGGGAACCCCACTCACCAGGTCAAGATGAGGCCAACCTGCAGGCCATGCAGAGGAGCCATGTCCCGATGATGCCCAGGTAGGGACCAGAGTTACCAGATCCAGGTGAGACCCAGGTGGGGAACACAGGAACCAGGTCCAGATTGAGGCCTAGGTGGGGGGACCAGAGTCATCAGGACCAGTGGAGGACAAAGTGCGGAGAAAACTTATCATGTCCAGGTGAGGCCCAGGTGGGGAACAGAGTAACCATGTCCCATTGATGCCAGGTTGGATAAGAGTCACAAGGTCCAGACGAGGCCTAAGTGAGGAGTAGATACACCAGATCCTGTTGAGCCCAGTTGAGGACCAGTGACCCCAGCTCCGGGTGAGTCCCAGAGGGGGAACAGAGTCACCCGGTTCTGGTGATATCCAGGTGGGGACCAGAGTCACCACGTCAGGGTGAGGCCCAGAGTGGGACGAGATCACTAGGTCCAGGTGAGGCCCCAATGTGGCACTGAGATACCAGGTCCCATGATACCAATTTGAGGACCTGAGTCACCAGGGCCAGGTGAGGTCCCTGTCGGAACCAGTGTCCTCATCCAGATGAGGTCCAGGTGAGACCACAGTCACCAGGTCCAGGTGAGGGCCAGGTATATAAGAGAGTATCCAGGTCCCAATGATGCCCAGGTAAGGACCAGAGTCAACAGGTCCAGGAGAGGCCCAAATATGGATCAGAGTCATTGTGTTCCAGGTGAGGCCAGATGGAGACCACAGGAACCAGGTCCAGGAGAGGCCCGTATGGGAACCAGAGCCACCAGATCCAGTTGAGTTCCAGGTGGGACCACAGTCACAAGGTCCAGGTGAGGCGCAGGTGGCAACAGGATTCACCAAGTCCAGGTGAGGCCCAGGTGGCGACCAATCACCAGATCCAGGTGCGGATCAGCTAAGGACCAGATTCACCAGGCCCATGTGAAGCTCAAGGGGTGACCAGAGAAACCAGGTAACGGTGAGGCCCAGAGGTAGAATCAGAGTAACCAGTTTAGTTATAGGCACAGAATGGGACCAGAGGTCCCTGGTCAAAGTGAGGCCCAGGTGTGGAATAGAGTATCCAGGTCCCAATGATGCCTGGGAGAGGACCAGAATCTCTAGGGCCATAAAGGCCCAGATGGGGAACAGAATCACTAGGTCCTAGTGAGGCATAGAATAAGACCACAGTCAGCAGTATCAGGTGAGCCCCTTGAGGGAACCAGAGCCACTCTACCCAGCTGAGTCCAAGGTCCATGTGAGGCCCAAGTGAGGACAAGATTCATCAGGTCGAATTGAGGCATAGCTGGGGACAAGAGTCACCAGATCTGGGTGCGGCGTAGGTAGGGCAAGATTCAGCAGTTCTGAGTTAGGTCAAAGAGGGAACGAGAGACACCAGGTCCATGGGAGACCAAACTGAGGAGCAGAGTCACCAAATCCAGGGGAGAACCATGTTGGAAAGAGAGTCACCAGGTCCAGGAGAGGTCCAGGAGGGGACCAGAGTCACCAGATCCAGGTGAAGTCCAGGTGGGGACCCGAGTCACCAGATCCAGGTGAAGCCAGGTGGGAACCAGTGTCACCATGTGCAGGTGTGGCCCAGGTGAAGACCAGAGTTGATAGGTCCGGCTGGGTCAATGATAGTGAACAGTGTAACCATATCCTGATGGTACCCAGGTGGGTACCAGAGACACCAGGTCCTGGTGAGGCCCAGGTGCGACCAGAGACATGAGGTCCACGTGAGGTCCCGATGGGAACCACAGAGACCAGGTCAGGTGAGGCCATGCTTAGGATCAGAGTCACAGGTTACAGGTGAGGCCCAGGTGGAGCCAGAATCACCTGGTACAGAGAGACCATAGTCGTGGCCAGAGTTACCAGGATCAAGTCAGTCCCAGTGGGGAACTGAGTAACCATGTCCCGATGATGCCAAGATAGAACCAGAATCACCAGGTCCAGATGAGGCGCAGGTGGGGAGCATATTCATAGGTCACGTTGAGGCCCAGTTGAGGACCAGAGTCACCAGGTCTGGTTTAGGCGTAGAGGGGTACCAGATTCACCTGGTCTAGGTGACATCCAGACGGGGACCAGAGTCACCATGTCAGGGTGAGGCTCAGAGTGGATCCAGAGTAAACATGTCCAGGTGAGGCTCAGGTGTGGAACAAAGTATCCAGGTCATAATGGTCCACAGTTGAGGACCAGAGTCGCCAGATCTGGGTGAGGCCCAGTTAGGATCAGAGTCCCCAGGTCCAGGTGAGGCCAAGAATGAGTCCATAGCAATCAGGTCCAGGTGGGGAACAAAGTCACCAGGACTTTGTGAGGCCCAGATGGGGACCAGATTCACCAGGGCCAGGTGAGGCCCAGGTGGTGAGCTGAGTCCCCGGGTCTGGGAGAGGACCAGGTAAGGACCAGATTCACCAGGTCCAACAGGCCCACGTGGGGACCTGAGTCAACAGGTATGGGTGAGCCCCAGGTGGCAACCACACTCACGAGGTCCAGCTGAGGCCAACATGCAGGCCATCCAGAGGAACCATGTCCCGATGATGCCCAGGTTGGTACTAGAGTTACCACGTCCAGGTGAGGCCAACCTGCAGGCCATGCAGTGGAACCATGTCCCGATGATGCCCAGGTAGGGACCAGATTTACCAGCACTAGGTGAAGCCAACCTGCAGGCCATGCAGTGGAACCATGTCCCGATGATGGCCAGGTAGGGACGAGAGTCACCAGGTCCAAATGAGACCCTGGTGGACCATATTCACTAGGTCCAGGTTAGGCCCAGTTGAGGACCAGAGTCAAGAGATCTGGTGAGGCCTAGAGGGGTACCAGAATCACCTGGTCCAGGAGATATCCAGATGGGGACCAGAGTCACCAGGTCAGGATGAGGCCCAGAGAGGTTCCAGAGTCATCATGTCCAGGTGATTCTCAGGTGTGGAACAGAGTCACCGGGTACCAATGATGTCCAGGTGAGGACCAGAGTCAGCAGGTCTAGGTGACGCGCAGACAGGATCAGAGTCACCAGTTCCTTGTGAGGCCAAGAAAGAATCCACAGCAATCAGGTCCAGGTGGGGAACAAAGTCACCAGGACTGGGTGAGGCCCAAATGGGGACCAGATTCACCAGGTCCAGGTGAGGCCCAGGAGGTGACCAGAGTCCTCGGGTCTGGGGGAGGACCAGGTAAGGACCAGATTCACCAGGTCGAAGAGGCCAACGTGAGGACCTGAGTCACCAGGAATGGGTGAGGCCCAGGTGGCAACCCCACTCACCAGGTCCAGGTGAGGCCAACCTTCAGGCCAGAGTCACCAGATCCAGGTGAGGCCCTAGTGGGACCGGATTCACCAGGTTAATGTGAGTCTACAAGAACACAACAGTCACCAGGTCCAGGTGTGGGTCATGTGGGAACGAGAGTCACCAGGTCCAGGTGAGACCCAGGGGGGGACCACAGTCACCAGGTCCAGATTGAGGCCTAGGTGGGGGGACCAGAGTCATCAGGACAAGTTGAGCCCAAAGTGTGGAGCAAAGTTATCATGTCCAGGTGAGGCCCATGTGGGGAACACAGTAACCATGTCCCATTGATTCCAGGTGGGAAAAGAGTCACAAGGTCAGATGAGGTCTAAGTGAGGAGTAGATTCACCAGGTCCTGTTGAGGCCCAGCTGAGGACAAGTGTCCCCAACTCCGGGTGAGTCCCAGAGGGGGACCAGAGTCCCCCGATTCTGGTGATATCCAGGTGGGAACCAGAGTCAGCATGTCAGGAAGAGGCCCAGAGGGGGACGAGAATCACTAGGTCTAGGTGAGGCCCCGATGTGGAACTAAGAAACCAGGTCCCATGATGCCCATATGAGGACGTGAGTCACCAGGTCCAGGTGAGGTCCCTGTGGGAACCAGTCACCTCGCCCAGGTGAGGCACAGGTGAGACCCCAGTCTCCAGGTCCAGGTGAGGCCCAGGTATATAAGAGAGTATCCAGGTCCCAATGATGCCCAGGTAAGGACCAGAGTCAACAGGTCCAGGAGAGGCCCAAATATGGATCAGAGTCATTGTGTTCCAGGTGAGGCCAGATGGAGACCACAGGAACCAGGTCCAGGAGAGCCCCATATGGGAACCAGAGCCACCAGATCCAGGTGAGGTCCACGTGAGGACACAGTCACAAGGTCCAGGTGACGTGCACGTGGCAACAGGATTCACCAAGTCCAGGTGAAGCCCGGGTGGCGACCAGTCACGACATCCAGGTGCGGACCAGCTAAGGACCAGAATCACCAGGCCCAAGTGAACACCAAGGGGTGACCAGAGTCACCAGGTAAGGGTGAGGCCCAGAGAGGGAACCAGAGTAACCATTTAGTTTGAGGCCCAGAATGGGACCAGAGGTCCCTGGTCAAAGTGAAGCTCTTGTGGGGTATAGAGTATCCAGGTCCCTGTGATGCCTAGGTGAGGACCAGAGTCACTAGGGCCATGCAGGCCCAGATGGGGAACAGAATCACTAGGTCCTGTTGAGGCATAGAAACACACCCCAGTCAGCAGTATCAGGTGAGCCCCTTGTGGGAACCAGAGCCACTCTCTCCAGTTGAGTCACAGGTCCATGTGAGGCCCACGTGAGGACCAGATTCATCATGTCGAATTGAGGCATAGCTGGGGACAAAATCACCAGTTGTGGGTGCGGCCTAGGTGGGGCAAGATTCAGCAGTTCTGAGTTAGGTCAAAATGGGGACGAGAGACACCAGGTCCAGGTGAGGCCAAACTGAGGACCAGAGTCACCAGATCCAAGTGAGGTCCATGTTGGAAAGAGAGTCACCAGGTCCAGGAGAGGTCCAGGTGTGGACCAGAGTCACCAGATCCAGGTGAAGCCCAGTTGGGGACCAGAGTCACTAGGTCCAGTTGAGGCCCAGGTGAGGAGCAGAGTTACCAGGTACACGTGAGGCCTTGGTGGGTATCAGAGGCATCAGGTCCATGTGAGGCCGGCTTGGGGACCATGGTCAACAGGTCTACTTGAGGCCCAGGACTGGAACAGGATTAACCATGTCCCATTGATGCCAGGTGGGAAAAGAGTCACAAGGTCCCGGTGAGGCGCAGGTGGCAACAGGATTCACCAAGTCCATGTGAAGCCCAGGTGGGGACTACAGTCACCAGATCCAGGGTAGTCTCAGGTGCAGACCAGAATCACCAGGTCCAGGTGTGGTGCAGGTGGCAACCACACTCACCAGGTCCCGGTGAGGCACTGGTGAGGACCAGAGTCACGAGGTACATGGTGAGCTAGAAACAGATAGGATCCCTGGGTGGCGCAGCGGTTTGTGCCTGCCTTTGGCCCAGGGCGCGATCCTGGAGACCCGGGATCGAATCCCACGTCGGGCTCCCGGTGCATGGAGCCTGCTTCTCCCTCTGCCTGTGTCTCTGCCTCTCTCTCTCTCTGTGACTATCATAAATCAATAAAAATTAAAAAAAAAGATTCTAGAAACACTGCGGCCAAAAGGTCCACATGATCTCCATGTGGGAACGAGAATCACTAGTTACAGGTGAGGACCAGGTGGGGATCCGACTCACCATATCCAGGTGAGACCCAGGTGGGTAACAGTGTCACCATGTCCAGGTGTGGCCCAGGTGAAGACCAGAGTTAATAGGTCCGGCGGGGTCACTGATAGTGAACAGTGTAACCATATCCTGATGCTACCCAGGTGGGTAGCAGAGACACCAGGTCTTGGTGAGGCCCAAGTGGGACCAGAAACATGAGGTCCAGATGAGGTCCCGATGGGAACCACAGTCACCAGGTCAGGTGAGGCCATGCTTAGGATCAGAGTCACCAGTTACAGGTGAGGCCCAGGTCGAGCCAGAGTCACCTGGTACAGAAGAGGCCAAAGTCAGGACCAGAGTTACCAGGATCAGGTCAGTCCCAGTGTTGAATAGAGTAACCATGTCCCGATGATGCCCAGGTAGAAACAGAGTCACCAGGTCCAGATGAGGCGCAGGTGGGGAGCATGTTCACTAGGTCCCGGAGAGGCCCAGTTGAGGACCAGAGTCACCAGGTCAAGTTGAGGCCTAGAGGGGTACCAGATTCACCTGGTCTAGGTGATATTCAGATGGTGACCAGAGTCACCATGTCAGGGTGAGGAACAGAAAGGTTCCAGAGTCATCATGTCCAGGTGAGGCTCAGTTGTGGAACAGAGTATCCAGGTCATAAAGGTCCACAGGTGAGGACCAGAGTCACCAGATCTCGGTGAGGCCCAGTTAGGATCAGAGTCACCAGTTCCAGGTGAGGCCAAGAAGGAGTCCACAGCAATCAGGTCCAGGTGGGGAACAAAGTCACCAGGACTGGATGAGGCCCAGATGGGATTCAGATTCAAAAGGTCCAGGTGATTCCCAGGTGGTGACCAGAGTTACAAGTTCCAGTTGAGGACCAGGTAAGGACCAGATTGACCAGGTCCAAGTGAGGCCTCTTGGGTACCTGAGTCACCAGATGGGTGAGGCCCAGGAACAAACCCACTCACCAGTTCCAGGTGAGGAAATCCTGAACGCCATGCAGAGGAACCATGTCCCGATGATGCCCATGTAGGGACTAGAGTTACCAGGTCCAGGTGAAGTCAACCCGCAGGCCATGCAGTGGAACCATATTCCGATGAAGCCCAGGTAGGGACTACAGTCACCGGGTCCAAATGAGGCCCAGATGGAGCATATTCACTAGGTCCAGGTGAGGCCCAGTTGAGGACCAGAGTCACCAGATCTTGTTGAGGCTTAGAGGGGTACCAGAATCACCTGGTCCAAGTGGCATCCAGATGGAGACCAGAGTCACCAGTTTAGGGTGAGGCCCAGAGAGGTTCCAGAGTCATCATGTCCAGGTGAGGCTCAGGTGTGGAACAGAGTCACCAGGTACCAATCATGTCCAGGTGAGGACCAGGGTCACCAGGTCTGGGTGACGCGCAGATAGGATCAGAGTCACCAGTTAAAGGTGAGGCCAAGAAAGAGTCCACAGCAATCAGGTCCAGGTGGGGAACAATGTCACCAGGACTGGATGACGCCCAGATGGGGACCAGAAACACCAGGGCCAGGTGATTCCCAGGTGGTGACCAGAGTTACGAGTTCCGGGTGAGAACAAGGTAAGGACCAGATTCACCCGGTCCAAGTGAGGCCCACGTGGGGACCTGTGTCACCAGGCATGGGAGAGGCACAGGAGACAACCCCACTCACCAGGTCCAGGTGATGCCAACCTGCAGGCCATGCAGAGGAACCATGTCCCATTGATGCCCAGGTAGGGACTAGAGTTACCAGGTCCAGGTGATGACAACCTTCAGGCCTTGTGTGGAACCATATCCCGATGATGCCCAGGTAGGGACCAGAGTTAAAAGGTCCAGGTGAGGCCAACCTGCAGGCCATGCAGTGGAACCATATCCCTATGATGCTCAGGTAAGGACCAGATTCACCAGGCCGAAGTGAAGCCCAGGGGGTGACCAGAGTCACCAGGTAAGGGTGAGGCCTAGAGGGGGAACCAGAGTAACCAGTTTAGTTTGAGGCCCAGAATGGGACCAGAGGTCCCTGGTGAAAGTGAGGCCCAGGTGTGGAATAGAGTATCCAGGTCCCAATGATGCCTGGGTGAGGACCAGAGTCACTAGGGCCATGCAGGCCCCGATGCGGAACAGAATCACTAGGTCCTGGTGAGGCATAGAATAAGACCACTGGTGAATAAGTCACCAGTAACAAGTGAGCCCCTTGTGGGAACCAGAGCCACTGTATCCAGCTGTGTCCCAGGTCCATATGAGGCACACTTGTGGACCAGATTCCTCAGGTCTAATTGAGGCATAGCTGGGGACAAGAGTCACCGGGTCTGGGTGTGCCCTAGGTGGGGCAAGATGCAGCAGTTCTGAGTTAGGTCAAAGTGGGCACGAGAGACACCATGTCCAGGTGAGGCCAAACTGAGGATCAGAGTCACCATATCCAAGTGAGGTCCATGTTGGAAAGAGAGTCACCAGTTCCAGGAGAGGTCCAGGTGGGGACCAGAGCCACCAGATCCAGGTGAAGCCCAGGTGGGAACCAGAGTCACTAGGTCCAGATGAGGCCCAGGTGAGGACCAGAGTTACCAGGTACACGTGAGGCCCCGGTGGGGATCAGAGGCAACAGGTCCATGTGAGGCCGTCTTGGGGACCATGGTCAACAGGTCTACTTGAGGCCCTGGTGTGGAACACAGTAAGCAGGTCCAGGTGAGTCCGCGGTGGTGCCTAGAGTCACCACGTCCACGTGAGGCCCAGGTGGGGACCAGGATCACCAGGTACAGGGGAGGCCCTTGAAAGCACCAGAGTCAACATTTCGAGGTCAGGCGCAGGTGGCAACCAGGGTCAGCAGGGCCAAGTCAGGCCAAAGTTGGGTTCAAAGTCACGAGGGGACGGTGAGACCCAGAGGGGGACCAGAGTCATGTGGTCCAGGCGAGGTCCAGGTGTGGAAAACAGTCACCGGGTCCCAATTTTGCCCAGTAGAGGACCATGGTCAACAGGGCCAGGTGAGGCCCGGATGGGGACCAGAGTCCCCAAATCCGGGTGAAGCCCTGGTGGGGACCACAGTCACCAGATCCAGGGTAGTCTCAGGTGCAGAACAGAATCAACGGTTCCAGGTGTGCTGCAGGTGGCAACCACACTCACCAGGGCCCGGTGAGGCCCTAGTGGGGACCAGAGTCACGAGGTACATGAGAAGCAAGAAACACTGCAGCCACCAGGTCCACATGATGTCCATGTGGGAACGATAATCACCAGTTACAGGTGAGGACCAGGTGGCTCTCCGACTCACCATGTCCAGGTGTGTCCCAGGTGAAGACCAGAGTTAATAGGTCCGGCTGGGTCACTGTTAGTGAACAGTGTAACCATATCCTGATGGTACCCAGGTGGGTACCAGAGACACCATGTCCTGGTGAGGCCCAGGTGGGACCAGAGACATGAGGTCCAGGTGAGGTCCCGATGGGAACCTCAGTCACCAGGTCAGGTGAGGCCATGCTTAGGATCAGAGTCACCAGTTACAGGTGAGGCCCAGGTAGAGCCAGAGTCACCTGGTACAGAAGAGGTCAAACTCAGGACCAGAGTTACCAGGATCAGGTCAGTCCCAGTGTGGAATAGTGTAACCATGTCCCGATGATGCCCAGGTAGAACCAGAGTCACCAGGTCAGAGTTAGGCCCAGAGTGTTTCGAGAGTCCAGAGCCTCATGTCCAGGTGAGGCTCAGGTGTGGAACAGAGTCACCAGGTACCAATGATGCCCAGTTGAGGACTAGAGACACCAGGTCTGGGTGACCCGCAGATAGGATGAGAGTCACCAGTTCCAGGTGAGGCCAAGAAAGAGTCCACAGCAATCCCGTCCTTGTGGTGAACAAAGTCCCGAGGACTGGGTGAGGCCCAGATGGGGACCAGATTCACCAGGTCCAGGTTATTCCCAGGTGGTGAACAGAGTTACGGGTTCCGGGGAAGGACCAGGTAAGGACCAGATTCACCAGGTCCAAGTGAGGCCCATGTGGGGACCTGTGTCACCAGGCATGTGTGAGGCCCAAGTGACAACCCCTCTCACCAGGTCCATGTGAGGCCAACCTGCAGGCCATGCAGAGGAACCATGTCCCGATGATGCCGAGGTAGGGACTAGAGTTCTCAGGTCCAGGTTAGGCCAACCTGCAGGCCAAACAGTGGAACATGTCCCGTTGATGCCCAGGTAGGAACCAGAGTTACCAGGTCCAGGTGAGGCCAACCTGCAGGCCATGCAATGGAACCATGTCCCGATGATGCCCAGGTAGGGAACAGTCACCAGGTCCAAATGAGGCCCAGATGGAGCATATTCACTAGGTGCAGGTGAGGCCCAGTTGAGGATCACAGTCACCAGATCTGATGAGTCCTAGAGGGGTACCAGAATCACCTGGACCAGGTGACATCCAGATGGGGACCAGAGTCACCAGGTCAGGGTGAGGCCAACCTGCAGGTCAGAGTCTCCAGATCCAGGGGAGGCCCTTGTGGGGACCGGAGTCACAGGTAAATGTCAGTCTAGAAGAACACCACAGTCAACAGGGCCCGGTGTGTTTCAAGTGGTAACGAGAGTCACCAGGTCCAGGTGAGACCCAGGTGGGGACCACAGTCACCTTGTCCAGATTGAGGCCTAGGTCGGGGGACCAGAGTCATCAGGACCAGTTGAGGCCAAAGTGTGAAGCAAAGTTATCATGTCCATGTGAGGCCCAGATGGGAAGAGTAACCATGTCCCATTGATGCCAGGTGGGAAAAGAGTCACAAGGTCCAGACGAGGCCTAAGTGAGGAGTAGATTCACCAGGTCCTGTTGAGGCCCACCTGAGGACCAGTGTCCCCAGCTCCGGGAGAGTCCCAGAGGGTGACCAGTGTCACCCGGTTCTGGTGATATCCAGGTGGGGACCAGAGTCACCACGTCAGGGTGAGGCCCAGAGGGGGACGAGAATCACTAGGTCCAGGTGATGCCCCGATGTGGAACTGAGAAACCAGGTCCCATGATGCCCATAAGAGGACCTGAGTCTCCAGGTCCAGGTGAGGTCCCTGTGGGAACCAGTCACCTCGTCCAGGTGAGGCCCAAGTGGGACCACAGTCACCAGGTCCAGGTGAGGCCCAGGTATATAAGAGAGTATCCAGGTCCCAGTGATTCCCATGTAGAACCAGAGTCACCAGGTCCAGATGAGACTCAGGTGGGGAGCATGTTCACTAGGTCCTTGTGAGGCCCAGTTCAGGACCAGAGTCACCAGGTCAAGTTCAGCCTAGAGGGATACCAAATTCACCTAGTCTAGGTGACATCCGAATGGGGACCAGAGTCATCATGTCAGGGTGAGGCCCAGAGTGGATCCAGAGTCATCATGTCCAGGTGAGGCTCAGGTGTGGAACAGAGTATCCAGGTCCTAATGGTCCATAGGTGAGGACCAGAGTCACCAGATCTGGGTGAGGCCCAGTTAGGATCAGAGTCACCAGTTCCAGGTGAGGCCAAGAAGGAGTCCACAGCAATCAGGTCCAGGTGGGGTGACAAAGTCACCAGGACTGGATGAGGACCAGATGGGGACCAGATTAACCAGGTTCATGTGATTCCCAGGTGGTGATCCGAGTTAGGAGTTCCGGGTGAGGACCAGGTAAGGACCAGATTCACCACGTCCAAGTGAGGCCCACGTGGGGACCTGTGTCACCAGGTATGGGTGAGCCCCAGGTGGCGACCCGACTCACTAGGTCCAGGTGAGGCCAACCTGGAGGCCATGCAGAGGAACCGTGTCCCGATGATGCCCAGGTAGGGACCAGAGTCACCAGGTCCAAATGAGGCCCAGATGGAGCATATTCAATAGGTCCAGGTGAGGCCCAGTTGAGGACCAGTGTCACCAGAACTGGTTGAGGCCGAGAGGGGTACCAGAATCACCTGGTCCAGGTGACATCCAGATGGAGACCAGAGTCACCAGGTCAGGGTTAGGCCCAGAGTGGTTCGAGAGTCCAGAGCCTCATGTCCAGGTGAGGCTCAGGTGTGGAACAGAGTCACCAGGTACCAATGATGCCCAGGAGTGGACCAGAGTCACCAGGTCTGGGTGACAAGCAGATAGGATCAGAGTCACCAGGTCCAGGTGAGTCCATGAAAGAGTCCAGAGCAATCAGGTCAAGGTGGGGAACAAAGTCACCAGGACTGAGTGAGGCCCAGATGGGGACCGGAATCACCAGGTCCAGGTGAGGCCTACGTGGTGACCAGAGTCCCCGGGTCTGGGAGAGGAGAAGGTAAGGACCAGATTCACCAGGTCCAAGAGGCACAGGTGGAGACGTGAGTCACCAAGTATGGGTGAGACCCAAGTGGCATCCCCACTAACCAGGTCCATGTGAGACCAACCTGCAGGCCAAGTCACCCGATTCACGTGAGGCCCTAGTGGGGACTGGAGTCACCAGTTAAAAGTGATTCTACAAGAACAACACAGTCACCAGGACCTGGTGTGGTTCATGTGGGAACGAGAGTCACCAGGTCCAGGTGAGACCCAGGTGGGGACCACAGTCACCAGGTCCAGATTGAGGCCTAGGTCGGGGGACCAGAGTCATCAGGAACAGTTGAGGCCAAAGTGTGGAGCAAAGTTATCATGTCCATGTGAGGCCCAGGTGGGAAGAGTAACCATGTCCCATTGATACCAGGTGGGAAAAGAGTCACAAGGTCCAGACGAGGCCTTAGTGAGGAGTAGATTCACCAGGTCCTGTTGAGGCCCAGTTGAGGACCAGTGTCCCCAACTCCGGGTGACTCCCAGAGGGTGACCAGTGTCACCCGGTTCTGGTGACATCCAGGTGGGGACCAGAGTCACCACATCAGGGTGAGGCACAGAGGGGGACGAGAATCACTAGGTACAGATGAGACCCCGATGTGGAACTGAGAACCCTGGTCCCATGATGCCCATATGAGGACCTGAGTCACCAGGTCCAGGTGAGGTCCCTGTGGGAACCAGTCACCTCGTCCAGGTGAGGCCCAGGTGGGACCACAGTCACCAGGTCCAGGTGAGGCCCAGGTATATAGAGAGTATCCAGGTCCCAATGATGCCCAGGTAAGGACCAGAGTCAACAGGTCCAGGAGAGGACCATATATGGATCAGAGTCATTGTGTTCCAGGTGAGGCCAGATGGAGACCACAGGAACCAGGTCCAGGAGAGCCCCATATGGGAACCAGAGCCAACAGATCCAGGTGAGGTCCAGTTGGGACCACAGTCAGAAGGTCCAGGTGAGGCGCAGGTGGCAACAGGATTCACCAAGTCCAGGTGAGGCCCAGGTGGCCACCAGTCACCAGATCCAGGTGCGGACCAGCTAAGGACCAGATTCACCAGGCCCAAGTGAAGCCCAAGGCGTGACCAGAGTCACCAGGTAAGGGTGAGTCCCAGAGGGGAACCAGAGTAACCAGTTTAGTTTGAGGCCCAGAATAGGACCAGAGGTCCCTGGTCAAAGTGAGGCCCAGATGAGGAATACAGTATCCAGGTCCCAATGATGCCTGGGTGAGGACCAGAGTCACTAGGGCCATGCAGACCCAGATGGGGAACAGAATCACTAGGTCCTGGTGTGGCGTAGAATAATACCACAATCACCAGTATCAGGTGTGCCCCTTGTGGGAACCAGAGCCACTCTATCCAGCTGAGTCCCAGGTCCATGTGAGCCCCACGTCAGGACCAGATTCATCAGGTTGAATTGAGGCATAGCTGGGGACAAGAGTCACCAGGTCTGTGTGCGGCCTAGGTGGGGCAAGATTCAGCAGTTCTGAGTTAGGTCAAAGTGGGGACGAGAGACACCAGTCCAAGTGAGGCCAAACTGAGGACAAGAGTCACCAGATCCAGGTGAGGTCCATGTTGGAAAGAGAGTCACCAGGTCCAGGAGAGGTCCAGGTGGGGACCAGAGTCACCAGATCCAGGTGAGGTACAGGTGGGGACCAGAGTCACCAGATCCAGGTGAAGCCCAGGTGGGGACCAGAGTCACTAGGTCCTGATTAGACCCAGGTGAGGATCAGAGTTACCAGATACACGTGAGCCCCCGGCGGGGATCAGAGCCAAAAGGTCCACGTGAGGCCGGCTTGGGGACCCTCGTCAACAGGTCTACCTGAGGCCCAGGTGTGGAACAAAGTAATCATGTCCAGGTGAGTCCCCGGTGGTGACAAGAGTCACCACGTCCAGTTGAGGACCAATTGGGGACCAGGATCACCAGGTACAGGGGAGGCCCTTGAGAGAACCAGAGTCAACAGTTTGAGATCAGGCGCATGTGGCAACCAGGGTCAGCAGGTCCAAGTCAGGCCAAAGTGGGGTTCACAGTCACTAGGGCCCAGTGAGACCCAGAGGGGGACCAGAGTCACCTGGTCCAGGTGAGATCCAGTTGTGGAATACAGTCACCGGGTCCCAATTCTGCACAGTTGAGGACCATGGTCAACAGGGCCAGTTTAGGCCCAGATGGGGACCGGAGTCCCCAAATTCAGGTGAAGCCCAGGTGGGGAACACAGTCACCAGATCCAGGGTAGTCTCAGGTGGAGACCAGAATCACCACGTCCTGGTGAGGTGCAGGTGGCAACCACACTCACCAAGTCCCGGTGAGGCCCTGGTGGGGACCAGAGTCACGAGGTACATGAGAAGCTAGTAACACTGCAACCACCAGGTCCACATGATGTCCATGTGGGAACGAGAATTACAAGTTACAGGTGAGGAGCAGGTGGGGATATGAGTCACCATGTCCAGGTGAGACCCTGGTGGGAACCAGTGTCTCCATGTCCAAGTGTGGACCAGGTGAAGACGAGAGTTAATAGGTCCGGCCGCGTCACTGTTGGTGAACAGTGTAACCATATCCTGATGCGACTCAGGTGGGTACCAGATACAAGTCCTGGTGAGTCCCAGTTGGGACCAGAGACATGAGGTCCAGGTGAGGTACCGATGGAAACCACAGTCACCAGGTGAGGTGAGGCCATGCTTAGGATCAGAGTCACCACTTACAGGTGAAGTCCAGGAGGAGCCAGAGTCACATGGCACAGAAGAGGCCAAAGTCAGGACCAGAGTTACCACGATCAGGTCAGTCCCACTGGGAATAGAGTAAACACGTCCCGATGATGCCCAGGTAGAACCACAGTAACCAGGTCCAGGTGCGGCCAACCTAAAGGCCATGCAGTGGAACCTTGTCCCGATGATGCCCAGGTAGGGAAGAGAGTCACCAGGTCCAAATGAGGCCCAGATGGAGCATATTCACTAGGTCCAGACAAGGCCCAGTTGAGGACCACAGACACCAGATATGGTTTAGACCTAGAGGGGTACCAGAATCACCTGGTCCAGGTGACATCCAGATGGGGACCAGAGTCTCCAGGCCTGAGTCACGCGCAGAGAGGATAAGAGTCACCAGTTCCAGGTGAGGCCAAGAAAGAGTCCAAAGCAATCAGGTCCTGGTGGGGAACAAACTCACCAGGACTGGTTGAGGCCCAGATGGGGTAGAGATTCACCAGGTCCAGGTGAGGCCCAGGAGGTGACCAGAATCCCCGGGTCGGGGAGTGGACCATCTAAGGACAAGATTCACCAGGTCCAAGAGAACCACGTGGGTTCCTGAGTCATCAGGTATGGGTGAAGCTCAGGTGGCAACCCCACTCACCAGGTCCAGGTGAGGCCAACCTCCAGCCTGAGTCACCAGATCCAGGTGAGGCCCTAGTGGGGACCGGTGTCACCAGGTAAATGTGAGTCTACAAGAAAACAACAGTCACCAGGTCCAGGTGTGTTTCATGTGGGAACGAGAGTCACCAGGTCCAGGTGAGACCCAGGTGGGGACCACAGTCACCAGGTCCAGATTGAGGCCTCGGTGGGGGGACGAGAGTCATCAGGAGCAGTTGAGGCCAAAGTGTGGAGCAAAGTTATCATGTCCAGGTGAGGCCCAGGTGGGGAACAGAATAACCATGTCCCATTGATGTCAGGTGAGAAAAGAGTCACAAGGTCCAAACGAGGCCTAAGTGAGCAGTAGATTCACCAGGTCCTGTTGAGGATCAGCTGAGGACCAGTGTCCCAGCTCCGGGTGAGTCCCAGAGGGGGACCAGAGTCACCCGGTTCTGGTGATATCCTGGTGGGGACAAGAATCACCACGTCCGGGTGAGGCCCAGATGGGGACGAGAATCACTAGGTCCAGATGAGGCCTCGATGTGGAACTGAGAAACCAGGTCCCATGAAGCCCATATGAGGACCTGATTCACCAGGTCCAGGTGAGGTCCCTGTGGGAACCAGTCACCTCGTCCAGGTGAGGTCCAGGTTGGACCACAGTCACAAGGTCCAGGTGAGGCGCAGGAGGCAACAGGATTCACCAAGTCCAGGTGAGGCCCTGGAGGCGACCAGTAACCAGATCCAGGTGCGGAACAGATAAGGACCAGATTCTCCAGGCCCAAGTGAAGCCGAATGGGTGACCAGAGTCACCAGGACAGGGTGAGGCCCAGAGGGGGGACCAGAGTAACCTGTTTAGTTTGAGGCCCAGAATGGGACCAGAGGTCCCTGGTCAAAGAGAGTCCCAGGTGTGGAATAGAGTATCCAGGTAACAATGACGCCTGGGTGAGGACCAGAGTCACTAGGGCCATGCAGGCCCAGATGGGGAACAGAATCACTAGGTCCTGGTGAGGCATAGAATAAGACCCCATTCAGCATTATCAGGTGAGCCCCTTGTGAGAACCAGAGCCACTCTATCCAGCTGAGTCCCAGGACCAGGTGAGTCCCACGTGAGGACCAGATTCATCAGGTCGAATTGAGGCATAGCTGGGGACAAGAGTCACCAGGTCTGGGTGCGGCCTAGGTGGGGCAAGATTCAGCAGTTCTGAGTTAGGTCAAAGTGGGGACGAGAGACACCAGGTCCAGGTGAGGCCAAACTGAGTACCAGATTCACCACATCCAGGTGAGGTCCATGTTGGAAAGGGAGTCACCAGGTCCAGGAGAGGTCCAGGTGGGGTCCAGAGTCACCAGATCCATGTGAAGTCCAGGTGGGGACCAGAGTCACCAGATCCATGTGAAGCCCAGGTGGGGACCAGAGTCACTAGGTCCAGATGAGGCCCAGGTGAGGACCAGAGATACCAGGTACACGTGAGGATCCGGTGGGGTTCGGAGGCAACAGGTCCATGTGAGGCCGGCTTGGGGACCATGGTCAACAGGTCTATTTGAGGCCCAGGTGTGGAACACAATAAGCAGGTCCAAGTGAGTCCCCATTGGTGACAGGAGTCACCACGTCCAGATGTGAGCCAGGTCCGACCAGGATCACCAGGTCCAGGGAAGGCCCTTGAAAGAACCAGAGTCAATAGTTCGAGGTCAGGCGCAGGTGGCAACCAGGGTCAGCAGTCCAAGTCAGGCCAAAGTGGGGTTCACAGTCACTAGGGCACGGTGAAACCCAGAGGGGGACCAGAGTCACCTGGTCCAGGTGAGGTCCAGTTGTGGAACACAGACACCGGGTCCCAATTTTGCACAGTTGAGGACCATGGTCAACAGGGCCAGGTGAGGCACAGATGGGGACCGGAGTCCCCAAATCCAGGTGAAGCCCAGGTGGGGCCCACAGTCACCAGATCCAGGGTAGTCTCAGGTGCAGACCAGAATCAACAGGTCCATGTGAGGTGCAGGTGGCAACCACACTCACCCGGTCCCGGAGAGGCCCCGGTGGGGACCAGAGACACGAGGTACATGAGAAGCTAGAAACACTGCAGCCACCAGGTCCACATGATGTCCATGTGGGAACGAAAATCACCAGTTACCGGTGAGGACCAGGTGGGGATCCGACTCACCATATCCAGGTGAGACCCAGGTGGGAACCAGTGTCACCATGTCCTCGTGTGCCCCAGGTGAAGACCAGAGTTATTAGGTCAGGCTGGATGAGTGTTAGTGAACAGTGTAATCATATCCTGATGCTACCCAGGTGGGTACCAGAGACACCAGGTCCTTGTGAGGCCCAGGTGTAACCGGAGACATGAGGTCCAGGTGAGGTCTCGATGGGAACCACAGTCACCAGGTCAGGTGAGCCCATGCTTAGGATCAGAGTCACCAGGTACAGGTGAGGCCCAGGTGGAGCCAGAGTCACCTGGTACAGAAGAGGCCAAAGTCAGGACCAGAGTTACCAGGATCAGGTCAGTCCCAGTGGGTAATACAGTAACCATGTCCCAATGATGCCCAGGTAGAATCAGAGTCACCAGGTCCAGCGAGGCGCAGGTGCGGAGAATATTCACTAGGTCCAGGTGAGGCCCAGATGAGGACCAGAGTCACCAGGTCTAGTTGACGCCCAGAGGGGTACCAGATTCACCTGGTCTAGGGGACATCCAGATGGGGACCAGAGTCACCATGTCAGGGTGAGGCCCAGAGGGCATCCAGAATCATCATGTCCAGGTGAGGTTCAGGTGTGGGAAAGTGTATACAGGTCATAATGGTCCATATGTGAGGACCAGAGTCACCAGTTCTGGGTGAGGCCCAGTTAGGATCAGAGTCACCAGTTCCAGGTGAGGCCAAGAAGGAGTCCACAGCAATCAGGTCCAGGTGGGGATCAAAGTCACAAGGAATGGGTGAGGCCCAGATGGGGACCAGATTCACCAGGTCCTGGTGATTCCCAGGTGGTGACAAGGGTTACCAGTTCCGGGTGAGGACCAGGTAAACACCAGATTCCCCAGGTCCAAGTGAGGCCCACGTGAGACCTGTGTCACCAGGTATGGGTGAGGCCCAGTTGGCAAGCCCACTCACCAGGTCTAGGTGAGGCCAACCTGCAGGCCATGCAGAGGAACCGTGTCCCGATGATGCCCAGGTAGGGACCAGAGGTACGAGGTCCAGGTGACGCCAACCTGCAGGCCATGCAGAGGAACCGTGTCCCGATGATGCCCAGATAGGGACCAGAGTTACCAGGTCAAGAAGAGGCCAACCTCCTGACCATTATGTGGAACCGTGTCCCGATGTTGCCCACGTAGGTACCAGAGTCACCAGGTCAAAATGAGGCCCAGATGGAGCATATTCACTAGGTCCAGGTGAGGCCCAGTTGAGGACCAGAGTCACCAGATCTGGTTGAGGCCCAGAGGGGTACCAGATTCACCTGGTCTAGGTGACATCCAGATGGGGACCAGAGTAACAATGTCAGTGTGAGGCCCAGAGGGGATCTAGAGTCATCATGTCCAGGTGAGGCTCAGGTGTGGAACAGAGTATCCAGGTCATAATGGTCCACTAGTGAGGACAAGAGTCACCAGATATGGGAGAGGCCCAGTTAGGATCAGAGTTACCACTTCCAGGTGAGGCCAAGAAGATGTCCACAGCAATCAGGTCCAGGTGGGGAACAAAGTCTCCAGGACTAGGTGATGCCCAGGTGGTGACCAGATTTACCACTTCCGGGTGAGGACTAGGTAAGGACCACATTCACCAGGTCCAAGTGAGGCCCACGTGGGGACCTCTGTCACCAGGCATGGGTAAGATCCAGGTGGGAACCCCACTCCCCAGGCAAGATGACCCGATGATGCCAAGGTAGGGACCAGAGTTACCAGGTCCAGGAGAGGCAAACCAGCAGGCCATGCAGTGGAACCATTTCCCGATGATGCCCAGTGAGTGACCAGAGTCACCAGGTCCAAATGAGGCCCAGATGGAGCATATTCACTAGGTCCAGGTGAGGCCCAGTTGAGGACAAGAGTCACCAGATCTGGTTGAGGCCTAGAGGGGTAACAGAGTCATCATGTCCAGGTGAGGCTCAGGTGTGGAACAGAGTAATCAGGTACCAATGATGCCCAGGTGAGTTCCAGAGTCACCAGATCTCGGTGACGCGCAGATAGGATCAGAGTCACCAGTTCCAGGGGAGGCAAAAAGAGTCCAGAGCAATCAGTTCCAAGTGGGGAACATAGTCACCAGGACTGGGTTAGGCCCAGATGGGGACCAGATTCACCAGGCCCAAGGGAGGCCAAGGTGGTGACCAGAGTCCCCGGGTCTGGGAGAGGACCAGGTAAGGACAAGATTCACCAGGTCCAAGAGGCCCACGAGGGGACGTGGGTCACCAGATATGTGTGAGGCCCAGGTGGCAACCCCACTCACCAGGTCCAGGTGAGGCCAACTTGCAGGCCAGAGTCACCAGATCCAGGTGAGGCCCTAGTGGGGACCGGAGTCACCAGGTAAGTGTGAGTCTACAAGAACACCACAGTCACCAGGTCCAGGTGTGGTTCATGTGGGAACGAAAGTCACCAGATCCAGGTGAGACCCAGATGAGGACCACAGTCACCAGTTCCAGATTGAGGCCTAGGTGGGGGGACCAGATTCATCAGGACGAGTTGAGGCCAAAGTGTGGAGCAAAGTTATCATGTCCAAGTGAGGCCCAGGTGGGGAACAGAGTTACCATGTCCCATTGATGCCAGTTGGGAAAAGAGTCACAAGGTGCGGACGAGGCCTAAGTGAGGAGTAGATTCACCAGGTCCTGTTGAGGCCCATTTGAGGACCAGTGTCCCCAGCTCTAGGTGAGTCCCAGAGGGGGACCAGAGTCACACGATTCTGGTGATATCCAGGTGGGGACCAGAGTCAGCACGTCAGGGTGAGGCCCAGAGTGGGACGAGAACCACTAGGTCCAGGTGAGACCCCAATGTGGACCTGAGAAACCAGGTCCCATGATGCCCATATGAGGACCTGAGTCACCAGGACCAGGTGATGTCCCTGTGGGAACCAGTCACCTCGTCCAGGTGAGGCCCAGGTGGGACCACACTCACCAGGTCCAGGTGACGCCCAGGTATATAGAGAGTATCCAGGTCCCAATGATGGCCAGGAAAAGACCAGAGTCAACAGGTCCAGGAGAGGACCATATATGGATCAGAGTCATTGTGTTCCAGGTGAGGCCAGATGGAGACCACAGGAACCAGGTCCAGGAGAGCCCCATATGGGAACCAGAGCCAACAGATCCAGGTGAGGTCCAGTTGGGACCACATTCAGGAGGTCCAGGTGTGGCGCAGGTGACAACAGGATACACCAAGTCCAGGTGAGGCCCAGGTGGCCAACAGTCACCAGATCCAGATGCGGACCAGCTAAGGACCAGAATCACCAGGCCCAAGTGAAGCCCAAGGGGTGACCAGAGTCACTAGGTAAGGGTGAGGCCCAGAGGGGAACCAGAGTAACCAGTTTAGTTGAGGCCCAGCATGGGACCAGAGGTCCCTGGTCAAAGTGAGGCGCAGGTGTGATATAGAGTATCCAGGTCCCAATGACGCCTGGGTGAGGACCAGAGTTCTAGGGCCATGCAGGCCCAGATGGGGAACAGAATCACTAGGTCCTGGTTAGGCATAGAATAAGACCACAATCACCAGGATCAGGTGTGCCCCATGTGGGATCCAGAGCCACTCTATCCAGCTGAGTCCCAGGTCCATATGAGCCCTACGTCAGAACCAGATTCATCAGGTCGAATTGAGGCATAGCTGGGGACAAGAGTCACCAGGTGTGGTTGCGGCCTACGTGGGGCAAGATTCAGCAGTTCTGAGTTAGGTCAAAGTGGGGACAAGAGACACCAGGTCCAGGTGAGGCCAAACTGAGGACCAGAGTCACCAGATCCAGGTGAGCTCCATGTTGGAAAGAGAGTCACCAGGTCCAGGAGAGGTCCAGCTGGGGACCAGAGTCACCAGATTCAGGTGAATTCCAGGTGGGGACCAGAGTCACCAGATCCAGGTGAAGCCCAGGTAGGGACCAGAGTCACTAGGTCCAGATGAAGCCTAGGTGAGGGCCAGAGTTACCAGGTACACGTGAGGCCCTGGTGGGGATCAGAGGCAACAGGTCCATGTGAGGCCTGCTTGGGGACCATGGTCAACAGGTCTACCTGAGGCCCAGGTGGAACACAGTAACCAGGTCCAGGTGAGCTCCGGTGGTGACAAGAGTCACCACGTCCAGGTGAGGCCCAAGTGGGGACCATGATCACCAGGTACAGGGGAGGCCCTTGAAAGAATCAGAGTCAACTGTTCGAGGTCAATCGCTGGTGGCAACCGGGGTCAGCAGGTTCATGTCAGGCCAAAGTGTGGTTGACAGTCACTAGGGTATGTTGAGACCCAGAGGGGGACCAGAGTCACCTGGTCCAGGTGAGGTCCAGTTGTGGAACACAGTCTCTGGGTCCCAATTATGCCCAGTTGAGGACCATGTTCAACAGGGCCAGGTGAGGCCCAGATGGGGACTGGAGTCCCCAAATTCAGTTGAAGCCCTTGTGGGGACCACAGTCACCAGATCCAGGGTAGTCTCAGGTGGACACCAGAATCAAGAGGTCCTGGTGAGGTGCAGGTGGCAACCACACTCACCAAGTCCCGGTGAGGCCCTGGTGGGGACCAGAGTCACGAGGTACATGAGAAGCTAGAAACACTGCAGCTACCAGGTCCACATGATGTCCATGTGGGAACGAGAATTACAAGTTACAGGTGAGGACCAGGTGGGGATCCGAGTCACCATGTCCAGGTGAGACCCTGGTGGGAACCAGTGTCACCATGTCCAAGTGTGGACAAGGTGACGACGAGAGTTAATAGGTCCGGCCGGGTCACTGTTAGTGAACAGTGTAACCATATCCTGATGCTACTCAGGTGGGTACCAGATACAAGGTCCTGGTGAGTCCCATTTGGACCAGAGACATGAGGACCAGGTGAGGTACCGATGGAAACCATAGACACCAGGTCAGGTGAGGCCATGCTTAGGATCAGAGTCACCAGTTACAGGTGAGGCCCAGGTGGAGCCAGAGTCACCTGGTAGAGAAGAGGCCAAAGTCAGGACCAGAGTTACCAGGATCAGGTCAGTCCCAGTGGGGAATAGAGTAACCATGTCTCGATGATGCCCAGGTAGAACCAGTCACCAGGTCCAGATGAGGCGCAGGTTGGGAGCATGTTCTCTAGGTACCCGTGAGGCCCAGGTCAGGACCAGAGACACCAGGTCAAGTTGAGGCCTAGAGGGATACCAGATTCACCTAGTCTATGTGACATCCGGATGGGGACCAGAGTCACCAGGTCAGGGTGAGGACCAGAGAGGTTCCAGAGTCATCATGTCCAGGTGAGGCTCAGGTGTGGAACAGAGTATCCAGGTCATAACGGTCCACATGTGAGGACCAGAGTCACCAGATCTGTGTGAGGCCCAGTTAGGATCAGAGTCACCAGATCCAGTTGAGGCCAAGAGGAGTCCACAGCAATCAGGTCCAGGTGAGGAAGAAAGTCAACAAGACTAGGTGAGGCCCAGAGGGGGACCAGATTCACCAGGTCCAGGTGATTCCCAGGTGGTGACCAGGGTTACCAGGTCCGGGTGAGGACCAGGAAAGGACCAGATTCACCAGGTCAAAGTGAGGCCCACGTGGGGACCTGTGTAACCAGGTATGGGTGAGCCCCAGGTGGCAACCCCAATCACTAGGGCCAGGTGAGGCCAACCTGGAGGCCACGCAGAGGAACCCTGTCCCGGTGATGCCCAGGTAGGGACCAGAGTTACAAGGTCCAGCTGAGGCCAACCTGCAGGCCATGCAGTGGATGCATGTCCCGATGATGCCAAGGTAGGAACGAGAGTCACCAAGTCCAACTGATGCCCAGATTAAGCATATTCACTAGGCCCAGGTGAGGCCCAATTGAGGACCAGAGTCACCAGGTCAAGTTGAGGCCTTGAGGGGTACCAGATCCACCTGGTTTGGGTGACATCCAGATGGGGACCAGAGTCCCCATGTCAGGCTGAGGCCCAGAGGGGATCCAGAGTCATCATGTCCAGGTGAGGCTCAGGTGTGGAACAGAGTATCCAGGTCATAATGGTCCACAGGTGAGTACCAGAGTCACCAGATCTGGGTGAGGCCCAGTTAGGATCAGAGTCACAAGTTCCAGGTGAGGACAAGAAGGGGTCCACAGCAATCAGGGCCAGGTGGGTAACAAAGTCAACAGGACTGGGTGAGGCCCAGATGGGGACCAGATTCTCCAGGCCCAGGTGAGGCCCAGGTGGTGATCAGAGTTACCAGTTCCGGGTGAGGACCAGGTAAGGACCAGATTCACCAGGTCGAAGTGAGGCCCACGTGGGGACCTGTGTCACCAGGTATGGGTGAGACCCAGGTGTCAACCCCACTCAACAGGTCCAGGTGTGGCCAACCTGTAGGCAATGCAGAGGAACGGTTTACCGATGATGCCCAGGTAGGAACCAGAGTTACCTGGTCAGGTGAGGCCAACCTGCCGCCCTTGCAGTGGAACCATGTCCTGATGATGTCCAGGTGGGGACCAGAGTCACCAGATACAGGTGAAGCCCAGGTGGGGACCAGAGTCACTAGGTCCAGATGAGGCCCACGTGAGGACCAGAGTTACCAGGTACACGTGAGGCCCCGGTGGGGATCAGAGGCAACAGTTCCATGTGAGGACGGCTTGGGGACCATGGAAAACAGGTCTACTTGAGGCCCAGGTGTGAAACACAGTAAGCAGGTCCCGGTGAGGCCCCGGTGGTGATAAGCGTCACCTCATCCAGGTGAGGCCCAGGTGGGGACCAGGATCACCAGGTACAGGGGAGGCCCTTGAATGAACCAGAGTCAACAGTTCGAGGTCAGGCGCAGGTGTCAACCAGGGTCAGCAGGTCCAAGTCAGGCCAAAGTGGGGTTCACAGTCACGAGGGCACGGTGAGACCCAGAGGCGGACCAGAGTCATGTCGTCCAGGTGAGGTCCAGATGTGGAACAGTCACCGGGTCCCAATTTTGCCCAGTTGAGGACCATGGTCAACAGGGCCAGGTGAGGCCCAGATGGGGACCGGAGTCCCGAAATCCAGGTGAAGCCCAGGTGGGGACCACAGTCACCAGATCCAGGGTAGTCTCAGGTGTAGACCAGAATCGCCAGGTCCAGGTGAGGTGCAGGTGGCAACCACACTCACCAGATCCCGGTGAGGCCCTGGTGGGGACCAGAGTCAAGAGGTATATGAGAAGCTAGAAACACTGCAGCCACCAGGTCCACATGATATCCATGTGGGAACGAGAATCACCAGTTACAGGTGAGGACCAGGTGGGGATCCGAGTCACCATGTCCAGGTGAGACCCAGGTGGGAACCAGTGTCACCAAGTTCAGGTGTGGCGCAAGTGAAGACCAGAGTTAATACGTCCGGCTGGGTCACTGTTAGTGAACAGTGTAACCATATCCTGATGCTACCCAGGTGGTAACCAGATACGCCAGGTCCTGGTGAGGCCCAGGTGGGACTAGAGACATGAGGTCCAGGTGAGGTCCCGATGGAAACCACAGTCACCAGGTCAGGTGACGCCATGCTTAGGATCAGAGTTACCAGTTACAGGAGAGGCCCGGGTGGAACCAGAGTCACCTGGTACAGATGAGGCCAAAGTCAGGACCAGAGTTACCAGGATGAGGTCAGTCCCAGTGGGGAATAGAGTAACCATGTCGCGAAGATGCCCAGGTAGAACCAGAGTCACCAGGTCCAGATGAGTCACAGGTGGGAAGCATGTTCCTTAGGTCCCGTTGAGGCCCAGTTGAGGGTCAGAGTCACCAGGTCAAGTTGAGGCCTAGAAGGGTATCAGATTGACCTGGTCTAGGTGCCATCCAGATGGGGACCAGACTCAACATGTCAGGCTGAGGCCCAGAGGGGATCCAGAGTCATCATGTCCAGGTGAGGTTCTGGTGTGGAAAAGAGTATCCAGGTCATAATGGTCCACAGGTGAGGACCAGAGTCACCAGATCTGGGCGAGGCTCAGTTAGTGTCAGAGTCACCAGTTCCAGGTGAGGCCAAGAAGGAGTCCAAAGCAATCAGGTCCAGGTGGGGAAAAAGTCACCAGGACTGGGTGAGGCCCAGATGGGGATCGGATTTACCAGATCCAGGTGAGGCCCAGGTGGTGACCAGATTCTCCGGGTCTGGGAGACCACCAGGTAAGGACCAGATTCACCAGGTGCAAGAGGCCCACGAGGGGACCTGAGTTACCAGGTATGGGTGAGGCCCAGTTCTCAACCCCACTCACCAGGTCCAGTTGAGGCCAACCTGCATGCCAAAGTCAACAGATCCACGTGAGTCCCTACTGGGCACCAGAGACAGCAGGTAAAAATGAGTCTACAAGAACACCACAGTCACCAGGTCCAGGTGTGATTCATGTGGGAACGAGATTCACCTGGTCCAGGTGAGACCCATGTGGGGACGACAGACACCAGGTCCAGAATGAGGCCTAGGAGGGGGACCAGAGTCATCAGGACCAGTTGAGGCCCAAGTGTGGAGCAAAGTTATCATGTCCAGGTGAGGCTCAGAGGTGAACAGAGTATCCAGGTCATAATGGTCCAGAGGTGAGGACCAGAGTCACCAGATCTGTGTGAGGTCCAGTTAGGATCAGAGTCACCAGTTCCAGGTGAGGCCAAGAAGGAGTCCACAGCAATCAGGTCCAGGTTGGGAACAAAGTCACCACGACTGGGTGAGGCCCAGATTGGGAACAGATTCACCAGGTCCAGGTGAGGCCCTGGTGGTGACCAGAGTCCCCGGGGATGGGAGACGACCAGATAAGGACCAGATTCACCAGGTCCACGAGGCCCACGAGTGGACCTGTGTCCCCAGGTATGGGTGAGGCACAGGTGGCAACCACACTCACCAGGCCCAGGAGAGGCCATGCAGAGGAACCGTGTCCCGATGATGCCCATGTAGGAACCAGATGTACCAGGTCCAAATGAGGCCAAGATGGAGCATATTCACTAAGTCCAGGTGAGGCCCAGTTGAGGACCAGAGTCACCAGATCTGGTTGAGGCCTAGAGGGGTACCAGAATCACCTGGTTCAGGTGATATCCAGATGGGGACCAGAGTCACCAGGTCAGGGTGAGGGCCAGAGGGGTTCCAGAGTCATCATGTCCAGGTGAGGCTCATGTGTGGAACAGAGTCACCAGGTACCAATGATGCCCAGGTGAGGACCAAAGTCACCAGGTCTGGGTGACGCGCAGATAGGATCAGAGTCACCAGTTCCAGGTGAGGCCAAGAAAGAGTCCACAGCAATCATGTCCAGGTGGAGAACAAAGTCACTAGGACTGGGTGAGGCCCAGATGGGGACCAGATTCACCAGGTCCAGGTGAGGCCCAGTTGGTGACCAGAGTCCCCGGGTCTGGGAGAACCAGGTAAGGACCAGATTCACCAGGTCCAAGAGGCCCACGTGGGGACTTGAGGTACCAGGTATGGGTGAGGCCCAGGTGGAAACCCCACTCAACAGGACCAGGTGAGGCCAACTTGCAGGACAGAGTCACCAGATCCAGGTGAGGCTCTAGTGGGGAACGGAGTCACCAAGTAATAGTGACTACAAGAACACCACAGTCACCAGGTCGACGTGTGGTTCATGTGGGAACTAGAGTCACCAGGTCCATGTGAGGCCCAGGTGTAGCCAGAGTCACCTGGTACAGAAGAGGCCAAAATCAGGACCAGAGTTACCAGGATTAGGTCAGTCCCAGTGAGGAATAGAGTAACCATGTCCCGATGATGCCCAGGAAGAACCAGAGTCACCAGGTCCAGATGAGGCGCAGGTGGGGAGCATGTTCACTAGATCCCTGTGAGACCCAGTTGAGGAACAGATTTACCAGGTCTATTTGAGGCCTAGAGGGGTACCAGATTCACCTGGTCTAGGTGACATCCATATGGGGACCACAGTCAAAATGTGAGGCTGAGGCCCAGAGGGGATCCAGAGTCATCATATCCAGGAGAGGCTCAGGTGTGGAACAGAGTATCCAGGTCATAAAAGTCCACATGTGAGGACCAGAGTCACCAGATCTTGGTGAGGCCAAGTTAGTATCAGAGTCACCAATTCCAGGTGAGGCCAAGAAGGAGTCCAAAGCAATCAGGTCCAGGTGGGGAACTAATTCACCAGGACTGGGTGAGGCAGAGATTGGAATCAGATTCACCAGGTCCAGGTGATTCCCAGGTGGTGACCAGACTTAGCAGTTCCAGGTGAGGACCAGGTAAGGACCAGATTCACCAGTTCCAAGTGATGCGCATGTGGGGACCTGTGTCACCAGGTATGGGTGAGGCATAGGTGACAACCCCACTCACCAGGTCCAGGTGAGGACAACCTGCAGGCCATGCAGAGGAACCATGTCCCGATGATGCCCTTTGTAGGGACTAGACTTACCAGGTCCAGGTGAGGCCAACCTGCAGGCCATGCAGTGGAACCAAGTCCCGATGATGCCCCGGTAGGGAACAGAGTCACCAGGTCCAAATGAGGCCCAGATGGAGCATATTCACTAGGTCCAGGTGAGACCCAGTTGAGGACCAGAGTCACCAGATCCGGTTGAGGCCTAGAGGGGTACCAGAATCACCTGGTCCAGGTGATATCCAGATGGGGACCAGAGTCACCAGGTCAGGGTGAGTCCCAGAGAGGTTCCAGAGTCATCATGTCCAGGTGAGGCTCAGGTGTGGAACAAGTCACCAGGTACCAACGATGCCCAGGTGAGGACCAGAGTCACCAGGTCTGGGTGACGCGCAGATAGGATCAGAGTCACCAGTTCCAGGTGAGGCCAAGAAAGAGTCCACAGCAATCATGTCCAGGTGGAGAACAAAGTCACGAGGACTGGGTGAGGCCCAGATGGGGACCAGATTCACCAGGTCCAGGTGAGTCCCAGGTGGTGACCAGAGTCCCCGTGTCTGGGAGAGGACCACGTAAGGACCAGATTCACCAGGTCTAAGAGGCTCACGTGGGGACCTGAGTCACCAGGTTTGGGTGAGGCACAGGTGGCAACCCCACTCATCAGGTCCATGTGAGGCCAACCTGCAGGCCAGAGTCACCAGATCCATGTGAGGCCCTAGTGAGTACCTGAGTCACCAGGTAAATGTGAGACTACAAGAACACCACAGTCACCAGGTCCAGGTGTGGTTCATGTGGGAACGAGAGTCACCAGGTCCAGGTGAGACCCAGGTGGGGACGACAGTCACCAGGTCCAGGTGAGGCCCCGAGGGGACGACAGTAACAAGGTCCAGGTGAGGCGCAGGTGGCAACAGGATTCACCAAGTCCAGGTTAGGCCCAGGTGGAGACCAGTCACCAGGTCCAAATTGAGGCCTAGGTGGGGGGACCAGAGTCATCAGGACCAGTTGAGGACAAAGTGTGGAGCAAAGATATCATGTCTAGGAGAGGCCCAGGTGAGGAACAGAGTAACCATGTCCCATTGACGCCAGGTGGGAAAAGAGTCAGAAGGTCCAGACGAGGCCTAAGTGAGGAGTGGATTCACAAGGTCCTGTTGAGGCCCAGCTGAGGACCAGTGTCCCCAGCTCCCGGAGAGCCCACAGGGGGACCAGAGTCACCCGGTTCTGGTGATATCCAGGTGGGGACCAGAGTCAGCACGTCAGGGTGAGGCCCAGAGGTGGACGAGAATCACTAGGTCCAGGTGAGGCCCCGATGTGGAACTGAGAAACCAGGTCCCATGATGCCCATATGAACTCCTGAGTCACGAGGTCCAGGATATTTCCCTGTGGGAATCATTAACCTCGTCCAGGTGAAGCCCAGGTGGGACCACAGTCACCAGGTCCAGGTGAGGCCCAGGTATATAAGAGAGTATCCAGGTCCCAATGATACACAGGTAAGGACCAGAGTCAACAGGTCCAGGAGAGGCCCAAATATGGATCAGAGTCATTGTGTTCCAGGTGAGGCCAGATGGAGACCACAGGAACCAGGTCCAGGAGAGCCCCATATGGGAACCAGAGCCACCATCCAGGTGAGGTCCATTTGGCACCACAGTCTCAAGGTCCAGGTGAGGCGCAGCAGGCAACAGGATTCACCAAGTCCAGGTGAGGCCCAGGTGGCGACCAGTCACCACAACCAGGTGCGGACCAGCTAACGACCAGATTCACCAGCCCCAAGTGAAGCCCAAGGGGTGACCAGAGTCACCGGGTAGGGGTGAGGCCCAGAGGGGGAAACAGAGTAGCCAGTTTAGTTTGAGTCCCAGAATGGGACCAGAGTTCCCTGGTCAAAGTGACGCCCAGGTGTGGAATATAGTATCCAGGTCCCAGTGATGCCTGGGTGAGGATCAGAGTCACTAGGGCCATGCAGGCCCAGATGGGGAACAGAATGACTAGGTCCTGTTGAGGCATAGAATAAGACCACAGTCAGCAGTATCAGGTGAGCCCCTTTTGGGAACCAGAGCCACTCTATGGAGCTGAGTCCCAGGTCCTTGTGAGGCCCACGTGATGACTAGATTCATCAGGTCGAATTGAGGCATAGCTGGGGACAAGAGTCACCATGTCTGGTTGCGGCCTTGGTGTGGCAAGATTCAGCAGTTTTGAGTTAGGTCAAAGTGGGGACGAGAGACACCAGGTCCAGGTGAGGCCAAAGTGAGGACCAGAGTCACCAGGTCCAGGTGAGGTCCACATTGGAAAGAGAGTCACCAGGTCCAGGAGAGGTCCAGGTCGGGACCAGAGTCACCAGATTCAGGTGAAGTCCAGGTGGGGACAAGACTCACCATATCCATGTGAAGCCCAGGTGGGGACCAGAGTCACTTGGACCAGATGAGGCCAGTTGAGGACCAGAGTTACCAGACACCTGAAGCCCCGGTGGGGATCAGAGGCAACAGGTCTACTTGAGGCCCAGGTGTGGAACACAATAAGCAGGTCCAGGTGAGTCCCCGGTGGTGAGAAGAGTCACTACGTCCAGGTGAGGCCCAGGTGGGGACCAGGATCACCAGGTACAAGGCAGGCCTTGAAAGAACCAGAGTCATCAGTTCGAGGTCAGGCGCAGGTGGCAACCAGGGTCAGCAGGTCAACGTCAGGCCAAAGTGGGGTTCAGTCACTAGGGCACGGTGAGACCCCGAGGGGGACCAGAGTCACCTGGTCCAGGTGAGGTCCAGTTTTGGAACACAGTCACCGGGTCCCAATTTTGCCCAGTTGAGGACCATTTTCAACAGGGCCAGGTGAGGCCCAGATGGGGACCGGAGTCCCCAAATCCAGGTGAAGCCCAGGTGGAGACCACAGTCACCAGATCCAGGGTAGTCTCAGGTGCAGACCAGAATCACCAGTTCCAGGTGAGGTGCAGGTGGAAACCGCACTCACCAGGTCCCGGTGAGGCCCTGGTGGGGACCAGAGTCACGAGGTACATGAGAATCTAGAAACACTGCAGCCACAAGGTCCACAAGATGTCCATGTGGGAACGAGAATCACCAGTTACAGGTGAGGACCAGGTGGGGATCCGACTCACCATGTCCAGGTGAGACCCAGGTGGGAACCAGTGTCACCATGTCTTGGTGTGCCCCAGGTGAAGACCAGAGTTAATAGGTCCAGCTGTGTCACTGTTAGTGAACAGTGTAACCATATCCTGATGCTACCCAGGTGGGTACCAGACACACCAGGTCCTGGTGAGGCCCAGGTGGGACCAGAGACATGAGGTCCAGATGAGGTCACGATGGGAACCACAGTCACCAGGTCAGGTGAGGGCATGCTAACGTCAGAGTCACCACTTACAGGTGAGGCGCAGGTGGAGCCAGAGTCACCTGGTAGAGAAGAGGCCAAAGTCAGGACCAGAGTTACCAGGATCAGGTCAGTCCCAGTGGGGAATAGAGTAACCATGTCCCAATGATGCCCAGGTAGAACCAGAGTCACCAGGTCCAGATGAGGGGCAGGTAGCGAGCATATTCACTAGGTCCCGGTGAGGCCCTGTTGAGAACTAGAGTCACCAGGTCCAGTTGAAGCCTAGAGGGGTACCAGATTCACCTGGTCTAGGTGACATCCAGATGGGAACCATAGTCACCATGTCAGGGTGAGGCCCAGAGTGGATCCAGAGTCATCATGTCCCGGGGAGGCTCAGGTGTGTAACAGAGTATCCAGGTCATAATGGTCCACAGTTGAGCACCAGAGTCACCTGATCTGGGTGAGGCCCAGTTAGGATCATCGTAACCAATTCCAGGTGAGGCCAAGAAGGAGTCCACAGCAATCAGGTCCAGGGGGGAACAAAGTCACCAGTACTGGGTGAGGCCCAGATGGGGACCAGATTCACCAGGTCCAGGTGATTCCCAGGTGGAGACCAGGGTTAACAATTCCCGGTGAGGACCAGGTAAGGACCAGATTCACTAGTTCCAAGTGAGGCCCACGTGGGGACCTGTGTATCCAGGTATGTGTGAGGACCAGGTGGCAACCCCACTCACCAGGTCCGGCTGAGGCCAACCTGCAGGCCATGCAGAGGAACCGTGTCCCGAAGATGCCCAGGTGGGACCAGAGTTAGCAGGTCCAGGTGAGGCCAACATGGAGGTCATGCAGTGGCACCATGTCCCGATGGAGCGCACATAGGGACCGGAGTCACCACGTCCAATTGAGGCCCAGATGGAGCATATTCAATAGGTCCAGGTGAGGCCCAGTTGAGGACCAGAGTCACCAGATCGGGTTGAGACCCAGAGGTGTACCAGAATCACCTGTTCCAGGTGACATCTAGATGAGGACCAGAGTCACCATGTCAGTGTGAGTCCCAGAGTGGTTCCAGAGTCACCTCGTCCAGGTGAGGCCCATGTGGGACCAGAGTCACCATGTCCAGGTGAGGACCAGGTATGTAAGAGAGTATCCAGGTCCCAATGATGCCCAGGTAAGGACCAGAGACAACAGGTCCAGGAGAGGCCCAAATATGGATCAGAGTCATTGTCTTCCAGGTGAGGCCAGAAGGAGACAACAGGACCCAGGTCCAGGAGAGCCCCATATGGGAACCAGAGCCACCAGATCCAGGTGAGGTCCAGGTGGGACCACAGTCACAAGGTCCAGGTGAGGCGCTGGTGCAACAGGATTCACCAAGTCCAGGTGAGGCCCAGGTGGCGACCAGTCACCAGATCCAAATGTGAAGCAGCTAAGGACCACATTCACCAGGCCCAAGTGAAGCCCAAGGCGTGACCAGAGTCACCAGGTAAGGGTGAGGTTCAGAGGGGGAACCAGAGTAACCAGTTTAGTTTGAGGCCCAGAATGGGACCAGAGGTCCCGGGTCAAAGTGAGGCCCAGGTGTGGAATACAGTATCCAGGTCCCAATGATGCCTGGGTGAGGACCAGAGTCGATAGGGCCATGCAGACCCAGATGGGGAACAGAATCACTAGGTCCTGGTGAGGCAAAGAATAAGACCACAGTCACCAGTATCTGGTGTGCCCCTTGTGGGAACCAGAGCCACTCTATCCAGCTGAGTCCCAGGTCCATGTGAGGCCCACGTGAGGACCAGATTCATCAGGTCGAATTGAGGCATAGCTGGGGACAAGAGTCACCAGGTCGGGGCGCGGCCTAGGTGGGGCAAGATTCAGCAGTTCTGAGTTAGGTTAAAGTGGGGACGAGAGACACCAGGTCCAGGTGAGGCCAAACTGAAGAAGAGTCACCAGATCCAGGTGAGGTCCATGTTGGAAAGAGAGTCACCAGGTCCAGGAGAGGTCCAGGTGGGGACCAGTGTCACCAGATACAGGTGAAGTCCAGGTGGGGACCAGAGTCTCCAGATCCAGGTGAAGCCCAGGTGGGGACCAGAGTCACTAGGTCCAGATGAGGCCCAGGTGAGGATCAGAGTTACCAGGTACACGTGAGGCCCCGGCGGGGATCACAGCCAAAAGGTCAAAGTGAGGCCGGCTTGGGGACCATGGTCAACAGGTCTACCTGAGGCCCAGGTGTGGAACACTGTAAGCCTGTCCAGGTGGGTCCCGAGTGGTGACAAGAGTCACCACGTCCAGTTGTGGCCCAATTGGGGACCAGGATCACCAGGTACCGGGTAGGCCCTTGAAAGAACCAGAGTCACCAGTTCCAGGTGAGGCCAAGAAGGTGTACACAGCAATCAGGTTCAGGTGGGGAACAAAGTCACCAGGACTGGGTGAGGCCAAGATGGGGACCAGATTCCCAAGGTCCAGGTTATTCCCAGGTGTGGACCAGAGTTACCAGTTCCGGGTGAGGACCAGTTAAGGACGAGATTCACCAGGTCCAAGTGAGATCCACGTGGGGACCTTGTCACAATGTATGTGTGAGGCGCAGATTACCACCCCACTCACCAGGTCCAGGTGAGGCCAACCTGCAGGCCATGAAGAGGAACCATGTCCCGATGATGCCTTAGTAGGGAACAGAGTTACCAGGTCCAGGTGAGGACAACCTGCAGGCCATGCAGTGGAACCATGTCCCGAGGATGACCAGGTAGGGACCTGAGACACCAGGTCCATATGAGGCCCAGATGGAGCATATTCACTAGGTACAGGTGAGTCCCCTTTGAAGACCAGAGTCCCCAGATCTGTTTGAGGCCTAGGGGGTACCAGAATCACCTTGTCCATGTGACATCCAGATGGGGACCAGAGTCACTAGGTCAGGGTGAGGCCCAGAGCGGTTCCAGAGTCAACATTTCCAGGTGAGGCTCAGGTGTGGTACAGAGTCACCAGGTACCAATGATGCCCAGGTGAGGACAAGAGTCACCCGGTCTGGGTGACGCACAGATAGGATCAGACTCACCAGTCCAGGTGAGGCCAAGAAAGGGCACAGCAATCAGGTCCAGGTGGGGAACAAAGTGACCAGGAATGGGTGATGCCCAGATGTGGACCAGATTCACCAGGTCCAGGTGAGGCCCAGGTGGTGACAAGAGTCCCCGGGTCTAGGAGGGGACCGGGTAAGGACAAGATTCACCAGGTCCAAGGGGCCCACGTAGGGACTTGAGTCACCAGGTATGGGTGAGGCCCAGGTGGCAACCCCACTCACCAGGTCCTGGTGAGACCAACCTGCAGGCCAGAGTCACCAGATCCACGTGAGTCCCTAGTGGGGACCGGATTCACCAGGTAAAAGTTAGTCTACAAGAACGCCAGAGTCACCAGGTCCAGGCGTGGTTCATGTAGGAACGAGACCACCAGGTCCAGGTGAGACCCATGTGGGGACCACAGTCACCAGGTCCAGGTGTGACCCAGGTGGGGACCACAGTCACCAGGTTCAGTTTGAGGCCTAGGTGCGGGGATCAGAGTCATCAAGACCAGTTGAGGTCAAAGTGTGGAGCAAAGTTATCATGTCCAGGTGAGGCTCAGAGGGAACAGAGTAACCATGTCCCATTGATGCCAGGTGGGAAAAGTGTCACAAGGTCCAGACGAGACCTAAGTGAGGAGTATATTCACCAGGTCCAGTTGTTCCCAGTTGAGGACCAGTGTCCCAGCTCCGGGTGAGTCCCAGAGGGGGAACAGAGTCACCGATTCTGGTGATATCCAGATGGGGACCTGAGTCACCATGTCAGGCTGTGGCCCAGTGGGGATCCAGCTTCATCATGTCCAGGTGAGTCTCAGGTGTGGAACAGAGTATCCAGTTCATAATGGTCCACAGGTGAGGACCAGAGTCACCAGATCTGGGTGAGTCCCAGTTACGATCAGAGTCACCCGTTCCAGGTGAGGCCCAAAGGAGTCCACAGCAATCAGGTCCAGGTGGGGAACAAAGTCACCAGGACTGGGTGAGGCCCAATGGGGACCAGATTCACCAGGTCCAGATGATTCCCATGTTGTGTCCAGACTTACTAGTTCCGAGTGAGGACCAGGTAAGGACCAGATTCACCATGTCAAAGAGAGGCCCACGTGGGGCCCTGTGTCACAAGGTATGGGGGAGGCCCAGGTGGCAACCCCACTTACCAGGTCCAGGTGAGGCCAACCTGCAGGCCATGCAGAGGAACCATGTCCTGGTGATGCTCAGGTTGGGACCAGATTTGCCAGGTCCAGATGAGGCCAATCTGCAGGCAATGCAGTGGAACCATGGCCCGATGAGCCCAGGTAGGGACCAAGTCACCAGGTCCAAATAAGGCCCAGATGGAGAATATTCACTAGGTCCAAGTGAGGCCCAGTTGAGGACCAGTTTCACCATATCTGCTTGAGCCTTAGAAGGGTAAGAGAATCATCTGGTCCAGGTGATATCCAGATGGGGACGAGAGTCACCAGGTCAGGTGGAGGCCCAGAGTGGTCCCAGAGTCATCGGGTCCAGGTGAGGCTCAGGTGTGGAAGAGAGTCACCAGGTACCAATGATGCCCAAGTGAGGACCAGAGTCACCAGATCTGGGTGAGGCCCAGATAGAATCAGAGTCACCAGTTGCAGGTGAGGCCAAGAGAGAGTTCACAGCAATCAGGTCCAGGTGGGGAACAAAGTCACCAGACCTGGGTGAGAACCAGATGGGGACCAGATTCACCAGGTCCAGGTGAGGCCCAGGTGGGGATAGAGTCCCCGGGTCTAGGAAAGGACCAGGTAAGGACCAGATTCACCAGGTCCAAGAGGCTCACGTGGGGACCTGAGTCACCAGCTATGTGTGAGGCCTAGGTGGCAACCCCACTCACCAGGTCCAGGTGAGGCCAACCGGTGGGCCAGAGTAACCAGATCCAGGTGAGGCCCTAGTGGGGACCGGAGTCACCAGGTAAATGTAAGTCTACAAGAAAACCACAGTCACCAGGTCCACGTGTGGTTCACCTGGGAACGAGAGTCACCAGGTCCAGGTGAGACCCAGGTGGGGACCACAGTCACCAGGTCCAGATTGAGGCCTAGGAGGGGGGACGAGAGTCATCAGGAGCAGTTGAGGCCAAAGTGTGGATCAAAGTTATCATGTCCAGGTGAGGCCCAGGTGGGGAACAGAGTAGCAAAGTCCCATTGATGCCAGGTGGGAAAAGTGTCACAAGGTCCAGACGATGCCTAAGTGAGGAGTAGATTCACCAGGTCCTATTGAGGCCCAGTTGAGGACCAGTGTCCCCATATCCGGGTGAGCCCAGAGGGGGACCAGAGTCACCCGGTTCTGGTGATATCCAGGTGGGGACCAGAGTCACCACGTCAGGGTGAGGTCCAGAGGGGGACGAGAATCACTAGGTACAGGTGAGGCCCCGATGTGGAACTGAGAAACCAGGTCCCATGATGCTCATATGAGGACCTGAGTCACCAGGTTCAGGTGAGGTCCCTGTGGGAACCAGTCACCTCATCCAGTAGAGGCCCGGGTGGGACCAAAGTCACCAGGTCCAGGTGAGGCCCAGGTATATAAGAGAGTATCGAGGTCCCAATGATGCCCATGTAAGGACCATAGTCAACGGGTGCAGGAGAGGCCCAAATATAGATCAGAGTCATTGTGTTCCCGGTGAGGCCAGATGGAGACCACAGGAACCAGGTCCAGGAGAGCCCCATATGGGAACCAGAGCCACCAGATCCAGGTGAGATCCAGGTGGGACCACAGTCACAGGGTCCAGGTAGTCACTAGGGCCATGCAGGCCCAGATGGGAACAGAATCACTAGGACCAGGTGAGGCATAGAATAAGACCACAGTCAGATGTATCAGGTGAGCCCCTTGTGGGAACCAGAGCCACTCTATCCAGCTGAGTCCCAGGTCCATGTGAGGCTCACGTGAGGACCAGATTCATCAGGTCGAATTGAGGCATAGCTGGGGACAAGAGTCACCAGGTCTGGTTGCGGCCGAGTTGGGGCAAGATTCAGCAGTTCTGATTTAGGTCAAAGTGGTGAGGAGGGATGCCAGATCCAGGTGAGGCCAAACTGAGGACCAGAGTCACCAGATGCAGGTCAGGTCCAGGTTTGGACCAGAGTCCCCAGATCCAGGTGAAGTCCAGGTGGGGACCAGAGTCACCAGATCCAGGTGAAGCCCAGGTGGGGACCAGAGTCGCTAGGTCCAGATGAGCCCCGGTTGAGGACCAGAGTTACCAGGTACACGTGAAGCCCCGGTGGGGATCAGAGTCAACAGGTCCATGTGAGGCCGGCTTGGGGACCATGGTCAACAGGTCTACTTGAGGCCCAGGTGTGGAACACAGTAAGCAGGTCCAGGTGAGTTCCCGGTGGTGACAAGAGTCACCAGGTCCACGTCAGGCCCATGTGGGCACCAGGATCACCATGTCCAGGGGAGGCCCTTGAAAGAACCAGAGTCAACAGTTCGAGGTCAGGCGCAGGTGGCAACCATGGTCAGAAGGTCCAAGTCAGGCCAAAGTGGGGTTCACAGTCACTAGGGCACGGTGACACCCAGATGGGGACCAGAGTAACCTGGTCCAGGTGAGGTCCAGTTGTGGATCACAGTCACCGGGTCACAATTTTGTCCATTTGAGGACCATGGTCAACAGGGCCAGGTGAGGCCCAGAGGGGAACCAGAGCCCCAAATCCAGGTGAAGCCCAGGTGGGGACCACAGTCACCAGAACCAGAGTATTCTCAGGTGCAGACCAGAATCACCAGGTCCAGGTGAGGTGCAGGTGGCAACCACACAACAGGTCCCGGTGAGGCCCTGTTGGGGACCAGAGTCACGAGGTACATTAGAATGTAGAAGCACTGCAGCCACCAGATCCACATGATGTCCATGTGGGAACGAGAATCACCAGTTACAGGTGAGGACCAGACAGGGATCCGACTCACCATGTCCACGTGAGACCCTGGTGGGAACCAGTGCCACCATGTCCACGTGTGGCCCAGGTGAAGACCAGAGTTAATAGGTCCGGCTGGGTCACTGTTAGTGAACAGTGTAACAATATCCTGATGCTACCAAGGTGGGTAACAGAGACACCAGGTCCTGGTGAGGACCAGGTGGGACAAGAGACATGAGGTCCAGGTGAGATCCCGATGAGAACCACAGTCACCAGGTCAGGTGAGGCCATGCTTAGGATCAGAGTCACAAGTTACAGGTGAGGCCCAGGTGAAGCCAGAGTCACCAAGTAGAGAAGACGCCAAAGTCAGGACCAGAGTTACTAGGATCAGGTCAGACCCAGTGGGGAATAGAGTAACCATGTCCCGATGATGCCCAGGTAGAACCCGAGTCACCACGTCCAGATGAGGCGCAGGTGGGGAGCATATTCACTAGGCCCCGGTGAGGCCCATTTGAGGACCAGATTCCCCGTCTATTTGCAGCCTAGAGGGGTACCAGATTCACCTGGTCTAGGTGACATCCAGATGGCGACCAGAGTCACCAGGTCAGGGTGGGGCCCAGAGAGGTTCCAGAGTCAACATGTCCAGGTGAGGCTCAGGTGTGGAACAGAGTCACCAGGTACCAATGATGCCCAGGTGAGGACCAGAATCACCAGGTCTGTGTGACGCGCAGATAGGATCAGAGTCACAAATTTCAGGTGAGGTCAAGAAAGAGTCCACAGCAATCAGGTCCAGGTGGGGAACAAAGTCACCAGGACTGGGTGAGGCCCAGATGGGGACCAGATTCACCAGGTCCATGTGATTCCCAGGTGGCGACCAGAGTTACCAGTTCCGGGTGAGCACCAGGTAAGGACGAGATTCACCAGGTCCAAGTGAGACCCACGTGGGGACCTGTGTCACATTGCATGTGTGAGGCCCAGGTTGACACCCCACTCACCAGGTCCAGGTGAGGCCAACCTGCAGGCCAAGCAGAGGAACCATGTCTCGATGATGCCCAGGTAGACATCAGAGTTACCAGGTCCAGGTGAGGCCAACCTGCAGGCCATGCAGTGGAACCATGTCCCGATGATGCCCAGGTAGGGACCAGAGTCACCAGGTCCAAATGAGGCCCAGATGGAGCATATTCACTAGGTCCAGGTGAGGCCCCGATGTGGAACTCAGAAACAAGGCCCCATAATGCCCATATGAGGACCTCAGTCACCAGGTCCAGGTGAGGTCCCAGTGGGAACCAGTCATCTCGTCTCGGGGAGGCCCAGGTGGGACCACAGTCAGGAGGTCCAGGTGAGGCCCAGGTGTGACCACAGTCAACAGGTCCAGGTGAGGCCCAGGTATATAAGAGAGTATCCAGGTCCCAATGATGACCAATTACGTAACAGAGACAAGAGGTCCAGGAGAGGCCCAAATATGGATCAGAGTCATTGTGTTCCAGGTGAGGCCGGATGGAGACCACAGGAACCAGGTCCAGGAGAGCCCCATATGGGAACCAGAGCCACCAGATCCTGGTGAAGTCCAGGTGGGACAACAGTCACAAGGTCCAGGTGAGGCGCAGGTGGCAACATGATTCACCAAGTCCAGGTGAGGCCCAGGTGGCGACCAGTCACCAGATCCAGGTGCGGACCAGCTAAGGACAAGAATCACCAGGCCCAGGTGAAGCCCAAGGGGTGACCAGTGTCACCAGGTAAGGGTGAGGTCCAGAGGGGAAAACAGTGTAACCAGTTTAGTTTGAGGCCCAGAATGGGACCAAAGGACTCTGGTGAAAGAGAGGCCCAGGAGTGGAATAGAGTATCCAGTTCCGAATGATGCCTGGGTGAGGACCAGAGTCACTAGGGCCATGCAGGCCTAGATGGGGAACAGAATCACTAGGTCCTGGTGAGGCATAGAATAAGACCACAGTCCCCAGTATCAGGTGAGCCCCTTGTGCGAACCAGAGCCACTCTATACAGCTGAGTCCCAGGTCCATGTGAAGCCCATGTGAGGACCGGATTCATCAGGTCTAATTGAGGCATAGCTGGGGACAAGTGTCACCAGGTTTGTGTGCGGCCTAGGTGGGGAAAGAATCAGCAGTTCTGAGTTAGGTCCAAGTGGGGACGAGAGAAACCAGGTCCAGGTGAAGCCAAAGTGAGGACCAGAGACACCAGATCCAGGTGAGGTCCATGTTGGAAAGAGAGTCACCAGGTCCAGGAGAGGACCAGGTTGGGACCACAGTCAGTAGATCCAGGTGAAGTCCAGGTGGGGACCAGAGTCACCAGATCGAGGTGAAGCCCAGGTGGGGACCAGAGTCACTAGGTCCAGATGAGGCCCAGGTGAGGACCAAAGTTACCAGGTACACGTGAGGAGCCGGTGGAGATCAGAGGCAACAGGTCCATGTGAGTCCGGCTTGGGGACCATGGTCAACAGGTCCACTTGAGACCCAGGTGTGGAACACAGTAAGCAGGTGCAGGTGAGTCCCCCCGTGGTGACTAGATTCACCACGTCCAGGTGAGGCCCAGGTGGGGTCCAGGATCACCAGGTAGAGGGGAGGCCCTTGAAAGTACCAGAGTCAACAGTTCGAAGTCAGGCGCAGGTGGCAACCAGGGTAAGCAAGTCCAAGTCAGGCCAACGTGGGGTTCACAGTCACTAGGGCACGGTGTGACCAAGAGGGGGACCAGAGTCACCTGGTCCAGGTGAGGTCCAGTTGTGGAACACAGTCACCAGGTCCCAAATTTGCCCAGTTGAGGACCATAGTCAACAGGGCCAGGTGAGGCCCAGATGGGGACCGGAGTCCCGAAATCCAGGTGAAGCCCAGGTGGGGACACAGTCACCAGATCCAGGGTAGTCTCAGGTGCAGACCAGAATCACCAGGTCCAGGTGTGGTGCATGTGGCAACCAAACTCACCAGGTCCCGGTGAGGCACTGGTGGGGAACAGAGTCACGAGGTACATGAGAAGCTAGAAACACATTGGATCGCTGGGTGGCGCAGCGGTTTGGCGCCTGCCTTTGGCCCAGGGCGCGATGATGGAGACCAGGGATCGAATCCCACATCGGGCTCCCGGTGCATGGAGCCTGCTCCTCCCTTTGCCTGTGTCTCTGTCTCTCTCTCTCTCTGTGACTATCATAAATAAATAAAAATTAAAAAAAAAAGAAGCTAGAAACACTGCGGCAATCAGGTCCACATGATCTCCATGTGGGAACGAGAATCACCAGTTACAGGCGAGGACCAGGTGGGGATACGACTCACCATGTCCAGGTGAGACCCAGGTGGGAACAAGTGTGACCATATCCAGGTGTGGCCGAGGTAAAGACCAGAGTTAATAGGTCCGGCTGGGTCACTGTTAGTGAACAGTGTAACCATATCCTAATGCTACCCAGGTGGATAGCAGAGACACCAGGTCCTTGTGAGGCCCAAATGGGACCAGAGACATGAGGTCCAGGTGAGGTCCCGATGGGAACCACAGTCACCAGGTCAGGTGAGGCCATGCTTAGGATCAGAGTCACAAGTTACAGGTGAGGCCCAGGTGGAGCCAGAGTCACCTGGTACAGAAGAGGCCAAAGTCAGGACCAGAGTTACCAGGATCAGGTCACTCCAAGTGGGAATAGAGTAACCATGTCCCGATGATGCCCAGGTAGAACCAGAGTCAGCAGGTCCAGATGTGGCGCAGGTGGGGAGCTTGTTCACTAGGTCCCGTTGAGGCCCAGTTGAGGTGAGAGTTACCAGGTCTAGTTGAGGCCTAGAGGGGTACCAGATTCACCTGGTCTGGTGACATCCAGACCAGAGTCCCAATGTCAGGCTGAGGCCCAGATGGGATCCAGAGTCATCATATCCAGGTGAGGCTCAGGTGTGGAACAGAGTATCCAGGTCATAATGTTCCACAGGTGAGGACCAGAGTCACGAGATCTTGGTGAGGCCCAGTTAGGATCAGAGTCACCAGTTCCAGGTGAGGCCAAAAAGGAGTCCACAGCAATCAGGTCCAGGTGGAGAAGAAAATCAACAGGACTGGGTGAGGCACAGATGGGGACCAGATTCACCAGGACCAGGTGATTCCCAGGTGGTGACCAAAGTTACCAGTTCCAGGTGACCAACAGGTAAGGACCAGATTCACCAGGTCCAAGTGAGGCCCACGTGGGGACCTGTGTCACTAAGCATGGGTGAGGCCCAGGTGACAAACCCACTCACCAGGTCCAGGTGATGCCAACCTCCAAGCCATGCAGAGGAACCAGGTCCCAATGATGCCCAGGTAGGGACGATAGTTACCAGGTCCAGGTGAGGCCAACCTACAGGCCATGCAGTGGAACCATGTCCCGATGATGCCCAGGTAGGGACCAGAGTTACCAGGTCCAGGTGAGGCCAACCTGCAATCATGCAGTGGAACCATGTCCCGATGATGCCCAGGTAGGTACCAGAGTCACCAGGTCCAAATGAGGCCCAGATGGAGCATATTCACTAGGTCCAGGTGAGGCCCAGTTGAGGACCAGAGTCACCAGACCTGGTTGAGGCCCAGAGGGGTACCAGACTCCCCTGGTCCAGGTGACTTCCATATGGGGACCAGAGTCACCAGGTCAGGTTGATGCCCAGAGAGGTTCCAGAGTCATGATGTCCAGGTGAGGCTCAGGTGTGGAACATAGTCACCAGGTACCAATGATGCCCAGGTGAGGACCAGAGTCACCAGGTCTAGGTGACGCGCAGATAGGATCAGAGTCACCCGTTTCAGGTGAGGCCAAGAATGAGTCCACAGCAATCAGGTCCAGGTGGGGAACAAAGTCACCAGGACTGGGTATGGCCCAGATGGGGACCAGATTCACCAGGTCCCGGTGAGGCCCTGGTGGGGACCAGAGTCAAGAGGTACATGAGAAGCTCAAAACACTGCAGCCAACAGTTGCACATGAGTCCATGTGGGAACGAGAATCACCAGTTACACGTGAGGACCAGGTGGGGATCCGACTCACCATGTCCAGGTGAGACCCAGGTGGGAATCAGTGTCACCATGTCCAGGTGTGGCCCAGGTGAAGCCCAGAGCTAATAGGTCCGGCTGTGTCACTGTTAGTGAACAGTGTAACCATATCCTGATGCTACCCATGTGGGTACCAGAGACACCAGGTCCTGGTAAGGCCCAGGTGGGACCGGAGACATGAGGTCCAGGTGAGGTCCCGATGGGAAGCACAGTCACCAGGTCAGATGAGGCCATGCGTAGGATCAGAGTCACCAGTTACAGGTGAGGCCCAGGTAGAGCCAGAGTTACCTGGTACAGAAGAGTCCAAAGAGAGGACCAGAGTTACCAGGATCAGGTCATTCCCAGTGTGGAATAGAGTAACCATGTCCCGATGATGCCCAGGTAGGGACCAGAGTCACCAGGTCCAGATGAGGCCCAGATGGAGCATATTCACTAGGTCCCCGTGAGGCCCAGTTGAGGACCAGAGTCACCAGATCTGGTTGAGTCCTAGAGGGGTGCAAGAATCACCAGGTCCAGGTGACATCCAGATGGGGACCAGGGTCACCAGGTCAGGGTGAGGCCCAGAGAGGTTCCAGTGTCATCATGTTCAGGTGAGGCTCAGGTGTGGATCAGAGTCTCCAGGTACCAATGATGGGTAGTTGAGGACCAGAGTCACCAGGTTTGGGTGACACTCAGATACGATCAGATTCACCCGTTTCAGGTGAGGCCAAGAAAGAGTCCACAGCAATCAGGTCCAGGTGGGGAAAAAAGTCACCAGGACTGGGTGAGGCACAGATGGGGACCAGATTCACCAGGTCCAGGTGAGAACCAGGTGGTGACCAGAGTCCCCGGGCCTGGGAAAGGACCAGGTAAGAACAAGATTCACCAGGTCCAAGAGGCCCACGTGGAGACCTGAGTCACCAGGTATGGGTGAGGCCCAGGTGTCAAACCCACTCACCAGGTCCAGGCGAGCCCAACCTGCAGGCCAGAGTCACCAGATCCAGGTGAGGCCCTAGTGGGTACCGGAGTCACCACGAAAATGTGAGTCTACAAGTACACCACAGTCACCATGTCCAGGTTTAGTTTATGTGGGAACGAGAGTCACCAGGTCCAGGTGAGACCCAGGTGGGGACCACAGTCACCAGGTCCAGATTGAGGCCTAGGTGGGGGAACCAGAGTCATCAGGACCAGTTGAGGCCAAAGTGTGGAGCAAAGTTATCATGTCCAGGTGAGCCCCAGGTGGGGAACAGAGAAATCATGTCCCATTGATGCCAGGTGGGAAAAGAGTCACAAGGTACAGATGAGGTCTAATTGAGGAGTAGATTCACCAAGTCCTGTTGAGGCCCAGTTTAGGACCAGTGTCCCCAGCTCCGGGTGAGTCCCAGAGGGGGACCAGAGTCACCCGGTTCTGGTGATATCCAGGTGGGGACCAGAGTCACCACGTCAGAGAGAAGCCCAGAGGGGGACGAGAATCACTAGGTCCAGGTGAGGCCCCGATGAGGAACTGTGAAACCAGGTTCCATGATGCCCATATGAGGACCTGAGTCACCAGGTCAAGGTGAGGCCAAACTGAGGACCAGAGTCACCAGATCCAGGTGAGGTGCATGTTGGAAAGAGAGTCGCCAGGTCCAGGAGAGGTCCAGGTGGGGACCAGAGTCACCAGATCCAGGTCAAGTCCCGGTGGGGACCAGTCACCAGATCGAGGTGAAGCCCAGGTGGGGAGCAGAGTCACTAGGTGCAGATGAGGCCCAGGTGAGGACCAGAGTTACCAGGTACACGTGAGGCCCCGGTGGGGATCAGAGGCAACAGGTCCATGTGAGACCAGCTTGGGGACCATGGTCAACAGGTCTACTTGAGGCCCAGGTGTGGAACACTGTAACCAGGTCCAGGTGAGTCCCCAGTGGTGAGAAGGGTCACCACGTCCAGGTGAGGCCCAGGTGGGGACCTGGATCACCAGGTCCAGGGGAGGCCCTTGAAAGAACCAGAGTCAACAGTTCGAGGTCAGGCGCAGGTGGCAACCAGGGTCAGCAGGTCCAAGTGAGGCCAAAGTGGGTTCACAGTCACTAGGGCACGGTGAGACCCAGAGGGGGACCAGAGACACCTGTCCAGGTGAGGTCCAGTTGTGGAACACAGTCACCGGGTCCCAAATTTTGCCCAGTTGAGGACCATGGTCAAAAGGGCCAGGTGAAGCCCAGATGGGGACCGGGGTCCCCAATTCCAGGTGAAGCCCAGGTGGGGACCACAGTCACCAGATCCAGGGTAGCCTCAGGTGCAGACCAGAATCACCAGGTCCAGGTGAGGTGCAGGTGGCAACCACACTCACCAGGTCCCGGTGAGGCCCTGGTGGGGACCAGAGTCACGAGTTACATGAGAAGCTAGAAACACTGCAGCCACCAGGTCCACATGATGTCCATGTGGGAACGAGAATCTCCAGTTACAGGTGAGGACCAGGTGGGGATCCGACTTACAATGTCCAGGTGAGGCCCATGTGGGAACCAGTGTCACCATGTCCAGGTGTGGCCCAGGTGAAGAGTAGAGTTAATAGGTCCGGCTGTATCACTGTTAGTGAACAGTGTAACCATATCCTGATGCTACCCATGTGGGTACCAGAGACACCAGGTCCTGGTAAGGCCCAGGTGGGACCGGAGACATGAGGTCCAGGTGAGGTCCCGATGGGAACCACAGTCACCAGGTCAGGTGAGGCCATGCTTAGGATCAGAGTCACCAGTTACAGGTGAGGCCCAGGTGGAGCCACAGTCACCTGGTACAGAAGAGGCCAAAGTCAAGACCAGAGTTACCAGGATTAGGTCAGTCCCAGTGGGGAATAGAGTAACCATGTCTCGATGATGCCCAGATAGAACCAGAGTCACCAGGTACAGATGAGGCACAGGTGGGGAGCATGTTCACTAGGTCCCCGTGAGGCCCAGTTGAGGACCAGAGTCACCAGGTCAAGTTGACGCCTAGAGGGATACCAGATTCACCTAGTCTAGGTGACATCCGGATGGGGACCAGAGTCATCATGTCAGGGTGAGGCTCAGGTGTGGACAGAGTATCCAGGTCATAATGGTCCATAGGTGAGGACCAGAGTCACCAGATATGGGTGAGGCCCAGTTAGATTCAGAGACACCAATTCCAGGTGAGGCCAAGAAGGAGTCCACAGCAATCAAGTCCAGGTGGGTTGATAAAGTCACCAGGACTGGATGAGGACCAGATGGGGACCAGATTAACCAGGTTCATGTGATTCCCAAGTGGTGACCCGAGTTAGGAGTTCCGGGTGAGGACCAGGTAAGACCAGATTCACAAGGTCCAAGTGAGACCCACGTGGGGACCTGTGTCACCAGGCTTGGGTGAGGCAAGGTGACAACGCAACTCACCAGGTCCAGGTGAGGCCAACCTGCAGGCCATGCAGAGGAACCATGTCCTGATGATGCCCAGATAGGGACCAGAGTCACCAGGTCCAAAGGAGGCCTAGATGGAGCATATTCACTAGCTCCAGGTGAGGCCCAGTTGAGGACCAGAGTCAACAGAAGTGGTTGAGGCAGAGAGGGGTACCAGAATCACCTGGTCCAGGTGACATCCAGATGGAGACCAGAGTCAGCAGGCAGGGTTAGGCCCAGAGTGGTTCGAGAGTCCAGAGCCTCATGTCCAGGTGAGGCTCAGGTGTGGAACAGAGTCACCAGGTACCAATGATGCCCTGGTGAGGACCAGAGTCACCAGGTCTGGGTGTCGCGCAGATAGGATCAGAGTCACCAGTTCCAGGTGAGGCCAAGAAAGAGATCACAGCAATCAGGTCCAGGTGGGGAACAAAGTCACCAGGACTGGGTGAGGCTCAGATGGGGACCAGATTCACCAGGTCTAGGTGAAGCCCAGGTGGTGACCAGTGTCCCCGGGTCTAGGAAAGGACCAAGTAAGGACCAGATTCACCAGGTAGAAGAGGCCCACGTGGGGACCTGAGTCACCAGGTATAGGTGAGGCCCAGGTGGCGACCCCACTCACCATGTCCAGGTGAGGCAAACCTGCAGGCCAGAGTCACCAGATACAGTTGAGGCCCTAGCGGGGACCAGAGTCACCATGTAAATGTGAGTCTACCAGAACACCACAGTCACCAGGTCCAGGTGTGGTTCATGTGGGAACGAGAGTCACCAGATCCAGGTGAGACCCAGGTGGGGACCACAGTCACCAGTTCCAGATTGAGGCCTAGGTGGGGGGACCAGAGTCATCAGGACCAGTTGAGGCCAAAGTGTGGAGCAAAGTTATCATGTCCAGTTGAGACCCAGGTGGGGAACAGAATAACCATTTCCCATTGATGCCAGGTCGGAAGAGTCACAAGGTCCAGAAGAGGCCTAAGTGAGGAGTAGATTCACCAGGTCCTGTTGAGGCCCAGTTGAGGAACAGTGTCCCCAGGTCCGGTTGAGTCCCAGATGGGGACCAGAGTCACCCGGTTCTGGTGATATCCAGGTGGGGAGCAGAGTCACCACGTCAGGGTGAGGCCCAGAGGGGCCGAGAATCACTAGGTCGAATTGAGGCCCCGATGTGGAACTGAGAACCCAGGTCCCATGATGCCCATATGAGGACGTGAGTCACCAGGTCCAGGAGAGGTCCCTGTGGGAACCAGTCACCTCATCCAGGTGAGGCCCAGGTGGGACCACAGTCACCAGGTCCAGGTGAGGCCCAGGTATATAAGAGAGTATCCAGGTCCCAATGATGCCCAGGTAAGGACCAGAGTCAACAGGTCCAGGAGAGGCCCAAATATGGATCAGAGTCATTGTGTTCCAGGGGAGGCCTGATGGAGACCACAGGAACCAGGTAAAGGAGAGCCCCATATGGGAACCAGAGCCACAAGATCCAGGTGAGGTCCAGGTGGGACCACAGTCACAGGTCCATTTGAGGCACAGGTGGCAACAGGATTCACCAAGTCCAGGTAGGCCCAGGTGGCGACCAATCACCAGATCCAGGTGAGGACCAGCTAAAGACCAGACTCACCAGGCCCAAGTGAAGCCCAAGGGGTGACCAGAGTCACCAAGTAAGGGTGAGGACCAGAGGGGGAACCAGGGTAACCATTTAGTTTGAGGCCCAGAATGGGACCAGAAATCCCTGGTCAAAGTGGGACTGAGATGTGGAATAGAGTATCCAGGTCCCAATGATGCCTGGGTGAGGACCAGAGTCAATAGCGACATGCAGGCCCAGATGTGGAACAGAATAACTAGGTACTGGTGAGGCATAGAATAAGACCACAGTCAGCAGTAACAGGTGAGCCCCTTGTGGGAGCCAGAGCCACTCTATCCAGCTGAGTCCCAGGTCCATGTGAGGCCCACGTGAGGACTAGATTCATCAGGTCGAATTGAGGCATAGTTGGGGACAAGAGTCACCAGGTGTGGGTGCGGCCTAGGTGGGGCAAGATTCAGCAGTTCTGAGTTTGGTCAAAGTGGGACGAGAGACACCAGGTCCAGGTGAGGCCAAAGTGAGGACCAGAGTCACCAGATCCAGGTGAGGTCCAGGTGGGGACCAGAGTCACCAGATCCAGGTGAAGTCCAGGTTGGGACCAGAGTCACTAGGTCCAGATTAGGCCCAGGTGAGGACCAGAGTTACCAGGTAAACGTGAGGACCCGGTGGGAATCAGAGGCAACAGGTCCATGTGAGGCGTGCTTGGGGACCATGGTCAAGAGGTGTACTTGAGGCCCAGGTGTGGAACACAGTAAGCAGGTCCAGGTGAGTCCCCGGTGGTGACAAGGGTCACCACGTCCAGGTGAGACCCAGGTGGGGACCAGGATCACCAGGTAGAGGGGAGGCCCTTGAAAGTACCAGAGTCAACAGTTTGAGGTCAGGGACAGGTGGCAACCAGGGTCAGCAGCTCTAAGTCAGGCCAAAGTGGGGTTCACAGTCACAAGGGCACGGTGAGACCCAGAGGGGGACCAGAGTCACCTGGTCCAGGTGATGTCCAGTTGTGGAACACAGTCACTGAGTCCCAATTTTGCCCAGTTGAGGACCATGGTCAACAGGGCCAGGAGAGCCAGATATGGGGACCGGACACTCAAATCCAAGTGAAGACCAGATCGGGACCACAGTCACCAGATCCAGGGTATTCTCAGGTGCAGGCCAGAATCACCAGGTCCAGGTGAGGTGCAGGTGGCAACCACACTCACCAGGTCCCGGTGAGGCCCTGGTGGGGACCAGAGTCACGAGGTACATGAGAAGCTAGAAACACTGCAGCCACCAGGTCCACATCATGTCCATGTGGGAACGAGAATTCCCAGTTACAGGTGAGGACCAGGTGGGGATCCGACTCACCATGTCCAGGTGAGACCCAGGTGGGAACCAGTGTCACCATATCTAGGTGTGGCCCAGGTGAACCCAGAGTTAATAGGTCCGGCTGGGTCACTGTTAGTGAACAGTGTAACCATATCCTGATGCTACCCAGGTGGTTACCAGAGACACCAGGTCCTGTTTAGGCCCAGGTGGGACCAGAGTCACCAGGTCAAGTTGAGGCCTAGAGGGGTACCAGATTCACCTGGTCTAGGTGACATCCAGATGGGGATCAGAGTCACCATCTCAGGCTGAGGCTCAGAGGGTATCCAGAGTCATCATGTCCAGGTGAGGCTCAGGTGTGTAACAAAGTATCCAGGTCATAATGGTCCACAGGTGAGGCCAGAGTCACCAGATCTGGGTGAGACCCAGTTAGGATCCGAGTCACCAGTTCAAGGTGAGGCCAAGAAGAAGTCCACAGCAATCAGGCCCAGGTGGGGAACAAAGTCACCAGGACTGGGTGAGGCCCAGATGGGGACCAGATTCACCAGGCCCAGGTTATTCCCAGGTGGTGACCAGAGTTACCAGTTCCGGGTGAGGTCCAGGTAACGACCAGATTCACCAGGTCCAAGTGAGACCCACGTGGGGACCTGTGTCACAAGGCATGGGTGAGGCCCAGGTGTCAACCCCACTCACCAGGTCCAGGTGAGGGCAACCTGCAGGCCATGCAGAGGAACCATGTCCCGATGATGCCCAGGTAGGGACTAGAGTTACCAGGTCCAGGTGAGGCCAACCTGCAGGCCATGCAGTGGAACCATGTCCCGATGATGCCCAGGTAGGGAACAGAGTTACCAGGTCCAGGTGAGGACAACCTGCAGTCATGCAGTGGAGCCAAGTCCCGATGATGCCCAGGAAGAGACAAGAGTCACCAGGTCCAATTGAGGCCCAGATGGAGCATATTCACTAAGTCCAGGTGAGTCCCAGTTGAGGACGAGTGTCACCAGATCTGGTTGAGGCCTAGAGGGGTACCTGAATCACCTGGTCCAGGTGAAATCCAGATGGGGACCAGAGTCACCATGTCAGGGTGAGGCCTAGAGAGGCTCCAGAATCATCATGTCCAGGTGAGGCTCAGGTGTGGAACACAGTGTCCAGGTCATAATGGTCCACAGGTGAGGACCAGAGTGACGGATCTGGGTGACGCGCAGATAGGATCAGAGTCACCAGTTCCAGGTGAGGCCAAGAAAGTGTCCACAGCAATCAGGTTCAGGTGTGGAACACAGTAAGCAGGTCCAGGTGAGTCCCCGGTGGTGACCAGAGTCACCACGTCCAGGTGAGGTCCAGGTGGACACCAGGATCATCAGGTACAGGGGAGGCCCTTGAAAGAACCAGAGTCAACAGTTCGAGGTCAGGGGCAGGAGGCAACCAGGTTCAGCAGGTCGAAGTCAGGCCAAAGTGGGGTTCACAGTCACTAGGGCACGGTGAGACCCAGAGGGGGACCAGAGTCACCTGGTCCATGTGAGGTCCAGTTGTGGAACACAGTCAATGGGTCACAATTTTGCCCAGTTGAGGACCATGGTCAACAGGGCCAGGTGAGGCCCAGATGGGGACCGGAGTCCCGAAATCCAGGTGAAGCCCAGGTGGGGACCACAGTCACAAGATCCAGGGTAGTCTCAGGTGCAGACCAGAATCACCAGGTCCAGGTGTGGTGCAGGTGGCAACCAAACTCACCAGGTCCCGGTGAGGCACTGGTGGGGACCAGAGTCACGAGGTACATGAGAAGCTAGAAACACATGGGATCCCTGGGTGGCGCAGCGGTTTGGCGCCTGCCTTTGGCCCAGGGAGCGATCCTGGAGACCCGGGATCGAATCCCACATCGGGCTCCCGGTGCATGGAGCCTGCTTCTCCCTCTGCCTGTGTCTCTGCCTCTCTCTCTCTCTGTGACTATCATAAATAAATAAAAATTAAAAAAAAAGATGCTAGAAATACTGCGGCCAACAGGTCCACATGATCTCCATGTGGGAACGAGAATCACCAGTTATACGTGAGGACCAGGTGGGGATCCCACTCACCATGTCCAGGTGAGACCCAGGTGGGAAACAGTGTCACCATGTCCAGGTGTGGCCCAGGTGAAGACCAGAGTTAATAGGTCCGGCTGGGTCACTGTTAGTGAACAGTGTAACAATATCCTGATGCTACCCAGGTGGGAAACAGAGACACCAGGTCCTGGTGAGGCCCAAGTGGGACCAGAGACATGAGGTCCAGGTGAGGTCCCAATGGGAACCACAGTCACCAGGTCAGGTGAGGCCATGCTTAGGATCATAGTCACCAGTTACAGGTGAGGCCAAGGTGGAGCCAGAGTCACCTGGTACAGAAGAGGCCAAAGTCAGGACCAGAGTTATCAGGATCAGGTCACTCCAAGTGGGTATAGAGTAACCATGTCCCGATGATGCCCAGGTAGAACCAGAGTCACCAGGTCCAAATGAGGCCCAGTTGGAGCATATTGACTAAGTCCAGGTGAGGCCCAGTTGAGGACCAGAGTCACCAGATCTGGTTGAGGACTAGAGGGGTACCAGAATCACCTGGTCCAAGTGACATCCAGATGAGGACCAGAGTCACCAGGTCAGGGTGAGGCCCAGAGTGGTTCCAGAGTCATCATGTGCAGGTGTGACTCCGGTGTGGAACAGAGTATCCAGGTCATAATTTTCCATAGGTGAGGACCACAGTCACCAGATCTGGGTGAGGCCCAGTTAGGATCAGAGTCACCAGTTCCAGGTGAGGTCAAGAAGGAGTCCACAGCAATCAGGTCCACGTGCGGAACAAAGTCATCAGGACTGGGTGAAGCCCAGATGAGGACCAGATTCACCAGGTCCACGTGATTCCCAGGTGGTGACCAGATTTACCAGATTCACCAAGTCCAGGTGATTCTCAGGTGGTGACCAGAATTACCAGATACACCAGATCCAAGTTAGACCCACGTGGGGACCTGTCTCACCTAGTATGGGTGAGGCCCAAGTGGTAACCCCACTCACCAGGTCCAGGTGAGGCCATCCTGCAGGCCTTGCAGTGGAACCACGTCCCGAAGATGCCCATCTAGGGACTAGAGTTACCAGGTCCAGGTGAGGACAACCTGCAGGCAAGAGTCACCAGATCCAGGTGGGGACCAGAGTCTCCAGGTAAATGTGAGTCTACAAGAACACCACAGTCACCAGGTCCAGGTGTGGTTCATGTGGGACGAGAGTCACCATGTCCAGGTGAGAGCCTGGTGGGGACCACAGTCACCAGGTCCAGATTGTGGCCTAGGTGGGGGGACGAGAGTCATCAGGACCATTTGAGGCCAAAGTGTGGAGCAAAGTTATCGTGTGCAGGTTAGGCCCAGGTGGGGAACAGAGTAACCGTGTCCTATTGATGCCAGGTGGGAAAAGAGTCACAAGGTCCAGATGAGGCCTAAGTGAGGAGTAGATTCACCAGGTCCTGTTGAGGCTCAGTTGAGGACCAGTGTCTCCAGCTCCGGGTGAGTCCCAGAAGGGGACCAGAGTCACCCGGTTCTGGTGATATCCAGGTGGGGACAAGAGTCACCACGTCATGGTGAGGCCCAGAGGGGGACGAGAGTCACTAGGTCCAGATGAGGTCCCGCTGTGGAAATGAGAAACCAGGTCCCATGATGCCCATATGAGGACCTGAGTCACCAAGTCCAGGTGAGGTCCCTGCAGGAACCAGTCACCCCTTCCAGGTGAGGCCCAGGTGGGACCACAGTCACCAGGTCCAAGTGAGGCCCAGGTATATAAGAGAGTATCCAGGTCCCAATGATGCCCAGGTAAGGACCAGAGTCAACAGGTTCAGGAGAAACCCAAATATGGATCAGAGTCATTGTGTTCCAGGTGAGGCCAGATGGAGACCACAGGAACCAGGTCCAGGAGAGCCCCATATGGGAACCAGAGCCACCAGATCCAGGTGAGGTTCAGGTGGGACCACAGTCACAAGGTCAAGGTAAGGTGCAGGTGGCAACAGGATTTACCAAGTCCAGGTGAGGCCCAGGTGGCGACCAGTCACCACATCAAGGTGAAAACCAGCTAAGGTCCAGATTCACCAGCCCCAAGTGAAGCCCACGGGGTGACTAGAGTCACCAGGTAAGGGTGAGGCCCAGAGGGGCAACCAGAGTAACCAGTTTAGTTTGAGGCCCATAATGGGACCAGAGATCCCGGGTCAAAGTGAGGCCCAGGTGTGGAATAGAGTATCCAGGTCCGAATGATGCCTGGGTGAGGACCAGAGTCACTAAGGCCATGCAGGCCCAGATGGGGAACAAAATCACTAGTTCCTGTTGAGGCATAGAATAAGACCACAGTCACCAGTATCAGGGGAGGCCCTTGTGGGAACCAGCACCACTCTATGCAGCTGAGTCCCAGGTCCATGTGAGGCCCACGTTAGGACCAGATTCATCAGGTCGAATTGAGGCATAGCTGGGGACAAGAGTCATCAGGTCTGGGTGCGGCCTAGATGGGGCAAGATTCAGCAGTTCTGAGTTAGGTCAAAGTGGGGATGAGAGACACTAGGTCCAGGTGAGGCCATACTGAGGACCAGAGTCACCAGATCCAGGTGAGGTCCAGGTGGGGACCAGAGTCACCAGATCCAGGTGAATTCCAGGTGGGGACCAGAGTGACCAGATCCAGGTGAAGCCCAGGTGGGGACGAGAGTCACTAGGTCCAGATGAGACCCAGGTGAGGACCAGAGTTACCAGGTACACGTGAGGCCCCGGTGGGGATCAGAGGCAACAGGTCCATGTGATTCTGTCTTGGGGACCATGGTGATCAGGTATACTTGTGGCCCAGGTGTGGAACACAGTAAGCAGGTCCAGGTGAGTCCCCGGTGGTGACAAGGGTCACCACGTCCAGGTAAGTCCCAGGTGGGGACCAGGATCACCAGGTCCAGGGGAGGCCCTTGAAAGAACCAGAGTCAACAGTTCGAGGTCAGGCGCAGGTGGCAACCAGGGTCAACAGGTCCAAGTCAGGCCAAAGTGGGGTTCACAGTCACTAGGGTACGGTGAGGCCCAGAGGGGAACCAGTGTCACATGGTCCAGGTGAGGTCCAGTTGTGGAACACAGTCACCGGGTCCCAATTTTGCCCAGATGAGACCTTGATCAACAGGGCCAGGTGAGGCCCAGATGGGGACCGGAGTCCCTAAATCCAGGTGATGTCCAGGTGAGGACCACAGTCACCAGATCCAGGGTAGTCTCAGGTGCAGACCAGAATCACCAGGTCCAGGTGAGGTGCAGGTGGCAACCACACACACCAGGTCCCGGTGAGACCCTGGTGGGGACCAGAGTCACGAGGTACATGAGAAGCTAGAAACACTGCAGCCACCATGTCCAGATGATGTCCATGTGGGAACGAGAATCACAAGTTACAGGTGAGGACCAGGTGGGGATACGACTCATCATGTCCAGGTGAGACCCAGGTGGTAACGAGTGTCACCATGTCCAGGTGTGGCCCAGGTGAAGACCAGAGTTAATAGGTCCGGCTGGGTCACTGTTAGTGAAGAGTGTAACCATAACCTGATGCTACCAAGGATGGTACCTGAGACACCAGGTCCTGGTGAGGCCCAGGTTGGACCAGAGACATGAGGTCCAGGTGAGGTCCCGATGGGAACCACAGTCACCAGGTCAGGTGAGGCCATGCTTAGGATCAGAGTCACCAGTTACAGCTGAGGCCCAGGTGGAGCCAGAGTCACTAAGTACAGAAGAGGCCAAAGTCAGGACCAATGTTACCAGGATCAGGTCAGTCCCAGTGGGGAATAGAGTAACCAGGTCCCGATGATGCCCAGGTAGAACCAGAGTCACCAGGTCCAGATGAGGCGCAGGTGGGGAGCATGTTCACTAGGTCCCAGTGAGGCCCAGTTGAGGACAAGAGTCACCAGTTCTGGTTGAGGCCTAGAGGGGTACCAGAAACACCTGGTCCAGGTGACATCCAGATGGGGACCAGAGTCACCAGGTCCAGGTTATTCCCAGGTGGTGAACAGAGTTACGAGTTCCGGGTGAGGACCAGGTAAGGACCAGAGTCACCAGGTCCAAGTGAGGCCCAAGTGGGGACCTGTGTCACCAGGCATGTGTGAGGCCCATGTGACAACCCCCCTCACCAGAAACAAGTGAGGCCAACCTGCAAGCCATGCAGAGGAACCATGTCCAGATGATGCCGAGGTAGGTACTAGAGTTCTCAGGTCCAGGTGAGGCCAACCTGCAGGCCATGCAGTGGAACATGTCCCGATGATTCCCAGGTAGGTATCAGAGTCACCAGGTCCAAATGAGGCCCAGATGGAGCATATTCACTAGGTCCAGGTGAGGCCCAGTTGAGGACCAGAGTCACCAGATCTGGTTGAGGCCTAGAGGGGTACCAGATTCCCCTGGTCTAGGTGAAATCCAGATGGGGACCAGAGTCACCATGTCAGGCTGAGGCCCAGAAGGGATCCAGAGTTATCATGTCCACGTAAGGCACACATGTGGAACAGAGAATCCAGGTCATAATTGTCCACAGGTGAGGACCAGAGTCACCAGGTCTGGGTGACGCGCAGACAGGATCAGAGTCACCAGTTCCAGGTGAGGCCAAGAAGGAGTCCACAGTAATCAGGTCCAGGTGGGGAACAAAGTCACCAGGACTGGGTGAGGCCCAGATGGGGACCAGATTCACCAGGTCCAGGAGAGGCGAGGTGGTGACCAGAGACCCCGGGTCTGGGAGAGTACCAGGTAAGGACCAGATTCACCAGGTCCACGAGGCCCACGTGTGGAACTGAGTCACCAGGTATGGGTGAGGCCCAGGTGGCAACCCCCCTCTCCAGTCCAGGTGAGGCCAACCTGCAGGCCAGAGTCACCAGATCCAGGTGAGTCCCTAGTGGGGACTGGAGTCACCAGGTAAATGTGAGTGTACAAGAAAACCACAGTCACCAGGTGCAGGTGTGGTTCATGTGGGAACGAGAGTCACCAGGTCCAGGTGAGACCCAGGTGGGGACCATAGTCACCAGGTCCAGATTGAGGCATAGGTGGGGGGACCAGAGTCATCAGGATCATTTGAGGCCAAAGTGTGGAGCAAAGTTATCATGTCCAGGTGATGTCCATGTGGGGAACAGAGTAACCATGTCCCATTGATGCCAAGTGAGAAAAGAGTCAGAAGGTACAGAAGAGGCCTAAATGAGGACTAGATTCACCATGTCGTGTTGACGTCCAGTTGAGCACCAGTGTCCCCAGCTCTGAGTGAGTCCCAGAGGGGGACCAGAGTCGCCCGGTTCTGGTGATATCCAGGTGGGGACAAGACTCACCACGTCAGGGTGAGGCCCAGAGAGGGACGAGAATCACTAGTTTCAGATGAGGCCCCGTTGTGCAACTGAGAAAAAAGGTCCCATAATGCCCAAATGAGGACCTGAGTCACCAGGTCCAGGTGATGTCCCTGTGGGAACCAGTCACCTCGTCAAGGTGAGGCCCAGGTGGGATCATAGTCACCAGGGCCAGGTGAGTCCCAGGTATATAAGAGAGTATCCAGGTCCCAATGATGCCCAGGTAAGGACCAGAGTCAACAGTTCCAGGGGAGGCCCAAATATGGATCAGAGTCATTGTGTTCCACGTGAGGGCAGATGGAGACCACAGGAACCAGGTCCAGGAGAGCCCCATATGGGAACCAGAGCCACCAGATCCAGGTGAGGTCCAGGTTGGACCACAGTCACAAGGTCCAGGTGAGGCACAGGTGGCAACAGAATTCACCAAGTCCAGGTGAGACCCATGTGTCGACCAGTCACCACATCCAGGTGCGGACCAGCGAAGGACCAGATTCACCAGGTCCATGTGAAGACCAATGGGTGACCAGAGTTACCACGTAAGGGTGAGGCCCAGAGGGAGAACCAGAGTAACCAGTTTAGTTTGAGGCCCAGAATGGGACCAGAGGTCCCTCGTCAAAATGAGGCCGAGGTGTGGAATAGAGTATCCAGGTCCCAATGATGCCTGGGTGAGGCCCAGAGTCACTAGGGCCATGCAGGCCCAGATGGCGAACAAAATCACTAGGTCCTGGTGAGGCATAGGATAAGACCACAGTCACCAGTATCAGGTGAACCCCTTGTGGGAACCAGAGCCACTCTATCCAGCTGAGTCCCAGGTCCATGTGAGGCCCACGTGAGGGCCAGATTCAGCAGGTCGAATTGAGGCATAGCTGGGGACAAGAGTCACCAGGTCTTTGTGCGGCCTAGGTGGGGCAAGATTCAGCAGTTCTGAGTTAGGTCAAAGTGGGGACGAGAGACACCAGGTCCAGGTGAGGCCAAACTGAGGACCAGAGTCACCAGATCCAGGTGAGGACCATGTTGGAAACAGAGTCACCAGGTCCAGGAGAGGTCCAGGTGGGGACCAGAGTCACCAGATCCAGGTGAAGTCCCGGTGGGGACCAGAGTCACCAGATCCAGGTGAAGCAGAGGTGGGGACCAGAGTCACTAGGTCAAGATGAGGCCCAGGTGAGGACCAGAGTTACCAGGTACACGTGAGGCCCAGGTGGGGATCAGAGACAACAGGTCCATGTGAGGCCAGCTTGGGGACCATGGTCAACAGGTCTACTTGAGGCCCAGGTGTGGAACACAGTAAGCAGGTCCAGGTGAGTCCCCGGTGGTGACCAGAGTTACGAGTTCCGGGTGAGGACCAGGTAAGGACCAGATTCACCAGGTCCAAGTGAGGCCCACGTGGGGACCTGTGTCACCAGGCATGAGTGAGGCCCAGGTGACAACCTCACTCACCAGGTCCACGTGAGGCCAATCTGCAGGCCATGCAGTGGAACCATGCCTTGATGATGTCCAGGTAGGGACCAGGGTTACCAGGTCCAGGTGAGGCCAACCTGCAGGCGATGCAGTGGAACCATGTCCCGATGATGCCCAGGTAGGGACCAGAATCACCAGGTCCAATGAGGCCCAGATGGAGCATATTCACTAGGTCCAGGTGTGGTCCAGTGGAGGACCAGAGTCACCAGACCTGGTTGAGGCCTAGAGGGGTACCAGAATCACCTGGTCCAGGTGACATCCAGATGGGGACCAGAGTAACCAGGTCAGGATGAGGCCCAGAGAGGTTCCAGAGTCATCATGTCCAGGTGAGGCTCAGGTGTGGAACAGAGTCACCAGGTACCAAAGATGCCCAGGTGAGGACCAGAGTCACCAGGTCTGGGTGACGGGCAGATAGGATCAGAGTCACCTGTTCCAGGTGAGGCCAAGAAAGAGTCCACAGCAATCAGATAAAGGAGTGGAACAAAGTCATCAGGCCTGGGTGAGGCCCAGATGGGGATCAGATTCACCAGGTCCAGGTAGGCCTAGGTGGTGACCAGAGACCCCGGGGCTGGGAGACGACCAGGTAAGGACCAGATTTACCAGGTCCAAGAGGCCCACGCGGGGACCTGACTCACCAGGTATGGGTGAGGCCCAGGGGCAACCCCACTCACAATGTTCAGGTGAGGCCAACCTGCATGCCAAAGTCACCAGATCCACGTGAGGCCCTAGTCGGCACCGAGACAGCAGGTAAAAGTGAGTCTACAAGAACACTACAGTCACCAGCTCCATGTGTGGTTCATGTGGGAACGAGAGTAACCAGTTCCAGGTGAGACCCAGGTTGGGACGACAGTCACCAGGTCTGGATTGAGGCCTAAGAGGGTAACAGTGTCATCAGGTCTAGTTGAGGCCCAACTGTGGAACAAAGTTATCATGTCCAGTTGAGGCTCAGGTGTGGAACAGAGTATCTAGGTCATAATGGTCCACAGGTGAGGACCAGAGTCACCAGATCCAGGTGAAGCCCAGGTGGGGACCAGAGTTACCAGGTACACGTGAGGCACCGGTGATGATCAGAGGCAACAGGTCCATGTGAGGCCGGCTTGGGGACCATGGTCAACACATCTACTTGAGGCCCAGGTGTGGAACACTGTAAGCAGGTCCAGGTGAGTCCCTGGTGGTGACAAGAGTCACCACGTCCAGGTGAGGCCCAGGTGGGGACCAGGATCACCAGGTCCAGGGGAGGACCTTGCAAGAAACAGAGTCAACAGTTCGAGGCCCGACGCAGGTGGCAACCAGGTTCAGCAGGTCCAAGTCAGGCCAAAGTGGGGTTCACAGTCACTAGGGCACGGTGACACCCAGAGGGGGACCAGAGTGACCTGGTCCAGGTGAGGTCCAGTTGTGGAGCACAGTCACCGGGTACCAATTTTGCCCAGTTGAGGACCATGGTCAACAGGGCCAGGTGAGGCTCAGATGGGGACCGGAGTCCCCAAGTCAAGGTGAAGCCCAGGTGGGGACCATAGTCACCAAATCCAGGAAAGTCTCAGGTACAGAACAGAATCACCATGTCCAGGTGTGGCCCAGGTGAAGAGCAGAGTTAATAGTTCCGGCTGGGTCACTGTTAGTGAAGAGTGTAACCATATCCTGATGCTACCAGGTTGGTACTACAGACACCAGGTCCTGGTGAGGCCCAGGTCGGACCAGAGACTAAAGGTCCAGGTGATATCATAATGGGAACCACAGTCACCAGGTCAGGTGAGGCCATGCTTAGGATCAGAGTCACCAGTTACAGGTGAGACCCAGGTCGAGCCAGAGTGACCTGGTACAAAATAGGCCAAAGTCAGGACCAGAGTTACCAGGATCAGGTCAGTCCCAGTGGGGAATAGAGTAACCATGTCCCGATGATGCCCAGGTAGAACCAGAGTCACCAGCTCCAGATGAGGCACAGGTGGGGAGCATGTTTACTAGGTCCCGCTGAGGCCCAGTTGAGGACCAGTGTCGCCAGGTCTAGTTGAGGCCTAGAGGGGTACCAGATTCACCTGGTCTAGGTGACATCCAGATGCGGACAAGATTCACCATGTCAGGGTGAGGCCCAGAGGGGATTAAGAGTCATCATGTCCAGGTGAGGCTCAGGTGTGGAACCGAGTATCCAGATCATAATGGTCCTCAGGTGAGGACCAGAGTCACCAGATCTGGGTGAGGCCCAGTTAGGATCAGAGTCACAAGTTCCAGGTGAGGCCAAGAAGGAGTCCACAGCAATCAGGTCCAGGTGGGCAACAAATTCACCAGGAATGGGTGAGGCCCAGATGGGGACCAGATTCACCAGGTCCAGGTGACTTCCAGGTGGTGACCAGACTTACCAGTTCCGGGTGAGGACCAGGTAAGGACAAGATTCAACAGGTCCACGTGAGGCCCACATGGGGACCTGTGTCACCAGGTATGGGTGAGGCCCAGGTGGCAACCCCACTCCCCAGGTCCAGGTGAGGCCAACCTGCAGGCCATGCAGAGGAACCATGTCACAATGATGCCCTGGTTGGGACCAGAGTTATCAGATCCAGGTGAGGCCAACCTTCAGGCCATGCAGTGGAAACATGTCCCGATGATGCCCAAGTAGTGACCAGAGTCACCAGGTCCAAATGAGGCCCAGATGGAGCATATTCACTAGGTCCAGGTGAGGCCCAGTTGAGGACCAGAGTCCCCAGATCTGGTTGAGGCCTAGAGGGGTACCAGAATCACCTGGTCCAGGTGACATCCAGATGGGGATCAGAGTCACCAGGTCAGAGTGAGGCCCAGAGATTTTCCAGAGTCATCATGTCCAGGTGAGGCTCAGGTGTGGAACAGAGTCACCAGGTACCAACAATGCCCAGGTGAGGACCAGAGTCACCAGGTCTGGGTGATGCGCAGATAGAATCAGAGTCACCAGTTCCAGGTGAGGCCAAGAAAGAGTCCACAGCAATCAGACCAGGTGGGGAATAAATGACCAGGACTGCGTGAGACCCAGATAGGGACCAGATTACCCAGGTCCAGGTGAGTCCCAGGTGGTGACCAGAGTCCACATCTCCGGGACAGGACCAGGTAAGGACCAGATTCACCAGGTCCAAGAGGCCCACGTGGGGACCTGAGTCACCATGTATGGGTGAGACCCAGGTGGACACCCCACTCAACAGTTCCAGGTGAGGCCAACCTGCATGCCAGAGTCTCCAGATCCAGGTGAGGCCCTAGTGGGGACCAGAGTCACCAGGTAAATGTGAGTCTACAAGAACACCACAGTCACCAGGTCCTGGTGTGGTTCATGTGGGAACGAGAGTCACCAGGTCCAGGGGAGACCCAGGTGGGGACCACAGTCACCAGGTCCAGATTGAGGCCTAGGTGGGGGGACCAGAGTCATCAGGACAAGTTGATGCCAAATTGTGGAGCAAAGTTATCATGACCAGGTGAGGCCCAGGTGGGGAAAAGAGTAACCATGTCCCATTGATGCCAGGTGGGAAAAGAGTCACAGGTCCAGACGAGGCCTAACTGAGGAGTAGATTCACCAGGTCCTGTTGAGGCCCAGTTGAGGAGCAGTGTCCCCAGCTACAGGTGAGTCCCTGAGGGGGACCAGAGTCACCCAGTTCTGGTGATATCCAGGTGGGGAGCAGAGTCACCACGTCAGGGTGAGGCCCAGAGGTGGACGAGAATCACTAGGGCCAGGTGAGGCCCCGATGTGAACTGAGAACCAGTTACCATGATGCCCATATGAGGACCTGAGTCACCAGGTCCAGGTGAGGTCCCTGTGGGAACCAGGCACCTCGTCCAGGTGAGGCCCAGGTGGGACCACAGTCACCAGGTCAAGGTGACGCCCAGGTATATAAGAGAGTCTCCAGGTTCCAATGATGGCCAGGTAAGGACCAGAGTCAACAGGTCCAGGAGAGGCCGAAATATGGATCACAGTCATTTTGTTCCAGGTGATGCCTGATGGAGATCACAGGAACCAGGTAAAGGAGAGCCCCATATGGGAACCAGAGCTACCAATCCAGGTGAGGTCCAGGTAGGACAACAGTCACAAGGTCCTGGTGAGGCGCAGGTGGCAACAGGATTCACCAGGTCCAGGTGAGGCCCAGGTGGCGACAAGTCTCCAGAGCCAGGTGAGGACCAGCTAAGCACCAGATTCACCAGGCCCAAGTGAAGCCCAAGGGGTGACCAGAGTCACCAGGTAAGGGTGAGGCCCAGAGGGGCAACCAGAGTAACCAGTTTAGTTTGATGCCCTGAATGGGACCAGAGGTCCGTGGTCAGAGTGAGTCCAAGGTGTGGAATAGAGTATCAAGGTCCCAATGATGCCTGGGTGAGGACGAGAGTCACTTGGGCCATGCAGGCCCAGATGGGGAACAGAATCACTAGGTCCTGGTGAGGCATAGAATAAGACCACAGTCAGCAGTATCAGGTGAGCCCCTTGTGGGAACCAGAGCCACTCTATCCAGCTGAGTCCCAGGTCCATGTGAGGCCCACGTGAGGACCATATTCATCAGACCGAATTGAGGCAGAGCTGGGGACAAGAGTCACGAGGTCTGCGTGCGGCCTAGGTGGGGCAAGATTCAGCAGTTCTGAGTTAGGTCAAAGTGGGGACGAGAGACACCAGGTCCAGGTGAGGCCAAACTGAGGACCAGAGTCACCAGGTCCAGGTGTGGCCCAGGTGAAGACCAGAGTTAATAGGTCCGGGTGGGTCACTGTTAGAGAACAGTGTAACCATATCCTGATGCTACCCAGGTGGGTACCCGAGACACCATGTCCTGGTGAGGCCCAGGAGGGATCAGAGTCATGAGGTCCAGTTGAAGTCTCGATGGGAACCACAGTCACCAGGTCAGGTGAGGCCATGCTTAGGATCACAGTATCAAGTTACAGGTGAGGCCCAGGTGGAGCCAGAGTCACCTGGTACAGAAGAGGCCAAAGTCAGGACCAGAGTTTCCAGGATCAGGTCAGTCCCAGTGGGGAATAGAGTAACCATGTCCCGATGATGCCCAAGTAGAACCTGAGTCACCACGTCCAGATGAGGCGCAGGTGGGGAGCATATTCACTAGGTCCCGGTGAGGCCGAGTTGAGGACCAGATTCCCCCGGGCTAGTTTAGGCCTAGAGGGGTACCAGATTCACCTGGTCTAGGTGATATCCAGATGCGGACCAGAGTCACCATGTCAGGCTGTGGCCCAGAGGGGATCCAGAGTCATCATGTCCAGGTGAGGTAAGGTGTGGAACAGAGTATCCAGGTCATAATGGTCCACAGGTGAGGACCAGAGTCACCAGATCTGGGTGAGGCCCAGTTAGGATCAGAGTCACCAGTTCTAGGTGAGGCCAAGAAGGAGTCCACATCAATCAGGTCCAGGTAGGTAACAAAGTCACCAGGACTGGGTGAGGACCAGATGGGGACCAGATTCACCAGGTCCAGGTGATTCCCAGGTGGTGACCAGAGTTACCAGTTCCGGGTGAGCACCAGGTAAGGAGCAGATTCACAAGGTCCACGTATGGCGCACGTGGGAACCTGAGTCACCAGGTATGGGTGAGGCCCAGGTGGCAACCCCACTCAACAGGTCCAGGGGAGGCCACCTGCAGGCCATGCAGAGGAACCATGTCCCGATGATGCCCAGGTAGAGACAGGACTTACCATGTCCAGGTGAGTCCAACCTGCAGGCCATGCTGTGGAACCATGTCCCGATGATGCCGAGGTAGGGACCAGAGTCACCAGGTGCAAATGAGGCCCAGATGGAGCATATTCACTAGGTCCAGGTGAGGCCCAGTTGAAGACCAGAGTCACCAGATCTGGTTGAGAACTATCGGGGTACAGAATCACCTGGTCCAGGTGACATCCAGTTGGGGACCAGCCTCACCAAGTCAGGGTGAGTCCCAGAGAGGTTCCAGAGTCATCATGTCCAGGTGAGGCTCAGGTGTGGAACAGAGTCACCAGGTACCAATGATGCCCAGGTTAGGGTCAGAGTCACCAGGTCTGGGTGACGCGTAGATAGGATCAGAGTCACCTGTTCCAGGTGAGGCCAAGAAAGAGTCCACAGCAATGAGGTCCACGTGTGGAACGAAGTCACCATCACTGGGTGAGGCCCAGATGGGGACCAGATTCACCAGGTGCAGGTGAGGCCCAGGTGGAGACCAGAGTCCCCGGGTCTGGGAGAGGACCAGGTAAGGACCAGATTCACCAGGTCCAAGATGCCCACGTGGGGACCTGAGTCACCAGGTATGGGTGAGGCCCACGTGGCCACCCAACTCAGCAGGTCCCGGTGAGGCCAACTGGCATGTCAGAGTCACCAGATCCACATGAGGCCCTAGTGGGACCGGAGTCACCAGGTAAATATGAGTCTACAAGAACACCACAGCCACCAGGTCCAGGTGAGGTTCATGTGGGAACAAGAGTAACCAGGGCCAGGTGAGACCCAGGTGGGGACCACAGTCACCAGGGCCATATTGAGGCCTAGGTGGGGGGACCAGAGTAATCAGTACCAGTTGAGGCCAAAGTGTGGAGCAAAGTTATCATGTCCAGGTGAGGCCCAGGTGGGGAACAGTGTAACCTTGTCCCATTGATGCCAGGTGGGAAAAGAGTCACAGGTCCAGACGAGGCCTGAGTGAGGAGTAGATTCACCAGGTCTTGTTGAGGCCCAGTTGAGTACCAGTGTCCCCAGCTCCGGGTGAGTCCCAGACGGGGACCAGAGTCACCCGGTTCTGGTAATATCCAGGTGGGGACCAGACTCACCACGTCAGGGTGAGGCCCAGAGTGGGACGAGAATCACTAGGTCCAGGTGAGGCCCCGATGTGGAACTGAGAAACCAGGTCCCATGATGCCCATATGAGGACCTGAGTCACCAGGACCAGGTGAGGTCCCTGTGGGAACCAGTCAACTCATCCAGGTGAGGCCAAGGTGGGACCTCAGTCACCAGGTCCAGGTGAGGCCCAGGTACATAAGAGAGTATCCAGGTCCCAATGATGTCCAGGTAAGGACCAGAGTCAACAGGTGCAGGAGAGGCACAAATATGTATCAGAGTCATTGAGTTCGAGGCGACGCCAGATGGAGATAACAGGAACCAGGTCCAGGAGAGCCCCATATGGGAACCAGAGCCACCAGATCCAGGTGAGGTCCAGGTGGGACCACAGTCACAAGGTCCAAGTGAGGCCCAGGTGGCAACAGGATTCACCAAGTCAGGAGAGGCCCAGGTTGCGACCAGTCATCAGATCCAGGTGCGGACCACCTAAGGACCAGATTCACCAGGCCCAAATGAAGCCCATGGGGTGACCAGAGTCACCAGGTAATGGTGAGGCCCAGAGGGGGAACCAGAGTAACCAGTTTAGTTTGAGGCCCAGAATGGGACCAGAGGTCCCTGGTCAAAGTGAGGCCCAAGTGTGGAATAGAGTATCCAGGTCCCAATGATGCCTGGGTGAGGACCAGAGTCACTAGGGCCATGCAGGCCCAGATGGGGAACAGATTCATTAGGTCCTGATGAGGCATAGAATTAGACCACAGTCAGCAGTATCAGTGACCCCTTTTGGGAACCAGAGCCACTCTATCCAGCTGAGTCCCAGGTCCAGCTGAGTGCCAGGTCCATGTGAGGCCCACGTGAGGACCAGATTCATCAGGTCGAATTGAGGCATAGGTGGGGACAAGAGTCACCAGGTCTGGATGCGGCCTAGGTTGGGGCAAGATTCAGCAGTTCTGAGTTAGGTTCAAGTGGGGACGAGAGACACCAGCTCCAGTTGAGGCCAAACTGAGGACCAGAGTCACCAGATCCAGGTGAGGACCAGGTTGTAAAGAGAGTCACCAGGTCCAGGAGAGGTCCAGGTGGGGACCAGAGTCCACGGATCCAGGTAAGTCCAGGTGGGGACCTGAGTCAGCAGATCCAGGTGAAGCCCAGGTGTAGACCAGATTCTCTAGGACCAGATGAGGCCCAGGTGAGGACAGGAGTTAACAGGTACACGTGAGGCCCCGGTGGGGATCAGAGGCAACAGGTCCATGTGAGGCCGGCTTGGGGACCATGGTCAACAGGTCTACTTGAGGCCCAGGTGTGGAACACAGTAAGCAGGTCCAGGTGAGTCCCCGGTGGTGACAAGAGTCACCACGTCCAGTTGAGGCCCAGGTCGGGACCAGGATCACCAGGTACAGGGGAGGACCTTGAAAGGACCAGAGTCAACAGTTGGAGGTTAGACGCAGGTGGCAACCAGGTCAGCAGGTCCAAGTCAGGCCAAAGTGGGGTTCACAGTCACTAGGCACGGTGAGACCCAGAGGGGGACCAGAGTCACCTGGTCCAGGTGACGTCCAGTTTTGGAACACAGACACCGGGTCCCAATTTTGCCCAGTTGAGGACCATGGTCAACAGGGCCAGGTGAGGCCCAGATGGGGACCGGAGTCCAAATATCCAGGAGAAGCCCAGGTGGGGACCACAGTCAGTAGATCAGGGGAGTCTCAGGTGCAGACCATAATCACCAGGTCCAAGTGAGGTGCAGGTGGCAACCACATTTCCCAGGACCCAGTGAGGCCCTGGCGGGGACCAGAGTCACAAGATACATGAGCAGCTAGAAACACTGCTGCCACCAGGTCCACATGATGTCCATGTGGGCCGGAGAATCAGCAGTTACACGTGAGGACCAGGTGGGGATCCGACTCACCATGTCAAGTTGAGACCCAGGTGGGATCCAGTGTCACCATGTCCAGGTGTGGCCCAGGTGAAGACCAGAGTTAATAGGTCCGGCTGGGTCACTGTTAGTGAAGAGTGTAACCATATCCTGATGCTACCCAGGTGCGTACCGGAGACACCAGGTCCTGGTGAGGCCCAAGTGGGACCAGAGACATGATGTCCAGGTAAGATCCCGATGGGAACCACAGTCACCAGGTCAGGTGAGGCCATGCTTAGGATCAGAGTTACCAGTTACAGGTGAGGCCCAGGTGGAGCCAGAGTGACCTGGTACAGAAGAGGTCAAAGACAGGACCAGAGTTACTAGGAACAGGTCAGTCCCATTGGGGAATAGAGTAACCATGCCCCGATGATGCCCAGGTAGAACCCGAGTCACCACGTCCAGATGAGGCGCAGGTGGGGAGCATTTTCACTAGGTCCAGGTGAGGCCGAGTTGAGGACCAGAGTCACCAGGTCTGGCTGAGGTCGACAGGGGTCCGAGATTCACCTGGTCTAGGTGACATCCAGATGGGGAACAGAGTCACCATGTCAGAGTGAGGCACAGAGAGGATCCAGAGTCATCATGTCCAGGTGAGGCTCAGGTGTGGAACAGTGTATCCAGGTCATAGTGGTCCACAGGTGAGGAGCAGAGTCACCAGATCTGGGTGAGGCCCAGTTAGGATCAGACTCACCAGTTCCAGGTGAGGCCCAAAAGGAGTCCACAGCAATCAGGTCCAGGTGGGGAGCAAAGTCACCAGGACTGTGTGAGGCACAGATGGCGACCAGATTCTCCAGGTCCAGGGGATTCCCAGGTGGAGACCAGAATTACCAGATTCACCAGGTCCAAGAGGCCCACGTGGGGACCTGAGTCACCAGGTATGGGTGAGGCCCAGGTGGCAACCCCACTCACCAGGTCCAGGTGAGGACAACCTACAGGCCAGAGTCACCAGATCCAGGTGAGGCCCTAGTGGGGACCAGAGTCACCAGGTAAATGTGAGTCTACAAGAACACCACAGTCACCAGGTCCTGGTGTGGTTCATGTGGGAACGAGAGTCACCAGGTCCAGGGGAGACCCAGGTGGGGACCACAGTCACCAGATTCAGATTGAGGCCTAGGTGGGGGGACCAGAGTCATCAGGACAAGTTGATGCCAAAGTGTGGAGCAAAGTTATCATGACCAGGTGAGGCCCAGGTGGGGAAAAGAGTAACCATGTCCCATTGATGCCAGGTGGGAAAAGAGTCACAGGTCCAGACGAGGCCTAACTGAGGAGTAGATTCACCAGGTCCTGTTGAGGCCCAGTTGAGGAGCAGTGTCCCCAGCTACGGGTGAGTCCCAGAGGGGGACCAGAGTCACCCAGTTCTGGTGATATCAAGGTGGGGAGCAGAGTCACCACGTCAGGGTGAGGCCCAGAGCGGGACGAGAATCACTAGGTCCAGGTGAGGCCCCGATGTGAAACTGAGAACCAGTTACCATGATGCCCATATGAGGACCTGAGTCACCAGGTCCAGGTGAGGTCGAGGTATATAAGAGAGTATCGAGGTCCCAATGATGCCCATGTGAGGACCAGAGTCAACAGGTCCAGGAGAGTACCAAGTATGGATCAGAGTTTTGTGTTCCAGGTGAGGACAGATGGAGACCACAGGAACCAGGTACAGGAGAGCCCCATAAGGGAACCAGAGCCACCAGATCCAGGTGAGTTCCAGGTGGGACCACAGTCACAAGGTCCAGGTGAGGCGCAGATGGCAAGAGGATTCACCAAGTCCAGGTGAGGCCCAGGTGGAGACCAGTCACCAGATCCAGGTGAGAACCAGCTAAGGACAAGATTCACCAGGCCCAAGTGAAGCCAAAGGGGTGACCAGAGTCACCAGGTTAGTGTGAGGCCCAGAGGGGGAACCAGAGTAACCAGTTTAGTTTGAGGCCCAGAATGGGACCATAGGTCCCTGGTCAGAGTGAAGCCCAGGTGTGGAATAGAGTATCCCGGTCACAATGATGCCTGGGTGAGGACCAGAGTCACTAGGGCCATGCAGGCCCAGATGGGGAACAGAATTACTAGGTCTTGGTGAGGCATAGAATAAAACCACAGTCACCAGAATCAGGTGAGCTCCATTTGGGAACAAGAGCCACTCTATCCAGCTGAGTAGCAGGTCCATGTGAGGCCCACGTGAGGACCAGATTCATCAGGTCGAATTGAGGCATAGCTGGGGACAAGAGGAACCAGGTCTGGGTGCGGCCTAGGTGGGGCAAGATTCAGCAGTGCTGAGGTAGTTCAGAGTGGGGACGAGAGACGCCAGGTCCAGGTGACGCCAAACTGAGGACCAGAGTCACCAGATGCAGGTCAGGTCCAGGTGTTGACCAGAGTCACCAGATCCAGGTGAAGTCCAGGTGGGGACCAGAGTCATCAGATCCAGGTGAAGCCCAGGTGGGGATCAGAGTCACAAGGTCCAGATGAGGCGAAGGTGAGGACCAGAGTTCCCAGGTACACGTGAAGCCCCGGTGGGGATCAGAGGCAAAAAGTCCATGTGAGGCCGGCTTGGGGACCATGGTCAACAGGTCTACTTGAGGCCCAGGTGCGGAACACAGTAAGCAGATCCAGGTGAGTTCCCGGGGGTGACAAGAGTCACCAGGTCCAGGTGAGGCCCATGTGGGCACCAGGATCACCATGTCCAGGGGACGCTCTTGAAAGAACCAGAGTAAACAGTTCGAAGCCAGGCGCAGGTGGCAACCAGGGTCAACAGGTCCAAGTCAGGACAAAGTGGGGTTCACAGTCACTAGGGCACGGTGAGACCCAGAGTGGGACCAGAGTCACCTGGTCCAGGTGAGGTCCACGTGTGGAACACAGTCACCGGGTCCCAATTTTGCCCAGTTGAGGACCATGGTCAACAGGGCCAGGTGAGGCCCAGATGGGAATCGGAGTGCCCAAATCCAGGTGAAGCCCAGATTGGGACCATAGTCACCAGATCCAGGGTAGTCTCAGATGCAGACCAGAATCACCAGTTCCATGTGAGGTGCAGGTGGCAACCACACTCACCAGGTCCCGGTGATGCCCTCGTGGGGACCAGAGTCACGAGGTACATGAGAATCTAGAAACACTGCAGCCACCAGGTCCACATGATGTCCATTTGGGAACGAGAATCACCAGTTAGAGGTGAGGACCCTGTGGGGATCCGACTCACCATGACCAGGTGAGACCCAGGTGGGAACCAGTGTCACCATGTCCAGGTGTGGCCCAGGTGAAGACCAGAGTTAATAGGTCGGGCTGGGTCACTGTTAGTGAACAGTGTAACCATATCCTGATGCTACCCAGGTGGGTACGAGAGACACCAAGTCCTGGTGAGGCCCAGGTGAGACTAGAGACATGAGGACCAGGTGAGGTCCCATGGGCACCACAGACATCAGGTGAGGTGAGTCCATGCTTAGGATCAGATTCAACAGTTACAGGTGAAGCCCAGGTGGAGCCAGAGTCACCTGGTACAGAAGAGCCAAAAGTCAGGACCAGAGTTACCAGGATCAGGTCAGTCCCAGTGGCAAATAGAGTAACCATGACCCGATGATGCCCAGGTAGAACCAGAGTCACCAGGTCCAGATGAGGCGCAGGTGGGGAGCATATTCACTAGGTCCCGGTGAGGTCCAGTTGAGGACCAGTGTCACCAAGTCTAGTTGAGGCCCAGAGGGGTACCAGATTCACCTGGTCTTGGTGACATCCAGATGGGGACCAGAGTCTTCAGGTCAGGGTGAGGCCCAGAGTGGTTCCAGAGTCAACATGTGCAGGTGAGACTCAGGTGTGGAACAGAGTCACCAGGTACCAATGATGCCCAGGTGAGGACCAGAGTCACCATGACTGGGTGACGCGCAGATATAATCTCAGTCACCAGTTCCAGGTGAGGCCAAGAAACAGTCCAAAGCAATCAGGTCCAGGTGGGGAACAAAGTCACCAGGACTGTGTGAGGCCCAGATGGGGACCAGATTCACCAGGTCCAGGTGAGCCCAGGTGGTGACCAGTGTCCCCAGCTCCGGGTGGGTCCCAGAGGGGGACCAGAGTCACACGGTTCCGGTGATATCCAGGTGGGGACCAGAGTCACCACGTCAGGGTGATCCCAGAGGGGGACGAGAATCACTAGCTCCAGGTAGGTCCCGATGTGGAACTGAAACCAGGTCCCATGATACCCATATGAGGACCTGACAGCAGGTCAAGGTGAGGTCCCTGTGGGAACCAGTCATCTCGTCCAGGTGAGGCCCAGGTGGGACCACTGTCACCAGGTACAGGTGAGGCCCAGGTATATAAGAGCGTATCCAGGTCGCAATGATGCCCAGGTAAGGACAAGAGTCAACAGTCCAGGAGAGGCCCAAATATGGACCAGAGTCATTTTGTTCCAGGTGATGCCTGATGGAGACCACAGGAATCAGGTCCAGGAGAGCCCCATATGGGAAGCAGAGCCACCAGATCCAGGTGAGGTCCTGGTGGGACCAAGGTCACAAGGTCCAGGTGAGGCGCAGGTGGCAACAGGATTCACCAAGTCCAGGTGAGGCCTAGCTGGCGACCAGTCACCAGATCCAAGTGAGGGCAAGCTAAGGACCAGATTCACCAGGCCCAAATGAAGCCCATGGGGTGACCAGAGTCACCAGGTAAGGGTGAGTCCCAGAGGGGGAACCAGAGTAACCAGTTTAGTTTGAGGGCCAGAATGGGTCCAGAGGTCCCTAGTCAGAGTGAGGCCCAGGTGTGGAATAGTGTATCAGGTCCCAATGATGCATGGGTGAGGACCAGAGTCACTAGGGCCATGCAGGCCCAGATCGGGACAAATCACTAGGTCCTCGTGAGGTATAGAATAAGACCACAGTCAGCCGTATCATTTGATCCCGTTGCATGAACCAGAGCCACTCTATCCAGCTGAGTTCCAGGTCCATGTGAGGCTCACGTGAGGACCAGATTCATTCGTTCGATTTGAGGCATAGCTGGGGACAAGAGTCACCAGGTCTGTGTGCGGCCTAGGTGGGGCAAGATTAAGCAGTTCTGAGTTAGGTCATATTGAGGACGAGACACGCCAGGTCCAGGTGAGGCCAAACTGAGGACCAGAGTCACCAGATCCAAGTGAGGTCCATGTTGGAAACAGAGTCACCAGTCCGGGAGAGGTCCAGGTGGGGACCAGAGTCACCAGAACCAGGTGAAGTCCAGGTCGGGATCAGAGTCAGCAGATCCACGTGAAGCCCAGGTGGGGACCAGAGTCACTAGGTCCCGATGAGGCCCAGGTGAGGACCAGACTTACCAGGTACACGTGAGGCCCCGGTTGGGATCAGAGGCAACAGGTCCATGTGAGGCCGACTTGGGAACATGGTCAACAGGTCTACTTGAGGCCCTGGTGTGGAACACAGTAAGCAGGTCCAGGTGAGTTCCCGGTGGTGAAAAGAGTCACCACGTCCAGTTGAGTCCCAGGTGGGGACCAGGATCACCAAGTACCTTTGAGGCCCTTGAAAGAACTAGAGTCTACTGGCACAAAAACAGACACATAGATCAGTGAAACAGAATAGAGAATCCAGAAGTGGACCCTGAACTTTATGGGCAACTAATATTCGATAAAGGAGGAAAGACTATCCATTGGAAGAAAGACAGTCTCTTCAATAAATGGTGCTGGGAAAATTGGACATCCACATGCAGAAGAATGAAACTAGACCACTCTCTTTCACCATACACAAAGATAAACTCAAAATGGATGAAAGATCTAAATGTGAGACAAGATTCCATCAAAATCCTAGAGAAGAACACAGGCAACACCCTTTTTGAACTCGGCCATAGTAACTTCTTGCAAGATACATCCACGAAGGCAAAAGAAACAAAAGCAAAAATGAACTATTGGGACTTCATCAAGATAAGAAGCTTTTGCACAGCAAAGGATACAGTCAACAAAACTCAAAGACAACCTACAGAATGGGAGACGATATTTGCAAATGACATATCAGATAAAGGACTAGTTTCCAAGATCTATAAAGAACTTATCAAACTCAACACCAAAGAAACAAACAATCCAATCATGAAATGGGCAAAAGACATGAACAGAAATCTCACAGAGGAAGACATAGACATGGCCAACATGCACATGAGAAAATGCTCTGCATCACTTGCCATCAGGGAAATACAAATCAAAACCACAATGAGATACCACCTCACACCAGTGAGAATGGGGAAAATTAACAAGACAGGAAACAACGAATGTTGGAAAGGATGCGGAGAAAAGGGAATCCTCATACACTATTGGTGGGAATGTGAACTGGTGCAGCCACTCTGGAAAACTGTGTGGAGATTCATCAAACAGTTAAAAATATACCTGCCCTACGACCCAGCAATTGCACTGTTGGGGATTTTCCCCAAAGAGACAAATGCAATGAAACGCCGGGACACCTGCACCCCGATGTTTATAGCAGCAATGGCCACGATAGCCAAACTGTGGAAGGAGCCTCGGTGTCCAACAAAAGATGAATGGGTAAAGAAGATGTGGTTTATGTATACAATGGAATATTACTCAGCTATTAGAAATGACAAATATCCACCATTTGCTTCAACGTGGATGGAACTGGAGGGTATTATGCTGAGTGAAGTAAGCCAGTCGGAGAAAGACAAACATTATATGTTCTCATTCATTTGGGGAATATAAATAATAGTGAAAGGGAATATAAGGGAAGGGGGAAGAAATGTGTGGGAAATATCAGAAAGGGAGACAGAACGTAAAGACTGCTAACTCTGGGAAACGAACTAGGGGTGGTAGAAGGGGAGGAGGGCGGGGGGTGGGAGTGAATGGGTGACGGGCACTGGGGGTTATTCTGTATGTTAGTAAATAGAACACCAATAATAAAAAATAAATTAAAAAAATAAGAAAAAAGAAAGAACCAGAGTCAACAGGTCGAAGTCAAGCGCAGGTGGCAACCAGGGTCAGCAGGTCCAAGTCAGGCCAAAGTGGGGTTCACAGTCATTAGGGCACGGTGAGACCAAGAGGGGGACCAGAGTCACATGGTGCAGGTGAGGTCCATTTGTGGAACACAGTCACCGGGCCCCAATTGTGCCCAGTTGAGGACCATGGTTAACAGGGCCAGGTGAGGCCCAGATGGGTACCCGAGTCCCCAAATCCAGGTGAAGACCAGGTGGGGACCACAGTCACCAGATACAGGGTAGTCTCAGGTGCAGGCCAGAATCACCAAGTCCAGGTGAGGTGCAGGTGGCAACCACACTCACCAGGTCCCGGTGAGGCCCTGGTGGGGACCAGAGTAACGAGGTACATGAGAAGCTAGAAACACTGCAGCCACTAGGTCCACAGGATGTCCATATGGGAACGAGAATCACCAGTTACAGGTGAGGACCAGGTGGGGATCCGACTCACCATGTCCAGGTGAGACCCAGGTGGGAACCAGTGTCACCATGTCCAGGTGTGGCCCAGGTGAAGACCAGAGTTAATAGGTCCGGCTGGGTCACTGTTAGTGAACAGTGTAACCATATCCTGAATCTACCCTGGTGGGTACCAGAGACACCAGGTCCCGGTGAGGCCCAGGTGGGACCAGAGATATGAGGTCCTAGTGAGGTCCCGATGGGAAACACAGTCACCAGGTCAGGTGAGGCCATGCTTAGGATCAGAGTCACCAGTTACTGGTGAGGCCCAGGAGGAGCCAGAGTCACCTGGTACAGAAGATGCCAAAGTCAGGACCAGAGTTACCAGGATCAGGTCAGTCCCAGTGGGGAATAGAGTAACCATGTCCCGATGATGCGCAGGTAGAACCAGAGTCACCAAGTCCAGATGAGTAGCAGGTGGGAAGCATATGCTCTAGGTCTCGGTGAGGCACACTTGAGGACCAGAATCCCCAGGTCTAGTTGAGTCCTAGAGGGGTACCAGATTCACCCGGTCTAGGTGACATCCAGATGGGGAGCAGAGTCACCATGTCAGGGTGAGGCCCAGAGGGGACCCAGAGTCATCATGTCCAGGTGAGGCTCAGGTGTTGAACAGAGATCCAGATCATAATGGTCCACAGGTGAGGACCAGAGTCACCAGATCTGGGTGAGCCCCAGTTAGGATCAGAGTCACCAGTTCCAGGTGAGGCCAAGAAGGAGTCCACAGCAATCAGGTCCAGGTGGGGAACAAAGTCACGAGGACTGGGTGAGGCCCAGATGTGGACCAGATTCAACAGGTCCAGGTGATACCCAGGTGGTGACCAGAGTTACCAGTTCCGGGTGACGACCAGGTAAGGACCAGATTCACCAGGTCCAAGTGAGCCCACGTGGGTACCTGTGTCACCAAGCATGGGTGAGGCTCAGGTGGCAACCCCACTCTCCAGGTCCAGGTGAGGCCAACCTGCAGTCCATGCAGAGGAACCATGTCCCGATAATGCCCAGGTAGGAAACAGAGTTACCAGGTCCAAGTGAGGCCAATATGCAGGCCATGCAGTGGAACCATGTCCCGATGATGCCCAGGTAGGGACCAGAGTCTCCAGGTCCAAATGAGACCCAGATGGAGCATATTCACTAGGTCCAGGTGAGGCCCAGTTGAGGACCACTGTCACCAGATCTGGTTGAGGCTTAGAGGGGTACCAGAATCACCTCGTCCAGGTGACATCCAGATGGGGACCAGAGGCATCAGTTCAGGGAGAGGCCCAGAGTGGTTCCAGAGTCATCATGTCCAGGTTAGGCTCAGGCGTGGAACAGAGTCACCAGGTACCAATGATGCTCAGGTGAGGCCCAGAGTCACCAGATCTGGGTGACGCGCAGATAGGATCAGAGTCACCAGTTCCAGGTGAGGCCAAGAAAGAGTCCACAGCAATGAGGTCCACGTGGGGAACAAAGTCAGCAGGACTGGGTGAGGCCCAGATGGGGACCAGATTCACCAGGTCCAGGTGAGGCCCAGGTGGTGACCAGAGTCCCCGGGTCTGGGACAGGACCAGGTAAGGACCAGATTCACCAGGTCCAAGAGGCCCACGAGGGGAATTGAGTCACCAGCTATGTGTGAGGCCCAGGAAGCAACCCCACTCACCAGGTCAAGGTGAGGCCAACAGGCAGGCCAGAGTCACCAGATCCAGGTGAGGCCCTAGTGGGGAACAGTGTCACCAGGTAAATGTGAGTCTACAAGAACACCACAGTCACCAGGTCCAGGTGAGGTTCATGTGGTAACGAGAATCACGAGGTACAGGTGAGACCCGGGTGGGCACCACAGTCACCAGGTCCAGACTGAGGCATAGGTGTGGGGAACAAAGTCATCAGGACCAGTTGAGGCCAAAGTGTGGAGCAAAGTTATCATGTGGAGGTGAGGCCCAGGTGGGGAACAGAGTAACCATGTCCCATTGATGCCAGGTGGGAAAAGAGTCACAAGTTCTAGACGAGGCCTAAGTGAGGAGTAGATTCACCATGTCCTGTTGAGGCCCAGTTGAAGACCAATATCCCAAGCTCTGGGTGAGTCCCAGAGGGGGAACAGACTCACACGGTTCTGGTGATATCCAGGTGGGGACCAGAGTCACCACGTCAGGGTGAGGTCCAGAGGGGGACGAGAATCACTAGGTCCAGGTGAGGCCCCGATGTAGAACTGAGAAACCAGGTACCATGATGCCCATATGAGGACTTGAGTCACCAGGTCCAGGTGAGGTCCCTGTGGGAACGAGTCACCTCTTCACGGTGAGGGCCAGGTGGGACCACAGTCACCAGGTCCCGGTGAGGCCCAGTTATATAAGAGTATCCAGCTCCCAAAGATGCCCAGGTAAGGACCAGAGTGAACAGGTCCAGTAGAGGTTCAAATATGGATCAGAGTCAGTGTGTTTCAGCTGAGGCAGATGGAGACCACAGGAACCAGGTCCAGGAGAGCCCCATATGGGAACCAGAGCCACGAGATCCAGGTGAGGTCCAGGTGGGACCACAGTCACAAGGTCCTGGTGAGGCGCAGGTGGCAACAGGATTCACCAAGTCCAGGTGAGGACCAGGTGGCGAACAGTCACCACATCCAGGTGCGGACCAGCTAAGGACCAGATTCACCAGGCCCAAGTGAAGCCCAAGGGGTGACCAGAGTCACCAGGTAAGGGTGAGTCCCAGAGGGGGAACCAGAGTAAGCAGTTTAGTTTGAGGCCCAGAATGGGACCAGAGGTCCCTGGTCAGAGTGAGTCCCAGATGTGGAATAGAGTATCCAGGTCCCAGTGATGCCTGGGTGAGGACCAGAGTCACTAGGACCATGCAGGCCCATATGGGGTACAGAATCACTAGGTCCTGGTGAGGCATAGAATAAAACCACAGTCACCAGTATCAGGTGAACCCAATGTGGGAACCAGAGCCACTCTATCCAGCTGAGTAGCAGGTCCATGTGAGGCCCACGTGAGGACCAGATTCATCAGGTCGAATTGAGGCATAGCTGGGGACAAGAGTCACCAGGTATGGGTGCGGCCTAATTGGGGAAAGATTCAGCAGTTCTGAGTTAGGTCAAAGTGGGGACGAGAGACGCCAGGTCCAGGTGAGGCCAAACTGAGGACCAGAGTCACCAGATCCAGGTGAGGTCCATGTTTGAAAGAGAGTCACCAGGTCCAGCAGAGGTACAGTTGGAGACAAGAGTCACCAGATCCAGGTGAAGTCCAGGTGGGGACCAGAGTCACCAGATCCAGGTGAAGCCCAGGTGGGGACCAGAGTCACTAGGTCCAGATGACGCCCAGTTGAGGACCAGAGTTACAAGGTACACGTGAGGTCCCGGTGGGGATTAGAGGCAACAGGTCCATGTGAGGCCGGTTTGGGGACCATGGTCAACATGTCTACTTGAGGCCCAGGTGTGGAACACAGTAAGCAGGTCCAGGTGAGTCCCCGGTTGGGACAAGTGTCACCACGTCCAGTTGAGGAGCAGGTGGGGACAAGGATCACCAGGTACAGGGGAGGCCCTTGAAAGAACCAGAGTCAACAGTTCGAGGTCTGGCGTAGGTGGCAACCAGGGTCAGCAGGTCCAAGTCAGGCCAAAGTGGGGTTCACAGTCTCTAGGGCACGGTGACACCCCGAGGGGACCAGAGTGACCTGGTCGAGATGAGGTCCAGTTGTGGAACACAGTCACCGTGTCCCAATTTTGCACAGTTGAGGACCATGGTCAAAAGGGCCATGTGAGACACAGATGGGGACCGGAGTCCCCAAAAACAGGTGAAGCCCAGGTGGGGACCACAGTCACCAGATCCAGGGTAGTCTCAGGTGCAGACCAGAATCACCAGGTCCAGGTGAGGTGCAGGTGGCAACCACACTCACCAGGTCCCGGTGAGGCCCTGGTGGGGAACAGAGTCACGAGGTACATGAGAAGCTAGAAACACTGCAGCCACCAGGTCCACATGATGTCCATGTGGGAACGAGAATCACCAGTTACAGGTGAGGACCAGGTGGGGATCCGACACACCATGTCCAGGTGAGACCCTGGTGGGAACCAGTGACACCCTGTCCAGGTGTGGCCCAGGTGAAGACCAGAGTTAATAGTTCCGCCTGGGTCACTGTTAGTGAACAGTGTAACCATATCCTGATGCTACCCTGGTGGGTACCAGAGACACCAGGTCCTGGTGAGGGTCAGGAGGGACCAGAGACATGAGGTCCAGGTGAGGTTCCATTGGGAACGACAGTCACCAGGTCTGGTGAGGCCATGCTTAGGATCAGAGTCACCAGCTAGAGGCGAGGACCAGGTGGAGCCAGAGTCACCTGGGACAGAAGAGGCCAAGGTCAGGACCAGAGTTACCAGGATCAGGTCAGTCCCAGTGGGGAATAGAGTAACAATGTCCCGATGATGCCCAGGTAGAACCAGAGTCACCAGGTCCAGATGAGGCGCAGGTGGGGAGCATATTCACTAGGTCCCGGTGAGGCCCATTTGAGGACCAAAATGCCCAGGTCTAGTTGAGGCCTACAGGGGTACCAGATTCACCTGGTCTAGGTGACATCCAGATGGGGACCAGAGTCACGATGTCAGGGTGAGGCCCAGAGGGGATCCAGAGTCATCATGTCCAGGTGAGGGTCAGGTGTGGAACAGAGTATCCAGGTCATAATGGTCCACAGGTGAAGACCAGAGTCACCAGATCTGGGTGAGGCCCACATAGCATCAGACTCACCAGTACCAGGTGAGGCCAAGAATTGTCCACAGCAATCAGGTCCCGGTGGGGAACAAAGTCACCAGGACTGGGTGAGGCCCAGATGGGGACCAGATTCACCAGGTCCAGGTGATTCCCAGGTGGTGACCACAGTTACCATTTCCGGGTGAGGACCAGGTAAGGTCCAGATTCACCAGGTCCAAGTGAGGCCCACGTGGGGACCTGTGTCACAGGTATGGGTGAGGCCCAGATGTCAACCCCACTCACCAGGTCCAGGGGAGGCCAACCTTCCGGCCATGCAGAGGAACGGTGTCCCGATAATGCCCAATATGGACCAGAGTTACGAGATGCATGTTAGGCCCTAATGGGGACCAGAGTCACCAGGTAAATGTGAGTCTACAAGAACACCACAGTCACCAGGTCCTGGTGTGGTTCATGTGGGAACGAGAGTCACCAGGTGCAGGTGAGACCCAGGTGGGGACCACAGTCAACAAGTCCAGATTGAGGACTAGGTGGGGGACCAGAGTCACCAGGACCAGTTGAGGCCAAAGTGCGGAGCAAATTATCATGTCCAGGTGAGGCCCAGGTGGGGAACAGAGTAACCATGTCCCATTGATGCCAGGTCGGAAAAGAGTCACAAGGTCCAGACGAGGCCTAAGTGAGGAGTAGATTCACCAGGTTCTGTTGAGGCCCAGTTGAGGAGCAGTGTCCCCAGCTCCGGGTGAGTCCCAGAGGGGGACCAGAGTCACCCGGTTCTGGTGATATCCAGCTGGAGACCAGAGTCACCACGTCAGGGTGAGGCCTAGAGGGGGACGAGTATCACTAGGTCCAGGTGAGGCCCCGATGTGGAACTGAGAAACCAGGTCCCATGATGCCCATATGAGGACCTGAGTCACCAGGTCCAGGTGAGATCCCTGTGGGAACCAGGCACCTCGACTAAGTGAGGCCCAGGTGGGACCACATTCACCAGGTCCAGGTGAGGCCCAGGTAATTAAGTGAGTATCCAGGTCCCAATGAGGCCAGGTAAGGACCAGAGACAACAGATCCAGGATAGGCCCAAATATGGATCAGAATCATTGTTTTCCAGGTGAGGCCAGATGGAGACCACAGGAACCAGGTCCAGGAGAGACCAATATGGGAACCAGAGCCACCAGATCCATGTGAGGTCCAGATGGGAACACAGTCACAAGGTCCAGGTGAGGCGAAACTGGCAACAGGATTCACCAAGTCCATGGGAGGCCCAGGCGGCGACCAGACACGACATCCAGGTGCGGACCAGCTAAGGTCCAGATTCACCAGGCCCAAGGGAAGTCAAAGGGGTGACCAGAGTCACCAGGTAAGGGTGAGGCCCAGATGGGTAACCAGAGTAACCAGTTTAGTTTGAGGCCCAGAATGGGACCAGAGGTCCCTGGTCAGAGTGAGGCCCAGGTGTGGAATAGAGTATCCAGGTCCCAATGATGCCTGGGTGAGGAACAGAGTTACTAGGGCCATGCAGGCCTAGATGGGGAACAGAATCACCAGGTCTTGGTGAGGCATAGAATAAGACCACATTCAGCAGTATCAGGTGAGCCCCTGTGGGAACCAGAGCCACTCTATCCAGCTGAGTGCCAGGTCCATGTGAGACCCACGTGAGGACCAGATTCAACAGGTCGAATTGAGGCATAGCTGTGGACAAGAGTCACCAGGTCTGGGTGCGGCCTAGGTGGGGCAAGATTCAGCAGTTCTGAGTTAGGTCAAAGTGGGGACAAGAGTCAACAGGTCCAGGTGAGGCCAAACTGAGGACCAGAGTCACCAGGTCCAGGTGAGGTCCAGGTGGGGACCAGTGTCATCAGATCCAGTTGAAGTCCAGGTGGGTACCAGAGTCACCAGATCCAGGTGAAGTCCAGGTGGGGACCAGTGTCACTAGGTCCAGATGAGGCCCAGGTGAGGACCAGAGTTACCAGGTTCACGTGAGGCCCCGGTGGGGATCAGAGGCAACAGGTCCATGTGAGGCAGGCTTGGGGACCATGGTCAACAGGTCTACTTGAGTCCCAGGTGTGGAACACAGTAAGCAGGTCCAGGTGAGTGCAACCTGTAGGCCATGCAGTGGAACCATGACCCGATGATGCTGAGGTAGTGACCAGAGTTACCAGGTCCAAATCAGGCCCAGATGGAGCATATTCACTAGGTCCAGTTGAGGCCCAGTTGAGGACCAGAGTCACCAGATCGGGTTGAGGCCTAGAGGAGAACCAGTATCACCTAGTCCAGGTGACATCCAGATGGGGACCAGAGTCACCAGGTCAGTGTGAGACCCAGAAAGGTTCCAGAGTCAGCAGTTCCAGATGAGGCTCAGGTGTGCAACAGAGTCTCCAGGTACCAATAACTCCCAGGTGAGGACCAGAGTCACCAGATCTGGGAGTCGCGCATATAGGATCAGAGTCACCAGTTCCAGGTGAGGCCAAGAATGGGACCACAGCAATCAAGTCCAGGTGGGGAACAAAGTCACAAGGACTGGGTGAGGCCTAGATGGGGACCAGATTCACCAGGTCCAGGTGAGGCCCAGGTGTGACCACAGTCATCAGGTCCAGGTGAGGCCCAGGTATATAAGAGAGTATCCAGGTCCCAGTGATGCCCAGGTGGAACCAGAGTCACCAGGTTCAGATGAGGCGCAAGAGGGGAGCATATCCACTAGGTCCCTGTGAGGCCCAGTTGACGACCACAGTCACCAGGTCTAGTTGAGGCCTAGAGGGGTACCAGATATACCTGGTCTAGGTGACATCCACATGGGGACCAGAGTCACCATGTCAGGGTGAGGTCCAGAGGGGATCCAGAGTAATCATGTCCAGGTGAGGCTCAGGTGTGGAACAGAGTATCCAGATCATAATGGTCCACAGGTGAGGACCAGAGTCACCAGATCTGGGGGAGGCCCAGTTAGGATCAGAGTCACCAGTTCCAGGTGAGGCCAAGAAGGAGTCCACAGCAATCAGGTCCAGGTGGGGAACAAAGTCACCAGGACAGGGTGAGGCCCAGATTGGGACCAGATTCACCAGGCCCAGGTTATTCCCAGGTGGTGACCAGACATACCAGTTCCGGGTGACGACCAGGTAAGGACCAGATTCACCAGGTCCAAATGAGGCCCACGTGGGGACCTGAGTCACCAGGTATTGGTGAGGCCAGGTGGCAAGGCACCCCAGGTCCAGGTGAGGCCAACCTGCAGGCCATGAAGAGGAACCATGTCCCGATGATACCCAGGTAAGGACGAGAGTTACCACATCCAGGTGAGGCCAACCTGCAGGCAATGCAGTGGAACCATGTCCCGATGATGCCCAGTTAGGGACTAGAGTCACCAGGTCAGGGAGAGGCCCAGAGAGGTTCCAGAGTCATCATGTCCAGGTGAGGCTCAAGTGAGGAACAGAGTCACCAGGTACCAATGATGCCCAGGTGAGGGCCAGAGTCACCAGATCTGGGTGACGTGCAGATAGGTTCAGAGTCATCAGTTCCAGGTGAGGCCAAGAAAGAGTCCACAGCAATCAGGTCCAGGTGGGGAACAAAGTCACCAGTACTGGGTGAGGCCTAGATGGGGACCAGATTCACCACATCAGGGTGAGGCCCAGAGTGGGACGAGAATCACTTGGTCCATGTGAGGCCCCGATGTGGAAGTGAGAAACCAGGTCCCATGATGCCCATATGAGGACCTGAGTCACCAGGTCCAGGTGAGCTCCCTGTGGGAACTAGTCAACTCGTCCAGGTGAGGCTCAGGTGGGACCACAGTCACCGGTCCATGTGAGGCCCAGGTATATAACAGAGTATCCAGCTCCCAGTGATGCCCAAGTAAGGACCAGAGTCAACAGGTACAAGAGAGGCCCAAATATTGTTCAGAGTCATTGTGTTCCAAGTGAGGCCAGATGGAGACCACAGGAACCAGGTCCAGGAGAGCCCCATATGGGAACCAGAGCCACCAGATCCAGGTGAGGTCCAGGTGGGACCACAGTCACAAGGTCCTGGTGAGGCGAAGGTGGCAACAGGATTCACCAAGTCCAGGTGAGGCCCAGGTGGCAACCAGTCACCAGATCCAGGTGCGGACCAGCTAAGGACCAGATTCACCAGACCCTAGTGAAGCCCAAGGGGTGACCAGAGTCACCAGGTAAGGGTGAGGCCCAGAGTGGAACCAGAGTAACCAGTTTAGTTTGAGGCCCAGAATGGGACCAGAAGTCCCTGGTCAAAGTGAGGCACAGGTGTGGAATAGAGTATCCAGGGTGAGGATCATTGGGTCCATCACCCAATGATGCCTGGGTGAGGACCAGAGGCACTAGGGCCATGCAGGCCCAGATGGGGAATAGAATCACTACGTCCTGGTGAGGCATAGAATAAGACCACAGTCAGCAGTATCAGGTGTGCCCCTTGTGGGAACTAGAGCCACTTTATCCAGCTGAGTCCCAGGTACATGTGAGGCCCACGTGAGGACCAGATTCATCAGGGTGAATTGAGGCATAGCTAGGGACAAGAGTCACCAGGTCTGGGTGCGGCCTAGGTGGGGCAAGATTCAGCAGTTCTGAGTTAGGTCAAAGTGGGGACGAGAGACACCAAGTCCAGGTGAAGCCAAACTGAGGACCAGATTCACCAGATCCACATGAGGTCCATGTTGGAAAGGAGTCACCAGGTCCAGGAGAGGTCCTGGGGTGGACCAGAGTCACCAGATCCAGATGAAGTCTAGATGGGAACCAGAGTCACTAGGTCCAGATGAGGCCCAGGTGAGGACAAGAGTTACCAGGTACACGTGAGGCCCCGATGGGGATCAGAGGCAACATGTCCATGTGAGTCTGGCTTGGGGACCATGGTCAACAGGTCTACTTGAGGCCCAGGTGTGGAGCACAGTAAGCAGGGCCCGGTGAGGCCCCGGTGGTGACAAGAGTCACCACGTCCAGGTGAGACCCAGGTGGGGACCAGGATCACCAGGTCCAGGGGAGGCCCTTGAAAGAACCAGAGTCAGCAGTTCGAGGTCAGGTGCAGGTGGCAACCAGGGTCAGCAGGTCCAAGTCAGGCCAAAGTGGGGTTCACAGTCACTAGGACATGGTGACACCCAGAGGGGGACCATAGTCACTTGGTCCAGGTGAGGCCATTTGTGGAACACAGTCACCGGGTCCCAATTTTGCCCAGTTGAGGAAAACCCCACTCACCAGGTCCAGGTGAGGCCAACCTGCAGGCCATGCTGTGATACCATATCCCGATGATGCCCAGGTACGGACTAGAGTCACCAGGTCCAAATGAGGCCCAGATGGGCTATATTCACTAGGTCCAGGTGAGGCCCAGTTGAGGACCAGAGTCACCAGATCACCTTGAGCCCTAGAGGTGTACCAGAATCACCTGGTCCAGGTGATATCCAGATGGGGACCAGAGTCACCAGGTCAGAGTGAGTCCCAGAGAGGTTCCAGAGTCATCATGTCCCGGTGAGGCTCAGGTGTGGAACAGACTAACCAGGTATCAATGATGCCCAGGTCAGGACCAGAGTCACCAGATCTGGGAGATGCACAATAGGATCAGAGTCACCAGTTCCAGGTGAGGCCAAGAAAGCGTCCACAGCAATCAGGTCCATGTGGGAACAAAGTCACCAGGACTGGGGGAGGCCCAGATGGGGACTAGATTCACCAGTTCCTGGTGAGGCCCAGGTGGTGACCAGAGTCCCCGGGTCTGGGAGAGGACCAGATAAGGCCCAGATTCACCAGGTCCAAGAGACCAACGTGAGGACCTGAATCACCAGGTGTGGGTGAGGCCCAGGTGGCAACCCCACTCACCAGGTCCAGGGGAGGCCAACCTGCAGGCCAGAGTCACCAGATGCAGGTGAGGCCCTTGTGGGTACCGGACTCACCAGGTAAATGTGAGTCTACAAGAACACCACAGTCACCAGGTCCAGGTGTGAATCATTTGGGAATGAGAGTCACCAGGTCCAGGTGAGACCCAGGTGGGGACCACAGTCACCAGGTCCAGATTGAGGCCTAGGTGGGGGGACCAGAGTCATCAGGACCAGTTGAGGCCAAAGTGTGGAGCAAAATTATCATGTCCAGGTGAGGCCCAGGTGGGGAACAGAGTAACCATGTCCCATTGATGCCAGGTGGGAAAAGAGTCACAAGTTCCAGACGAGGCCTATGTGAAGAGTAGATTCATCAGGTCCTGTTGAGGCCCAGTTGAGGACAATTGTCCACAGCTCCGGAGAGTCTCAGAGGGGGACCAGAGTCACCCGTTTCTGATGATATCCAGTGGGGACCAGAGTCACCACGTCAGGATGAGGCCCAGAGGGGGACGAGAATCACTAGCTCCAGGTGAGGCCCGATGTGGAACTGAGAAACCAGGTACCATGATGCCCATATGAGGACCTGAGTCACCAGGTCCATGTGAGGTCTCTGTGGGAACCAGTCACCTCGTCCAGGTGAGGCCCAGGTGGGACCACAGTCACCAGGTCCAGGTGAGGCCCAGGTATATAAGAGAGTATCGAGGTCCCAATGATGCCTAGGTAAGGACCAGAGTCAACAGGTCCAGGAGAGGCCGAAATACGGATCAGCGTCATTATGTTCCAGGTGAGGTCAGATGGAGACCACAGGAACCAGGTCCAGGAGAGCCCCATATGGGAACCAGAGCCACGAGATCCAGGTGAGGTCCAGGTGGGACCACAGTCACAAGGTCCAGGTGAGGCGCAGGTGGCAACATGATTCAACAAGTCCAGGTGAGGACTAGGTGGCGACCAGTCACCACATCCAGGCGCGGACCAGCTAAGGACAAGATTCACCAGGCCGAAGTGAAGCCCAAAGGGTGACCAGAGTCACCATGTAAGGGTGAGCCCCAGAGGGGGAACCAGAGTAACCTGTTTAGTTTGAGGCTCAGAACTGGACCAGAGGTCCCTGGTCAAAGTGAGGCCCAGGTGTGTAATAGCGTATCCAGGGTGAGGATCATTGGGTCCATCACCAAATGATGCCTGGGTGAGGACGAGAGTCACTGGGGCCATGCGGGCCCAAATGGGGAACAGAATCACTAGGTCCTGGTGAGGCATACAATAAGACCACAGTCAGCAGTATCAGCTGAGCCCCTTGCGGGAACCAGAGCCACTCTACAGCTGAGTCCCAGGTCCAGGTGAGGCTCCCGTGAGGACCAGATTCATTAGGTCGAATTGAGGCATAGCTGGGGACAAAAGTCACCAGGTCTGGGTGCTGCCTAAGTTGGGCTAGATTCAGCAGTTCTGAGTTAGGTCAAAGTGGGGACGAGAGACGCCAGTTCCAGGTGAGGCCAAACTGAGAACCAGAGTCACCAGATCCATGTGAGGTCCATGTTTGAAAGAAAGTCACCAGGTCCGGGAGAGGTCCAGGTGGGGACCAGAGTCACCAGTTCCAGGTGAGGCCAAGAAGGAGTCCACAGAAATCAGGTCCAGGTGGGGAACAAAGTCACCAGGACTGGATGAGGCCTAGATGGGGACCAGATACACAATATCCAGGTGATATCCAGGTGGTGACCAGACTTACCAGTTCCGGGTGAGGACCAGGTAAGGACAAGATTCACCAGGTCCAAGTGAGGCCCACGTGGGGACCTGTGTCACCAGGCATAGGTGAGGCCCAGGTGGCAACCCCACTGACCAGGTCCAGGTGAGGCCAACCTGCAGGCCGTGCAGAGGAACCATGTCCCGATGATGACCATGTAGGGACCAGACTTACCAGGTCCAAGTGAGGCCAACCTGCAGGCCATGCAGTGGAACCATGTCCCGATGATGCCCAGGTAGGGACCAGAGTCACCAGGTCCAAAAGAGGCCCAGAAGGTGCATATTCACTAGGTCCAAGTGAGGCCCAGTTGAGGACCAGAGTCACCAGATCTGGTTGAGGCCTAGAAGGGTACCAGAATCACCTGGTCCAGGTGACATCCAGATGGGGACCACAGTCACCTGGTCAGGGTTGTCCCAGAGAGGTTCCAGAGTCATCATGTCCAGGTGAGGCTCAGGTGTGGAACAGAGTCACCAGGTCTCAATGATGCTCAGGTGAGGACCAGAGTCACCAGGTCTGGGTGACGCGCAGATAGGATCAGAGTCACCAGATCTTGTTGAGGCCTAGAGGGGTAACAGATTCACCAGGTCCAGGTAAGGCACAGGTGGTGACCAGAGTCCACGTTCTGGGAAAGGACCAGGTAAGGACCAGATTCACTAGGTCCAAGAGGCCCACGTGGACCTGAGTCACCAGGTATGGGTGAGGCCCAGGTGGCAATAACACTCACCAGGTCCAGGTGAGGCCAACCTGCAGGCCATGCAGTGGAACCATATCCCGATGATGCCCAGGTAGGGAGAATATTTACCAGGTCCAGGTGAGGCCAACCTGCATGCCATGCAGTGGAAACATATCAAGATGATGCCCAGGTAGAGACCAGACTTACCAGGTCCAGGTGAGGCCAACCTGCAGGGCATGCAGTGGAACCATATCCCGATGATGCCCAGGTACGGACCAGAGTCACCAGGTCCAAATGAGGCCCAGATGGAGCATATTCACTATGTACAGGTGAGTCCCCTTTGAAGACCAGAGTCACCAGATCTGTTTGAGTCCTAGGGGGTACCAGAATCACCTTGTCCATGTGACATCCAGATGGGGACCAGAGTCACTAGGTCAGGGTGAAGCCCAGAGCGGTTCCAGAGTCAACATTTCCAGGTGAGGCTCAGGTGTGGTACAGAGTCACCAGGTACCAATGATGCCCAGGTGAGGACAAGAGTCACCCGGTCTGGGTGACGCACAGATAGGATCAGACTCACCAGTCCGGGTGAGGCCAAGAAAGGGCACAGCAATCAGGTCCAGGTGGGGAACAAAGTCACCAGGACTGGGTGAGGCCCAGATGGGGACCAGATTCACCAGGTCCAGGTGAGGCCCAGGTGTTGACAAGAGTCCCCGGGTCTAGGAGAGGACCGGGAAAGGACAAGATTCACCAGGTCCAAGAGGCCCACGTAGGGACTTGAGTCACCAGGTATGGGTGAGGCCCAGGTGGCAACCCCACTCACCAGGTCCTGGTGAGGCCAACCTGCAGGCCATGCAGAAGAACCATGTCCCGGTGATGCTCAGGTAGGGACCAGATTTGCCAGGTCCAGTTGAGGCCAATCTGCAGGCGATGCAGTGGAACCATATCCCGATGATGCCCAGGTAGGGACCAGAGTCACCAGGTCCATATAAGGCCCAGATGGAGCATATTCACTAGGTCCAGGTGAGGCCCAGTTGAGGACCAGTTTCACCATATCTACTTGAGTCTTAGAAGGGTACCAGAATCACCTGGTCCAGGTGATATCCAGATGGGGACGAGAGTCACCAGGTCAGGGGGAGGCTCAGAGTGGTTCCAGAGTCATCAGGTCCAGGTGAGGCTCAGGTGTGGAAGAGAGTCACCAGGTACCAATGATGCCCAGGTGAGGACCAGAGTCACCAGATCTGGGTGAGGCGCAGATAGGATCAGAGTCACCAGTTGCAGGTGAGGCCAAGAAAAAGTCCAAAGCAATCAGGTACAGGTGGGGAACAAAGTCACCTGGACTGGGTGAGGCCCAGATGGGGACCAGATCCACCAGGTCCAGGTGAGCCCAGGTGGTGTCCAGAGTCCCCGAATCTGGGAGAGGAACAGGTAAGGACCAGATTCACCAGGTCCAAGAGTCTCACGTTGGGACCTGAGTCACCAGGTATGGGTGAGACCCAGGTGGCAACCCCACACACCAGGTCCAGGTTAGGGCAACCTTCAGGCCATGCAAAGCAACCATGTCCTGATGATGCCCAGGTAGGGACCAGAGTCACCAGGTCCAGATGAGGCGCAGGTGGGGAGCATGTTCACTAGGTCCCGGTGAGGCCCAGTTGAGGACCAGAGTCACCAGGTCAAGTTGAGGCCTAGAGGGGTACCAGTTTCACCTGGTCTAGGTGACATCCAGATGGGGACCAGTGTCACCATGTCAGGCTGATGCCCAGAGGGGACCCAGAGTCATCATATCCAGGTGAGGCTCAGGTTGGAACAGAGTCTCCATGCCATAATGGACCACAGGTGAGTACCAGAGTCACCAGTTCTGGGTGAGGCCCAGTTAGGATCAGAGTCACCAGTTCCAGGTGAGGCCAAGAAGGAGTCCACAGCAATCAGGCCCAGATGGGGAACAAAGTCACCAGGACTGGGTGAGGCCCAGATGGGGACCAGATTCACCAGGCCCAGGTGATTCCCAGGTGGTGACCAGACTTACCAGTTCCGGGTGAGGACCAGGTAAGGGTCAGATTCACCAGGTCCAAGTGATGAGCACGTGGGGACCTGTGTCACCAGGTATGGGTGAGGCACTGGTGAAAACCCCACTAACCAGGTCCAGGTGAAGCCAACATGCAGGCCATGCAGAGGAACCATGTCCCAATGATGCCCATGTAGGGAATAGACTCACCGGGTCCAGGTGAGGCCAACCTGCAAGCCATGCAGAGAAACCATGTCCCGTTGATGCCCAGGTAGGGACCAGATTTACCAGGTCCAGGTGACGCCAACCTGCAGGCCATGCAGTGGAACCATGTCCCGATGATGCCCAGGTAGGGACCAGAGTCACCAGGTCCAAATGAGGCCCAGATGGAGCATATTCACTAGGTCCAGGTGAGGACCAGTTGAGGACCAGAGTCACCAGATCTCGTTGAGGCCTAGAGGGGTACCAGAATCACCTGGTCCAGGTGAATTCCAGATGGGGACCAGAATCACCAGGTCAGGGTGAGGCCCAGAGAGGTTCCAGAGTCATCATGTCCAGGTGAGGCTCAGGTGTGGAACAGAGTCACCAGGTACCAATGATGCCCAGGTGAGGACCAGAGTCAACAGGTCTGGGTGAGGCGCAGATAGGATCAGAGACACCGGTTCCAGGTGAGGCCAAGAAGGAGTCCACAGCAATCAGGTCCAGGTGGGGAACAAAGTAACCAGGACTGGGTGAGGCCCAGATGGGGACCACAATCACCAGGTCCAGGTGAGGCCCAGTTGGGGACCAGAGTACCCGGGTCTGGGAGAGGACCAGGCAAGCACCAGATTAACAGGTCCAAGAGGCCCACGTGTGGACCTGAGTCAACACGTATGGGTGCGGCCCATTTGGCCACCCCACTCACCAGGTCCAGGTGATGCCAACCTGCAGGTCAGAGTCACCAGATCCAGGTGAGGCCCTAGTGGGGACCGGAGTCACAGGTAAATGTGACTCTACAAGAACACCACAGTCAACAGGGCCAGGTGTGTTTCAAGTGGGAACGAGAGTCACCAGGTCCAGGTGAGACCCAGGTGGGGACCACACTCACCAGGTCCAGATTGAGGCCTAGGTGCGGGGACCAGATTCATCAGCACCAGTTGAGGCCAAAGTGTGGAGCAAAGTTATAATATCCAGGTGAGGCCCATGTGGGCAACAGAGTAACCATGTCCCATTGATGCCACGTGGGAAAAGAGTCACAAGGTCCAGACGAGGCCTAAGTGAGGAGTAGATTCACCAGGTCCTGTTGAGGCCCAGCTGAGGACTAGTGTCCCCAGCTCCGGGAGAGTCCCAGAGGGGGACCAGAGTCACCCGGTTCTGGTGATATCCAGGGGTGACCAGAGTCACCACGTCAGGGTGAGGCCCAGAGGGGACGAGAATCACTAGGTCCAGGTGAGGCCCCGATGTGGAACTGAGAAACCAGGTCGATAGATGCCCCTATGAGGACCTGAATCACCAGGTCCAGGAGAGGTCCCTGTGGGAACCAGTCACCTCGTCCAGGTGAGGCCCAGGTGGGACCACAGTCACCAGGTCCAGGTGAGGCCAGGTATATAAGAGAGTATCCAGGTCCCAGTGATGCCCAGGTAAGGACCAGCGTCATCAGGTCTAAGAGAGGCCCAAACATGTATCAGAGTCATTGTGTTCCAGGTGAGGCCAGATGGAGACAACACGGACCAGATTCAGGAGAGCCCCATATGGGAACCAGAGCAACCAGATCCAGGTGTGGTCCAGGTGGGACCACAGTCACAAGGTCCAGGTGAGGCGCAGGTGGCAACAGGATTCACCAAGTCCAGGTGAGGCCCAGGTGGCGACCAGTCACCCGATCCAGGTGCGGACCAGCTAAGGACCATATTCACCAGGCCCAAGTGAATCCCAAGGGGTGACCAGAGTCACCAGGTAAGGTTGAGGCCCAGAGGGGGAACCAGAGTAAGCAGTTTAGTTTGAGGCCCAGAATGGGATCAGAATTCCCTTGGCAGTGTGAGGCCCAGGTTTGGAATAGTGTATCCAGGTCCCAATGATGCCTGGGTGAGGACCAGAGTCACAAGGGCCATGCAGGCCCAGATGGGGAACAGAATCACTAGGTCCTGGTGAGGCATAGAATAAGACCACAGTCACCAGTATCAGGTGAGCCCCTGAGGGAACCAGAGCCACTCTATCCAGCTGAGTCCCAGGTCCATGTGAGGCCCACGTGAGGACCAGATTCATCAGGTCGAATTGAGGCATAGCTGGGGACAAGAGTCACCAGGTCTGGGTGCGGCCTAGGTGGGGCAAGATTCAGCAGTTCTGAGTTAGATCAAAGTGGGGACGAGAGACACCAGGTCCATGTGAGGCCAAACTGAGTATCAGAGTCACCAGTTCCAGTTGAGGTCCATGTTGGAAAGAGAGTCACCAGGTCCAGGAGAGGTCCAGAAGCAGACCAGAGTCCCCAGATCCAGGTGAAGTCCAGGTGGGGACCAGAGTCAACAGATCCAGATGAAGCCCAGGTTGGCACCAGACTCACTAGGTCCAAATGAGGCCCAGGTGAGGACCAGAGTTACCAGGTACACGTAAGGCCCTGGTGGGAATCAGAGGCAAGAAGTCCATGTGAGCCCGGCTTGGGGACCATGGTCAACAGGTCTACTTGAGGCCCATGTGTGGAACACAGGAACCAGGTCCAGGTGAGTCCCTGGTGGTGACAAGAGTCACCACGTCCAGGTGAGTCCCAGGTGGGGACCAGGATCACCAGGTACAGGGGAGGCCCTTGAAAGAACCAGAGTCAACAGTTCGAGGTCAGGCACAGGTGGCAACCAAGGTCAGCAGGTCCAAGTCAGGCCAAAGTGGGGTTCAGAGTCATTAGGGTACGGTGAGACCCGGAGGCAGACCAGAGTCACGTGGTCCAGGTGAGGTCCAGTTGTGGAAGAAAGTCACCGGGTCCCAATTCTGCAGAGTTGAGGACCATGGTCAACAGTGCCAGGTGTGGCCCAGATGGGGACCACAGTCCCCAAATCCAGGTGAAGCCCAGGTGGAGACCACAGTCACCAGATCCAGGGTTGTCTCAGGTGCAGACCAGAATCCCCAGATCCATGTGAGGTGCAGGTGACAACCACACTCACCAGGTCCCGGTGAGGCCCTGGTGGGAACCAGAGTCACGAGGTACATGAGAAGCTAGAAACACTGAAGCCACCAGATCCACATGATGTCCATGTGGAAACGAGAATCACCAGTTACAGGCGAGGACCAGGTGGGGATCCGACTCACCATGTCCAGGTGAGACCCAGATGGGAACCAGTGTCACCATGTCCAGGTGTGGCCCAGGTGAAGACCGGAGTTAATAGGTCTGGCTGGGTCACTATTAGTGAACAATGTAACCATATCCTGATGCTACCCAGGTGGGTACCAGAGACACCAGGTCCTGGTGTGGCCCAGGTGGGACCAGAGACACGAGGCCCAGGTAAGATCCGATGGAACCACAGTCACCAGGTCAGGTGAGGCCATGCTTAGAATCAGAGTCACCAGTTACAGGTGAGGCCCATGTGGAGCCAGAGTCACCTGGTACAGAAGAGGCCAAAGTCAGGACCAGAGTTACCAGGATCAGGTCAGTCCCAGTGTGGAACAGAGTAACCATGTCCCGATGATGCCCAGGTAGAACCAGAGTTACCAGGGCCAGATGAGTTGCAGGTGGGAGCATATTCACTAGGTTCCGGATAGGCCAAGTTGAGGACCGAGTCACCAGGTCTAGTTGAGGCTTGGAGGGGTACCAGATTCACCTGGTCTAGGTGACATCCAGATGGGGACCAGAGTCACCATGTCAGGCTGAGGCCCAGAGGGGATCCAGAGTCATCATGTCCAGGTGAGGCTCACGTTGGAACAGAGTATCCAGGTCATAATGGTCCACAGGTGAGGACCAGAGTCACCAGATCTGGGTGAGGCCCAGTTAGGATAAGAGTCACTAGTTCCAAGTGAGGGCCAAGAAGGAGTACACAGCAATCAGGTCCAGGTGGGAACAAAGTCACCAGGATTGGGTGAGGCCCAATGGGGACCAGAATCACAATATCCAGGTGATTCCCAGGTGATGACCAGAGTTACCAGTTCCGGGTGAGGACAAGGGAAGGACCAGATTCACCAGGTCCACGTGAGGCCCACGTGGGAACCTGTGTCACCAGGCATGGGTGAGTCTCAGGTGACAACCCCACTCATTAGGTCCAAGTGAGGCCAACCTGCAGGCCATGCCGAGGAACCATGTCCTGATGATGCCCAGGTGGGGTCTAGAGTTATCAGGTCCAGGTGAGGCACACCTGCAGGCCATTCAGTGGAACCATGTCCCGGTAATGCCGAGGTAGGGATCAGAATCACCATGTCCAAATGAGGCCCAGATGGAGCATATTCACTAGGTCTAGGTGAGGCCCTGTTGAGGACCAGAGTCACCAGATCTGGTTGAGCCCTATAAGGGTACCAGAATCACCTGGTTCAGGTGACATCGAGATGGGGACCAGAGTCACCAGGTCAGGGTGAGGCCCAGAGAGGTTCCAGAGTCATCATGTCCAAGTGAGGCTCAGGTGTGGAACAGAGTCACCAGGTGCCAATGATGCCCAGTTGAGGACCAGATTCACCAGGTCTGGGTGACGCGCAGATAGGATCAGAGACACCAGTTCCAGGTGAGGCCAAAAAGGCGTCCACAGCAATCAGGTCCATGTGGGAACAAAGTCACCAGGACTGGGTGAGGCCCAGATGGGGACCAGTTTCACCAGGCCCAGGTGATTCCCAAGTGGTGACCAGAGTTACCAGTTCTGGGAAGGACCAGATAAGGACCAGATTCACCAGGTCCAATTGAGGCCCACGTGGGGACCTGTGTGACCATGTATGGGTGAGGCACAATTGGCAACCCCACTCACCAGGTCCAGGTGAGGCCAACCTGCAGGCGATGGAGAGGAACCGTGTCCCGATGATGCCCAGGTAGGGACCAGAGTTACCAGGCCCAAGTGAGGCCAACCTGCAGGCCATGCAGTGGAACCATATCCCTATGATGCCCAGGTAGGGACCAGAGTCACCAGGTCCAAATGAGGCCCACATGGAGCATATTCACTAGGTCCAGGTTAGGCCCAGTTGAGGACCAGAGTCACCAGATCTGGTTGAGGCCTAGAGGGATACGAGAATTCCCTGTTCCAGGTGACATCCAGATGGGGACCAGTGTCACCAGAGAAGGGTAAGGCTCAGAATGGTTCCAGAGTCATCATGTCCAGGTGAGGCTCAGGTGTAGAACAGAGTCACCATGTACCAATGATGCCCAGATAAGGACCAGAGTCACCAGGTCTGGGTGACGCGCAGATAGGATCAGAGTCACCAGTTCCAGGTGAGGCCAAGAAAGAGTCCACAGCAATCAGGTCCAGGTGGGGAACAAAGTCACCAGGATTGGGTGAGACCCAGATGGGGACCAGATTCACCAGATCTAGGTGAGGCCCAGGTGGTGACCAAAGTCCCCGAGTCTGGGAGAGGACCAGGTAATGACCAGATTCACCAGGTCCAAGAAGCCCACGTGTGGACCTGAGTCAACACGTATGGGTGAGGCCCATGTGGCAACCCGACTCACCAGGTCCAGGTGAGGCCAACCTGCAGGTTAGAGTCACCAAATCCAGGTGAGGCCCTAGTGGGGACCGGAGTCACAAGTAAATGTGAGTCTACAAGAACACCACAGTCAACAGGGCCAGGTGTGTTTCAAGTGGGAACGAGAGTCACCAGGTCCAGGTGACACCCAGGTGGGGACCACACTCACCAGGTCCAGATTGAGGTCTAGGTGGGGGGACAAGATTCATCAGGACCAGTTAAGGCCAAAGTGTGGAGCAAAGTTATCATGTCCAGGAGAGGCCCAGGTGGGCAACAGTGTAACCATGTCCCATTGATGCCAGGTGGGAAAAGAGTCACAAGGTCCAGACGAGGTCTAAGTGAGGAGTAGATTCACCAGGTCCTGTTGAGGCCAAGCTGAGGACCAGTGTCCCCAGCTCCGGCAGAGTCCCAGAGGGGGACCAGAGTCACCCGGTTCTGGTGATATCCAGGGGTGTCCAGAGTCACCACGTCAGGTTGAGGCCCAGAGGGGGACGAGAATCACTAGGTCCAGGTGAGGCCCCGATGTGGAACTGAGAAACCAGGTACCATGATGTCCATATGAGGACCTGAGTCACCAGGTCCAGGTGAGGTCCCTGTGGGAACCAGTCACCTCATCCAGTAGAGGCCCGGGTGGGACCACAGTCACCAGGTCCAGGTAAAGTCCAGGTGGGGACCAGAGTCTCCAGATCCAGGTGAAGCCCAGGTGGGGACCACAGTCACCAGATCCAGGGCAGTCTCAGGTGCAGACCAGAATCACCAGGTTCAGGTGAAGTGCAGGTGGCAACCACACTCACCAGGAACCGGTGGACCCTGGTGAGGACCAGAGTCATGAGGTACATGCAAACCTAGAAACACTGCAGCCACCAGGTCCACATGATGTTCATGTGGGAACGAGAATCACCAGTTACAGGTGAGGACAAGGTGGTGATCCGACTCACCATGTCCAGGTGAGACCCAGGTGGGAGCCAGTGTCACCATGACCAGGTGTGGCCCAGGTGAAGACTAGAGTTAATAGGTCCGGCTGGGTCACTCTAAGTGAACAGTGTAACCATATCCTGATGCTACACAGGTGGGTAGCAGAGACACCAGGTCCTGGTGACCCGAGATGGGACCAGAGACCTGAGGTCCAGTTGAGGTCCCGATGGGAACCAGTCACCATGTCAGGTGAGACCATGCTTAGAATCAGAGTCACCAGTTACAGGTGAGGCCCAGGTGGAGCCAGAGTCACCTGGTAGAGAAGAGGCCAAAGTCAGGACCAGAGTTACCAGGATCAGGTCAGTCCCAGAGTGGAATAGAGTAACCATGTCCCGATGATGCCCAGGTAGAACCAGAGTCACCAGGTCCAGATGAGGCGCAGGTGGGGAGCATGTTCACTAGGTCATGGTGAGGCCCAGTTGAGGACCAGAGTCACCAGGTCAAGTAGAGGCCTAGAGGGGTACCAGATTCACCTGGTCTAGGTGACATCCAGATGGGGACCAGAGTCACCATGTCAGGCTGAGGCCCAGAGGGGATATAGAGTCATCATGTCCAGGTGAGGCTCAGGTGTGTAACAAAGTATCCAGTCATAATGGTCCACAGGAGAGGACCAGAGTCACCAGATCTGGGTGAGACCCAGTTAGGATCAGAGTCACCAGTTCAAGGTGAGGCCAAGAAGGAGTCCACAGGAATCAGGCCCAGGTGGGGAACAAAGTCACCAGGACTGAGTGAGGCCTAGATGGGGACCAGATTCACCAGGTCCAGGAGATTCCCAGGTGGTGACCAGAGTTACCAATTCCGGGTGAGGTCCAGGTAAGGACCAGATTCACCAGGTCCAAGTGAGACCCACGTGGGGACCTGTGTCACCAGGCTTGGGTGAGGCAAGGTGACAACCCAATTCACCATGTCCAGGTCAGGGCAACCTGCAGGCCATTGAGAGGAACCATGTCCCGATGATGCCCAGGTAGGGACTAGAGTTACCAGGTCCAGGTGAGGCCAACCTGCAGGCCATGCAGTGGAACCATGTCCCGATGATGCCCAGGTAGGGACCAGAGTTACCAGGTCCAGGTGAGGCCAACCTGCAGGTCATGCAGTGGAGCCATGTCCCTATGATCCCCAGGAAAGGACAAGAGTCACCAGGTCCAAATGAGGCCCAGATGGAGCATATTCACTAGCTCCAGGTGAGGCCCAGTTAAGGACCAGAGTCACCAGATCTGGTTGAGGCATAGAGGGGTACCAGATTCACCTGGTACAGGTGACATCCAAATGGGGACCAGAGTCACCAGATCAGGGTGAGGCCCAGAGGGGCTCCAGAGTCATCATGTCCAGGTGAGGCTCAGGTGTGGAACACAGTGTCCAGATCATAGTGGTCCACAGGTGAGGACCAGAGTGACCAGATCTGGGTGATGCGCAGATAGGATCAGAGTCACCAGTTCCAGGTGAGGCCAAGAAAGAGTCCACAGCAATCAGGTCCAGGTGGGGAACACAGTCACCAGGACTGGGTGAGGCCCAGATTGGGACCAGATTCAACAGCTCCAGGTGAGGCCCAGGTGGTGACCAGTGTCCCGGGTCTGGGATTGGACCAGGTAAGGACCAGATTAACAGGTCCAAGAGGCCCACGTGGGGAACTGAGTCACCAGTTATGGGGTGACAACCCGACTCACCAGGTCCAGGTGAGGCTAACCTTCAGGCCAGAGTCACCAGATCCACGTGAGGCCCTAGTGGGGACCGGAGTCACCAGGTAAATGTGCGTCTACAAGAACACCACAGTCACCAAGTCCAGGTGGTGTTCATGTGGGAACGAGAGACACCAGGTCCAGGTGAGAACCAGGTGGGGACCACAGTCACCAGGTCCAGATTGAAGCCTAGGTGGGGGGACCAGAGTCATCAGGACCAGTTGAGGCCAAAGTGTGGAGCAAAGTTATCATGTCCAGGTGAGGCCCAGGTGGGGAACAGAGTAACCATGTCCCATTGATGCCAGGTGGGAAAAGATTCACAAGGTCCCGGTGAGGCGCAGGTGGCAACAGGATTCTCCAAGTCCAGGTGAGGCCCAGGTGGCGACCAGTCACCAGATCCATGTGAGGACCAGCTAAGGACCAGATTCACCAGGACCAAGTGAAGCCCAAGGGGTGACCAGATTACCAGGTAAGGGTGAGGCCCAGAGGGGCAACCAGAGTAACCAGTTTAGTTTGAGGCCCAGAATGGGACAAGAGGTCCCTGGTCAAAGTGAGGCCCAGGTGTGGAATAGAGTATCCAGGTTCGAATGATGCCTGGGTGAGGACCAGAGTCACTAGGGCCATGCAGGCCCAGATGGGGAACAGAATCACTAGGTCCTGGTGAGGCATAGAAAAAGACCACTGTCACCAGTATCAGGAGAGTCCCTTGTGGGAACCAGAGCCACTGTATTCAGCTGAGTCCCAGGTCCATGTGAAGCCCACGTGAGGACCAGATTCACCAGGTCGAATTGAGGCATAGCTGGGGACAAGAGTCACCAGGTCTGGGTGCGGCCTAGGTGGGGCAAGATTCAGCAGTACTGAGTTATGTCAAAGTGGTGACGAGAGACACCAGGTCCAGGTGAGGCCAAACTGATTACCAGATTCACCACATCCAGGTGAGGTCCATGTTGGAAAGAGAGTCACCAGGTCCAGGAGAGGTCCATGTGGGGACCAGAGTCACTATATCCAGGTGAAGTCCAGGTGGGGACCAGAGTCACCAGATCGAGGTGAAGCCCAGGTGGGGACCAGAGTCACTAGGTTCAGATGAGGCCCAGGTGACGACCAGAGTTACCAGGTACACGTGAGGATCTGGTGGGGATCAGAGGCAACAGGTCCATGTGAGGCCGGCTTGGGGACCATCGTCAACAGGTCCACTTGAGACCCAGGTGTGAAACACAGTAAGCAGGTCCAGGTTAGTCCCCCGTGGTGACAAGAGTCACCACGTCTAGGTGAGGTCCAGGTGGGGACCAGGATCACCAGGTACAGGGGAGGCCCTTGAAAGAACCAGAGTCAAGAGTTCGAGTTCAGGCGCAGGTGGCAACCAGGGTCAGCAGGTCCAAGTCAAGCCAAAGGGGACTTCACAGTCACTAGGGCACGGTGAGACCCAGAGGGGGAGCATAGTCACATGGTCCAGGTGAGGTTCAGTTGTGGAACACAGTCACCAGGTCCCAGTTTTGCCCAGTTGAGGACCACGGTCAACAGGGCCAGGTGAGGCCCAGATGGGGACCGGAGTCCCGAAATCCAGGTGAAGCCCAGGTGGGGACCACAGTCACTAGATCCAGTGTAGACTCAGGTGCAGACCAGAATCACCAGGTCCAGGTGTGGTGCAGGTGGCAACCAAACTCACCAGGTCCCGGTAAGGCACTGGTGGGGTACATGAGAAGTCACGAGGTACATGAGAAGCTAGAAACACACGAGATCTCTGGGTGGCGCAGCGGTTTGGCGCCTGCCTTTGGACCAGGGCGCGATCCTGGAGACCCGGGATCAAATCCCACGTCGGGCTCCCGGTGCATGGAGCCTGCTTCTCCCTCTGCCTGTGTCTCTGCCTCTCTCTCTCTCTGTGACTATCATAAATAAATAAAATTTAAAAAAAAGATGCTAGAAACACTGCGGCCAACAGGTCCAAATGATCTCCATGTGGGAACGAGAATCACCAGTTACAGGTGAGGACCAGGTGGGGATCCGACTCACCATGTCCAGGTGAGACCCAGGTGGGAAACAGTGTCACCATGTCCAGGTGTGGCCCGGGTGAAGACCAGAGTTAATAGGTCCGGCTGGGTCACTGTTAGTGAACAGTGTAACCATATCCTGATGCTGCCCAGGTGGGTAGCAGAGACACCAGGTCCTGGTGAGGCCCAAGTGGGACCAGAGACATGAGGTCCAGGTGAGGTCCCGATGGGAACCACAGTCACCAGGTCAGGTGAGGCCATGCTTAGGATCAGAGTCACCAGTTCCAGGTGAGGCCCAGGTGGAGCCAGAGTCACCTGGTACAGAAGAGGCCAAAGTCAGGACCAGAGTTACCAGGATCAGGTCACTCCAAGTGGGAATAGAGTAATCATGTCCCGGTGATGCCCAGGTAGAACCAGAGTCACCAGGCCCAGATGTGGTGCAGGTGGGGAGCATGTTCACTAGGTCCCGTTGAGGCCCAGTTGAGGACCAGAGTCACCAGGTCTAGGTGAGGCCTAGAGGGGTACCAGATTCACCTGGTCTGGTGACAAACAGATGTGGACCAGAGTCCCCATGTCAGGCTGAGGCCCAGAGTGGATCCAGAGTCAACTTATCCAGGTGAGGCTCAGGTGTGGAACAGAATATCCAGGTCATAATGGTCCACAGGTGAGGACCAGAATCACCAGATCTGGGTGAGGCCCAGTTAGCATCAGAGTCAGCAGTTCCAGGTTAGCCAGGAAGGAGTCCACAGCAATCAGGTCCAGGTGGGGAACAAAGTCACCAGGACTGAGTGAGGCCAAGATGGGGACCAGATTCACCAGGTCCAGGTGAGACCCAGATGGTGACCAGAGTCCCCAGGTCTGGGAGAGGACCAGGTAAGGACCAGATTCACCAGGTAGAAGAGGCCCACATGGGGACCTGAGGTACCAATTATGGGTGAGGCCCAGGTGGCATCCCCACTAACCAGGTCCATGTGAGGCCAACCTGCAGGCCAAGTCACCCGATCCACGTGAGGACCTAGTGGGGACTGGAGTCACCAGTTAAAAATGATTCTACAAAAACAACACAGTCAACAGATCCTGGTGTGGTTCATGTGGGAATGAGAGTCACCAGGTCCAGGTGAGACCCAGGTGGGGACCACAATCACCAGGTCCAGTTGAGGCCCAGGTGGGACCACAGTCAGCAGGTCCAGGTGAGGCCTAGGTCGGGGGACCAGAGTCATCAGGACTAGTTGAGACCAAAGTGTGGAGCAAAGTTATCAGGTCCATGTGAGGCCCAGTTGTGGAAGAGTAACCATGTCCCATTGATGCCAGGTGGGAAAAGAGTCACAAGGTCCAGACGAGGCCTTAGTGAGGAGTAGATTCACCAGGCCCTGTTGAGGCCCAGTTGAGGACCAGTGCCCCATCTCCGGGTGAGTCCCAGAGGGGGACAAGTTTCACCCGGTTCTGGTGATATCCAGGTGGCGACCTGAGTCACCAGATCTGGGTGAGGCTCAGTTAGGATCAGAGTCACCAGTTCCAGTTGAGGCCAAGAAGGAGTCCACAGCAATCAGGCCCAGGTGGGGAACAAAGTCACCAGGACTGGGTGAGGCCCAGATGGGGACCAGATTCACCAGGCCCAGGTGATTCCCAGGTGGTGACCAGACTTACCAGTTCCGTGTGAGGACCAGGTAAGGGTCAGATTCACCAGTTCCAAGTGATGAGCACGTGGGGAACTGTGTCACCAGGTATGGGTGAGGCACTGGTGAAAACCCCACTAACCAGGTCCAGGTGAAGCCAACATGCAGGCCATGAAGAGGGACCATGTCCCGTTGATGCCCAGGTCGGGACCAGATTTACCAGGTCCAGATGACGCCAACCTGCAGGCCATGCAGTGGAACCACGTCCCGATGATGCCCAGGTAGGGACCAGAGTCACCAGGTCCAAATGAGGCCCAGATGGACCATATTCACTAGGTCCAGGTGCGGACCACTTGAGGACCAGAGTCACCAGATCTGGTTGAGGCCTAGAGGGGTACCAGAATCACCTGGTCCAGGTGACATCCAGATGGGGACCAGAATCACCAGGTCAGGGTGAGGCCCAGAGAGGTTCCAGAGTCTACATGTCCAGGTGAGGCTCAGGTGTGGAACAGAGTCACCAGGTACCAATGATGCCCAGGTGAGGACCAGAGTCACCAGGTCTGGGTGACGCGCAGATAGGATCAGAGACACCAGTTCCAGGTGAGCCAAGAAAGAGTCCACAGCAATCAGGTCCAGGTGGGGAACAAAGTCACCAGGACTGGGTGAGGTCCAGATGGGGACCAGAATCACCAGGTCCAGGTGAGGCCCAGATGGGGACCAGAGTACCCGGGTCTGGGAGAGTACCAGGTAAGGACCAGATTAACAGGTCCAAGAGGCCCACGTGGGGACCTAAGTCACCAGGTTTCGGTGAGGGCCAGGTGGCAACCCCACTCACCAGGTCCAAGTGAGGCGAACCTGCAGGCCAGAGTCACCAGATCCAGGTGAGGCCCTAGTGGGGACACGAGTCACCAGGTAAATGTGAGTCTACAAGAACACCACAGTCACCAGGTCCAGGTTTGGTTCATGTGGGAACGAGAGTCACCAGATCCAGGTGAGACCCAGGTGGGGACCACAGTCACCAGGTCCAGATTGAGGCCTAGGTGGGGGGACCAGAGTCATCAGGAACAGTTGAGGCCAAAGTGTGGAGCAAAGTTATCATGTCCAGGTGAGGCCCAGGTGGGGAACAGAGTAACCATGTCCCATTGATGCCAGGTGGGAAAAGAGTCACAAGGTCCAGACGAGGTCTAAGTGAGGAGTAGATTCACCAGGTCCTGTTGAGGCCCAGCTGAGGACCAGTGTCCCCAGCTCCGGGTGAGTCCCAGAGGGGGACCAGAGTCCCCCGGTTCTGTTGGTATCCAGGTGGGAACCAGAGTCAGCAGGTCAGGAAGAGGCCCAGAGGGGGACGAGAATCACTAGGTCTAGGTGAGCCCGATGTGGAACTGAGAAACCAGGTCCCATGATGCCCATATGAGGACCTGAGTCACCAGGTCCAGGTAAGGTCCCTGTGGGAACCAGTCACCTCGCCCAGGTGAGGCCCAGGTGGGACCACAGTCACCAGGTCCAGGTGAGGCCCAGGTATATAAGAGAGTATCCAGGTCCCAATGATGCCCAGGTAAGGACCAGAGTCAACAGGTCCAGGAGAGGCCCAAATATGGATCAGAGTCATTGTGTTCCAGGTGAGGCCAGATGGAGACCACAGGAACCAGGTCCAGGAGAGCCCCATATGGGAACCAGATCCACCAAATCGAGGTGAGGTCCACGTGGGGCCACAGTCACAAGGTCCAGGTGATGTGCATGTGGCAACAGGATTCACCAAGTCCAGGTGAAGCCCAGGTGGCGACCAGTCACGACATCCAGGTGCGGACCAGCTAAACACCAGATTCACCAGGCCCAAGTGAATCCTAAGGGGTGACTAGAGTCAGCAGGTAAGGTTGAGGCCCAGAGGGGGAACCAGAGTAAGCAGTTTAGTTTGAGGCCCAGAATGGGATCAGAGGTCCCTTGGCAGTGTGAGTCCCAGGTGTGGAATAGAGTGTCCAGGTCCCAGTGATGCCTGGGTGAGGACCAGAGTCACAAGGGCCATGCAGGCCCAGATGGGGTACAGAATCACTAGGTCCTGTTTCGGCATAGAATAAGAACACAGTCAGCAGTATCAGGTGAGCCCCTTTTGGGAACAAGAGCCACTCTTTCCAGCTGAGTCCCAGGTACATGTGAGGTCCATGTGAGACCCGATTCATCAGGTCGAATTGAGGAATAGCTGGGGACAAGAGTCAACAGGTCTGGGTGCATAATAGGTGGGGCAAGATTCAGCAGTTCTGAGTTAGGTCAAAGTGGGCAAGAGAGATACCAAGTCCAGGAGAGGTCCAGATTGGGACCAGAGTCACCAGATCCAGGTGAAGTCCAGATGGGGACCAGAGTCTCCAGAACCAGGTGAAGCCCAGGTGGAGACCAGAGTCTCTAGGTCCAGATGAGGCCCAAGTGAGGACCAGAGTTACAAGGTACACATGAGGCCCCGGTGGGGATCAGAGGCAACAGGTCCATGTGAGGCCGGCTTGGGGACCATGGTCAACAGGTCTACTTGAGGCCCAGGTGGGGAACACAGTAACCAGGTCATAATGGTCCACAGGTGAGGACCAGAGTCACCAGATCTGGGTGAGACCCAGTTAGGATCAGAGTCACCAGTTCAAGGTGAGGCCAAAAGGAGTCCACAGCAATCAGGCCCAGGTGGGGAACAAAGTCACCAGGACTGGGTGAGGCACAGATGGGGACCAGATTCACCAGGTCCAGGTTATTCCCAGGTGGTGACCAGAGTTACAAGTTCCGGGTGAGGTCCAGGTAAGGACCAGATTCACCAGGTCCAAGTGAGACCCACGTGGGGACCTGTGTCACCAGGCATGGGTGAGGCCCAGGTGTCAACCCCACTCACCAGGTCCAGGTGAGGGAAACCTGCAGGCCATTGAGAGGAACCATGTCCCGATGATGCCCAGGTAGGGACTAGAGTTACCAGGTCCAGGTGAGGCCAACCTGCAGGCCATGCAGTGGAACCATGTCCCGATGATGCCCAGGTAGGGACCAGAGTCACCAGGGGCAAATGAGGCCCAGATGGAGCATATTCACTAGGTCCAGGTGAGGCCCAGTTGAGGACCAGAGTCACCAGATCTGGTTGAGGCCTAGAGGGGTACCAGAATCAACTGGTACAGGTGACATCCAGATGGGGAACAGAGTCACCAGGTCAGGGTGAGGCCCAGAGGGACTCCAGAGTCAACATGTCCAGGTGAGGCTCAGGTGTGGAACACAGTGTCCAGGTCATAGTGGTCCACAGCTGAGGACCAGAGTGACCAGATCTGTGTGACGCGCAGATAGGATCAGAGACACCAGTTCCAGGTGAGGCCAAGAAAGCGTCCACAGCAATCAGGTCCAGGTGGGGAACACAGTCACCAGGACTGGGTGAGGCCCAGATGGGGACCAGATTCAACAGGTCCAGGTGAGGCCCAGGTGGTGACCAGAGTCCCCGGGTCTGGGAGTGAACCAGGTAAGGACTAGTTTCACCAGGTCCAAGAGGCCCACGTGGGGAACAGTCACAAGGTACGGGGTGGCAACCCCACTCACCAGGTCCAGGTGAGGCCAACCTTCAGGCCAGAGACACCAGATCCACGTGAGGCCCTAGTGGGGACTGGAGTCACCATGTAAATGTGCGTCTACAAGAACACCACAGTCACCAAGTCCAGGTGTGGTCATGTGGGAACGAGAGACACCAGGTCCAGGTGAGACCCAGGTGGGGACCACAGTCACCAGGTCCAGATTGAGGGCTAGGTGGGGTGACCAGAGTCATCAGGACCAGTTGAGGCCAAAGTGTGGAGCAAAGTTATCATATCCAGGTGAGGCCCAGGTGGGGAACAGAGTAACCATGTCCCATTGATGCCAGGTGGGAAATGAGTCACAAGGTCCCGGTGAGGCGCAGGTGTCAACAGGATTCACCAAGTCCAGGTGAGGCCCAGGTGGCGACCAGTCACCAGATCCATGTGAGGACCAGCTAAGGACCAGATTCACCAGGCCCAGTTGAAGCCCAAGGGGTGACCAGCGTCACCAGGTAAGGGTGAGGCCCAGAGGGGGAACCAGAGTAACCAGTTTAGTTTGAGGCCCAGAATGGGACCAGAGATCCCTGGTCAAAGTGAGGCCCAGGTATGGAATAGAGTATCCAGGTCCCAATGATGCCTGGGTGAGGACCAGAGTCTCTAGGGCCATGCATGCCCAAATGTGGAACAGAATCACTTGGTCCTGGTGAGGCATAGAATAAGACCACAGTCAGCAGTATCAGGTGAGCCCCTTGTGGGAACCAGAGCCACTCTATCCAGCTGAGTCCCAGGTCCATGTGAGGCCCACGTGAGGACCAGATTCATCAGGTCGAATTGATGCATAGCTGGGGACAAGAGTCACCAGGTCTGCATGCGGCTTATGTGGGGCAAGATTCAGCAGTTCTGAGTTAGGTCCAAGTGGAGACGAGAGACACCAGGTCCATGTGAGACCAAACTGAGGACCAGAGTCACCAGATACAGGTGAGGTCCATGTTGGACAGAGAGTCACCAGGTCCAGGAGAGGTCCAGGTTGGGACCAGAGTCACCAGATCCAGGTGAAGTCCCGGTGGGGACCAGAGTCTACAGATCCAAGTGAAGCACAGGTGGGGACCAGAGTCACTAGGTCCAGATTAGGCCCAGGTGAGGACCAGAGTTACCAGGTACACGTGAGGCCACGGTGGGAATCAGAGGCAACAGCTCCATGTGAGGCCGGCTTGGGGACCATGGTCAACAAGTGTATTTGAGGCCCATGTGTGGAACACAGTAACCAGGTCCAGGTGAGTCCCCGGTGGTGACAAGAGTCACCACGTCCAAGTGAGACCCAGGTCTGGACCAGGATCACCAGGTACAGGGGAGGCCCTTGAAAGAACCAGAGTCAACAGTTCGAGGTCAGGCACAGGTGGCAACCAAGGACAGCAGGTCCAAGTCAGGCCAAAGTGGGGTTCAGAGTCATTAGGGCACGGTGAGACCCAGAGGGGGACCAGAGTCACATGGTCCAGGTGAGGTCCAGTTGTGGAACACAGTCACCGGGTCCCAATTTTGCCCAGTTGAGGACCATGGTCAACAGGGCCAAGTGAGGCCCAGATGGGGACCGGAGTCCCCACATCCAGGTGAAGCCCCGGTGGGGACCACAGTCACCAGATCCAGGGTAGTCTCAGGTGCAGACCAGAATCACCAGGTCCAGGTGAGGTGCAGGTGGCAACCACACTCACCAGGTCCAGGTGAGGCCCTGGTGGGGACCAGAGTCACGAGTTACATGAGAAGCTAGAAACACTGCAGCCACCAGATCCACATGATGTCCATGTGGGAACGAGAATCACCAGTTACATTGAGGCCCAGGTGGCGATCAGACTCACCATGTCCAGGTGAGACCGAGGTGGTAACCAGTGTCACCATGTCCATGTGTGGTGAGGTGAAGACCAGAGATAATAGGTCCGGCTGGGTCACAGTTAGTGAACAGTGTAACCATATCCTGATGCTACCCAGGTGGGTACGAGAAACACCAGGTCCTGGTGAGGCCTAGGTGAGAACAGAGACATGAGGACCAGGTGAGGTCCCGATGGGAACCACAGTCACCAGTTCTGGTGAGGCCATGATTTGGATCAGAGTCACCAGTTACAGGTTAGGCCCAGGTGGAGCCAGAGTCACCTGGTACAGAAGAGACCAAAGTTAGGAGCAGAGTTACCAGGATAAGGTCAGTCCCAGTGGGGAATAGAGTAACCATCTCCCGATGATGCCCAGGGAGAACTAGTGTCACCAGGTACAGATGAGGCGCAGGTGGAGAGCATGTTCACTAGGTCCTGGTGAGGCCCAGTTGAGGACAAGAGTCACCAGGTCAAGTTGAGGCCTAGAGGGGAACCAGGTTAAACTGGTCTAGGTGATATCCAGAAGGGGAGCAGCGTCACCATGTCAGGGTGAGGCATAGAGGGGATCCAGAGTCATCTTGTCCAGGTGAGTCTCAGGTGTGGAGCAGAGTATCCAGGTCATAATGGTCCACAGGTGAGGACCAGAGTGACCAGATCTGGGTGACGCGCAGATAGGATCAGAGTCACCACTTCCAGGTGAGGCCAAGAAAGAGTCCACAGAAATCAGGTCCAGGTGGGGAACAAAGTCACCAGGACTGGGTGAGGCCCAGATGGGGACCAGATTCATCATGTCCAGGTGAGGCCCAGGTGTTGAGTAGAGTCCCTGGGTCTGGGAGAGGACCAGGTAAGGACCAGATTCACCAGGTTCAAGAGGCCCACGTGGGGAATTAGTCACCAGTTATGGGTTAGGCCCAGGTGGCAACCCCACTCACCAGGTCCAGGGGACGCCAAGCTGCAGGCTAGAGTCACCAGATCCAGGTGAGACCCTAGTGGGGACCGGAGTCACCAGGTAAATGTGAGTCTACAAGAATACCACAGTCACCAGGTCCAGGTGTGGTTCATGTGGGAACGAGAGTCACCAGGTCCAGGTGAGACCCAGGTGGGGACCACAGTCACCAGGTGCAGTTTGTGGCTTACATGGGGGGACCAGAGTCATCAGGACCATTTGAGGCCAAAGTGTGCAGCAAGTTTATCATGTCCAAGTGAGGCCCAGGTGGGGAACAGAGTAACCATGTCCCATTGATGCCAGGTGGGAAAAGAGTCACAAGGTCCAGATGAGGCCTAAGTGAGGAGTAGACTCACCAGGTCCTTTTGAGGCCCAGTTGAGGACCAGTGTCACCAGCTCCGGGTGAGTCCCAGAGGGGGACCAGAGTCACCCGGTTTTGGTGATATCCAGGTGTGGACCAGAGTCACCACGTCAGGGTGAGGCCCAGACGGGGACGAGAATCACTACGTCCAGGTGTGGCCCCGATGTGGAACTGAGAAACCAGGTCCCATGATGCCCATTTGAGGACCTGAGTCACCAGGTCCAGGTGAGGTCCCTGTGGGAACCAGTGACCTCATCCAGGTGAGGCCTAGGTGGGACCACATTCATCAGGTCCAGGTGAGACCCAGGTATATAAGAGAGTATCCGGGTCCCAATGATGCCCAGGTAAAGAACAGAGTCAACAGGTCCATGAGAGGCACAAATATGGATCAGAGTCATTGTGTTCCAGGTGAGGCCAGATGGAGACCACAGGAACCAGGTCCAGGAGAGCCCCATATGGGAACCAGAGACACCAGATCAAGGTGAGGTCCACGTGGGACCACAGTTACAAGGTCCAGGTGAGGCGCTGTTGGCACCAGGGTTCACCTAGTCAAGGTGAGGGCCAGGTGGCGACCAGTCACCAGATCCAGGTGCGGACCAGCTAAGGACCAGAATCACCAGGCCCAAGTGAAGCCCAAGGGGTGACCAGAGTCACCAGGTAAGTGTGAGGACCAGGGGGAACCAGAGTAACCAGTTTAGTTTGCGGCCCAGAATGGGACCAAAGGTCCCTGGTCAAAGTGAGGCCCAGGTGTGGAATAGAGTATCCAGGTCCCAATGGTTCCTGGGTGAGGACCAGAGTCACTAGGGCCATGCTGGCCCAGATGGGGAACAGAATCACTAGGTCCTGGTGAGGCATAGAATAAGACCACAGTCAGTAATATCAGGTGAGCCCCTTGTGGGAACCAGAGCCACTAAACCAGCTGAGTCCGAGGTCCATGTGAGGCCCACGTGAGGACCAGATTCATCAGGTCGAATTGAGGCATAGCTGGGGACAAGAGTTACCAGGTCTGGGTACGGCCTAGGTGGGGCAAGATTCAGCAGTTCTGAGATAGGTCAAAGTGGGGACGAGAGACACCCGGTCCAGGTGAGGCCAAACTGAGGACCAGAGTCACCAGATCCAGGTGAGGTCCAGGTGGGGACCAGAGTCACTAGGTCCAGATGAGACCCAGGTGGGGACCAGAGTTACCAGTTACACGTGAGGCCCAGCTGGGGATCAGAGACAACAGGTCCATATGAGGCCGGCTTCGGTACCATGGTCAACAGGTCTACTTGAGGCCCAGGTGTGGAACACCGTAAACAGGTCCAGGTGAGTCCCCGGTGGTGACAAGAGTCACCACGTCCAGGTGAGGCCCAGGTGGGCACCAGGATCACCAGGTACAGGGGAGGCCCTTGAAAGAACCACAGTCAACAGTTCGAAATCAGACACAGGTGGCAACCAGGGTCAGAAGGTTCAAGTCAAGCCAAAGTGGGGTTCACAGTCACTAAGGCACGGTGATACCCTGAGTGGGACCAGAGTCACCTGGTCCAGTTCAGGTCCAGTTGTGGAACACAGTCACCGGGTCGCAGGTTTGCCAGGTTGAGAACCATGGTCAACAGGGCCAGGTGAGGCCCAGATGGGGACCTGAGTCCCCAAAGCAGTGAAGGCGAGGTGGGGACCACATCACCATATCCAGGGTAGTCTCACGTGCAGACCAGAATCATCAGGTCCAGGTGAGGTGCAGGTGGCAACCACACTCACCAGGTCCCGGTGAGGCCCTGGTGGGGACCAGAGTCACGAGGTACATGAGAATCTAGAAACACTGCAGCCACCAGGTCCACATGATGTACATATGGGAACGAGAATCACCAGTCACCAGTGAGGACCAGGTTGGGATCCGACTCACAATGTCCTGGTGAGACCCATGTGGGAACCAGTGTCACCATGTCCAGGTGTGGCCCAGGTGAAGACCAGAGTTAATAGGTCCGGCTGGGTCACTGATAGTGAACAGTGTAACCATATCCTGATGCTACCCAGGTGGGTACCAGAGACACCAGGTCCTGGTGAGGCCCAGGTGGGACCAGAGACCTGAGGTCCAGGTGAGGTCCGATGAGAACCACAGTCACCAGGTCAGGTGAGGCCATGCTTTGGATCAGAGTCACTAGTTACTGGTGAGGCCCATGTTTGAGCCAGAGTCACCTAGTACAGAAGATGCCAACGTCAGGACCAGAGTTACCAGGATCAGGTCTGTCCCAGTGGGGAATAGAGTAACCATGTCCCGGTGATGCCCAGGTAGAACCAGAGTCACCAGGTCCAGATGAGGCGCAGGTGTGGAGCATGTTCACTAGGTCCCGGTGAGGTCCAGTTGAGGCCCAGAGTCACCAGGACAAGTTGAGGCCTAGAGGGGTTCCAGACTCACCTGGTCTAGGTGACATCCAGACGGGGACCAGAGTCACCATGTCAGGGTGAGGCCCAGAGGGGATCCAGAGTCAGCATGTCCATGTGAGGCTCAGGTGTGGAACAGAGTATCCAGGTCATAATGGTCCACAGGTGAGTACCAGAGTCACCAGATCTGGGTGAGGCCCAGTTAGGATCAGAGTCAACAGTTCCAGGTGAGGCCAAGAAGGAGTCCACAGCAATCAGGTCCAGGTGGGGAAGAAAGTCAACAGGACTGGGTGAGGCCCAGATGGGGACCAAAATCACCAGGTCCAGGTGATTCCCAGGTGGTGACCAGGGTTACCAGGTCCGGGGGAGGACCAGGTAAGGATCAGATTCACCAGGTCCAAGTGAGGCCCACGTGGGGACCTGTGTCACCAGGTATGGGTGAGCCCCAGGTGGCAACCCCACTCACCAGGTCTGGCTGAGACCAACATGCTGGCCATGCAGAGGAACCGTGTTCCGATGATGTCCAGGTAGGGACCAGAGTTACCAGGTCCAGGTGAGGCCAACCTGCAGGCCATGCAGTGGAACCATGTCCCGATGGTGCCCACGTAGGTTCCAGAGGCACGAGCTCCAAATGAGGCCCAGATGGAGCATATTCACTAGGTCCAGGTGAGGCCCAGTTGAGGACCAGAGTCACCAGATCTGGTTGAGGCCTAGAGGGGTACCAGAATCCCCTGGTCCAGGTGACATACAGATGGGGACCAGAGTCACCAGGTCAGGGTGAGGCACAGAGAGGTTCGAGAGTCATCCTGTCCAGCTGAGGCTCAGCTGTGGAACAGAGTCACCAGGTACCAATGATGCCCAGGTGAGGACCAGAGTCACCAGATCTGGGTGACGCGCAGATAGGATCAGAGTCACCAGGTCCAGGTGAGTCCAAGAAAGAGTCCACAGCAATCACGTCCAGGTGGGGACAAAGTCACCAGGACTGGGTGAGGCCCAGATGGGGACCAGATTCACCAGGTCCAGGTGAGGCCCAGGTGGTGACCAGAGTCCCCGGTTCTGGGAGAGGACCAGGTAAGGACCAGAATCACCAGGTCCAAGAGGCCCACGTGGGGACCTGAGTCACCAGGTATGGGTGAGGCCCAGGTGGCAACCCCAATCACCAGGTCCAGGTGAGGCCAGCCTGCAGGCCAGAGTCACCAGATCCAGGTGAGTCCCGGTGGGGACGGGAGTCACAAGGTAAATGTGAGTCTACAAGAACACCACAGTCACCAGGTCCAGGTGTGGTTCATGTGGGAACAGGAGTCACCAGATCCAGCTGAGAACCAGTTGGGGACGACAAGTCACCAGGTCCAGATTGAGGCCTAGGTTGGGGGACGAGAGTCATCAGGACCAGTTGAGGCCAAAGTGTGCAGCAAAGTTATCATGTCCAGGTGAGGACCAGGTGGGGAACAGAGTAACCATGTCCCATGATGCCAAGTGGGAAAAGAGTCACAAGGTCCAGACGAAGCCTAAGTTTGGAGTAGATTCACCAGGTCCTGTTGAGGCCCAGCTGAGGACCAGTGTCCCCAGCTCCGGGTGTGTCACCCGGTTCTGGTGATATCCAGGTAGGGACCAGTGTCACAAGTCAGGGTGAGGCCCAGAGGGGGACGAGAATCACTAGGTCCAGGTGAGGCCCCGATGTGGAATTGTGAAACCAGGTCCCAAGATGCCCATATGAGGACCTGAGTCACCAGGTCCAGGTGATGTCCCTGTGGGAACCACTCACCCCGTCCAGGTGAGGCCCAGGTGGGACCACAGTCACCATGTCCTGGTGAGGTCCAGGTATATAAGATAGTATCCAGGTCCCAATGATGCATAGGTAAGTACCAGAGTCAACAAGTCCAGGAGAGGCCCAAATATGGATCAGAGTCATTGTGTTCCAGGTGAGGCCAAATGGGGACCACAGGAACCAGGTCCAGGAGAGCCCCATATGGGAACCAGATCCACCAGATCCCGGTGAGGTCCAGGAGGGACCACAGTCACAAGGTCCAGGTGAGGCGCAGGTGGCAACATGATTCACCAAGTCCAGGTGAGGCCCACGTGGTGACCTGTCACCTGATCCAGGTGCGGACCAGCTAAGAACCAGATTCACCAGGCCCAAGTGAAGCCCAAGGGGTGACGAGAGTCACCAGGTAAGGGTGAGGCCCCGTGGGGGAACCAGAGTAACCAGTTTAGTTTGAGGCCCAGAATGGGACCAGAGGTCCCTGGACAAAGTGAGGCCCAGGAGTGGAATAGAGTATCCAGGTCCCAATGATGCCTGGGTGAGGACCAGATTCACTAGGGCCATGAAAGCCCAGATGGGGAACAGAATCACTAGGTCCTGGTGAGGCATAGTATAAGAACACAGTCACCAGTATCAGGTGAGCCCCTTGTGGGAACCAGAGCCACTCTATCCAGCTGAGTCCCAGGTCCATGTGAGGCCCACGTGAGGACCAGATTCATCAGGTCGACTTGACGCATAGCTGGGGACAAGAGTCATCAGGTCTGAGTGCGGCCTAGGTGGGGCAAGATTCAGCAGTTCTGAGTTAGGTCAACGTGGGGACGAGAGACACCAGTACAGGTGAGGCCAAACTGAGACCAGAGTCACCAGATACAGGTGAGTTCCAGGTGGGGACCAGAGTACCAGATCCAGGTGAAGTCCAGGTGGGGACCAGATTTACCAGTTCCGGGTGAGGACCAGGTAAGGACAAGATTCAACAGGTCCACGTGAGGCCCACGTTGGGACCTGTGTCACCAGGCATGGGTGAGTCTCAGGTGACAACCCCACTCACTAGGTCCAAGTGAGGCCAACCTGCAGGCCATGCCGAGGAACCATGTCCTGATGATGCCCAGGTGGGGTCTAGAGTTATCAGGTCCAGATGAGGCGCACTTGCAGGCCATGCAGTGGAACCATGTCCCGGTAATGCCGAGGTAGGGATCAGAATCACCATGTCCAAATGAGGCCCAGATGGACCATATTCACCAGGTCTAGGTGAGCCCCAGTTGAGGACCAGAGTCCCAGATCTGGTTGAGCCCTATAAGGGTACCAGAATCACCTGGTTCAGGTGACATCGAGATGGGGACCAGAGTCACCAGGTCAGGGTGAGGCCCAGAGAGGTTCCAGAATCATCATGTCCAAGTGAGGATCAGGTGTGGAACAGAGTCACCAGGTACAAATGATCCCAGTTGAGGACCAGATTCACCAGGTCTGGGTGACGTGCAGATAGGATCAGAGTCACCAGTTCCAGGTGAGGCCAAGAAGGCGTCCACAGCAATCAGGTCCATGTGGGGAACAAAGTCACCAGGACTGGGTGAGGCCCAGATGGGGACCAGATTCACCAGGCCCAGGTGATTCCCAGGTGGTGACCAGAGTTACCAGTTCCGGGGAAGGACCAGGTAAGGACCAGATTCACCAGGTCCAATTGAGGCCCACGTGGGGACCTGTGTCACCAGGTATTGGTGAGGCCAGGTGGCAAGGAACTCCCCAGGTCCATGTGAGGCCAACCCGCAGGCCATGCAGAGGAACCATGTCCCGATGATACCCAGGTAAGGACGAGAGATACCACATCCAGGTGAGGCCAACCTGCAGGCCATGCAGTGTAAGCATGTCTCAATGATGCCCAGGTAGGGACTAGAGTCACCAGGTCAGGGACAGGCCCAGAGAGGTTCCAGAATCATCATGTCCAGGTGAGGCTCAGGTGAGGAACAGAGTCACCAGGTACCAATGATGCCCAGCTGAGGACCAGAGTCACCAGATCTGGGTGACGCGCAGATAGGTTTAGAGTCACCAGTTCCAGGTGAGGCCAAGAAAGAGTCCACAGCAATCAGGTCCAGGTGGGGAACAAAGTCACCAGGACTGGGTGAGGCCCAGATGGGGACCAGATTCACCAGGTCCAGGTGAGGCCCAGTTGAGGACCAGTGTCCCCAGCTCCGGGTGGGTCCCAGAGGTGGACCAGAGTCACCCGGTTCTGGTGATATCCAGGTGGGGACCAGAGTCACCACGTCAGGGTGAGGCCCAGAGGGGGACGAGAATCACTAGGTCCAGGTGAGGCCCCGACGTGGAACTGAAACCAGGTCCCATGGTGCCCATATGAGGACCTGAGTCAGCAGGTCCAGGTGAGGTCCCTGTGGGAACCAGTCACCTCGTCCAGGTGATGGCCAGGTGGGACCACAGTCACCAGGTCCAGGTGAGGCCCAGGTATATAAGAGTGTATCCAGGTCGCAATGATGCCCAGGTAAGGACCAGAGTCAACAGTCCAGGAGAGGCCCAAATATGGATCAGAGTCATTTTGTTCCAGGTGATGCCTGATGGAGACCACAGGAATCAGGTCCAGGAAAGCCCCATATGGGAACTAGAGCCACGAGATCCAGGTGAGGTCCTGGTGCGACCACAGTCACAAGGTCCAGGTGAGGCGCAGGTGGCAACAGGATTCACCAAGTCCAGGTGAGACCCAGCTGGCGACCAGTCACCAGATCCAAGTGAGGACAAGCTAAGGACCAGATTCACCAGGCCCAATTGAAGCCCATGGGGTGACCAGAGTCACCAGGTAAGGGTGAGTCCCAGAGGGGGAACCAGAGTAACCAGTTTAGTTTGAGGCCCAGAATGGGTCCAGAGGTCCCTAGTCAGAGTGAGGCCCAGGTGTGGAATAGTGAATCCAGGTCCCAATGATGCCTGGATGAGGACCAGAGTCACTAGGGCCATGCAGACCCAGATGGGGACAAATCACTAGGTCCTGGTGAGGCATACAATAAGACCACAGTCAGCAGTATCATTTGATCCCCTTGCATGAACCAGAGCCACTCTATCCAGCTGAGTCCCAGGTCCATGTGAGGCTCACGTGAGGACCAGATTCATTAGGTCGAATTGAGGCATAGCTGGGGACAAGAGTCACCAGGTCTGGGTGCGGGCTAGGTGGGGCAAGATTCAGCAGTTCTGAGTTAGGTCAAAGTGGGGACGAGAGACACCAGGTCCAGGTGAGGCCAAACTGAGGACCAGAGTCACCAGATCCATGTGAGGTCCATGTTGGAAAGAGAGTCACCAGGTCCAAGAAGGTCCAGGTGGGGACCAGAGTCACCAGATCCAGGTGAAGTCCAGGTGGGGGGACCAGAGTCACCAGATCCACGTGAAGCCCAGGTGGGGACCAGAGTCACTAGGTCCAGATGACGCCCATGTGAGGACCAGAGTTACCAGGTACACGTGAGTCCCCGGTGGGGATCAGAGGCAACAGGTCCATCTGAGCCCTGCTTGGGGACCATGGTCAACAAGTCTACTTGAGGCCCTGGTGTGTAACACAGTAAGCAGGTCCAGGTGAGTCCCCGGTGGTGAAAAGAGTCACCACGTCCAGGTGAGTCCCAGGTGGGGACCAGGATCACCAGGTACAGTTGAGGCCCTTGAAAGACCTAGATTGTACTGGCACAAAAACAGACACATAGATCAGTGAAACAGAATAGAGGATCCAGAAGTGGACCCTGAACTTTATGGGCAACTAATATTCGATAAAGGAGGAAAGACTATCCATTGGAAGAAAGACAGTCTCTTCAATAAATGGTGCTGGGAAAATTGGACATCCACATGCAGAAGAATGAAACTAGACCACTCTCTTTCACCATACACAGAGATAAACTCAAAATGGATGAAAGATCTAAATGTGAGACAAGATTCCATCAAAATCCTAGAGAAGAACACAGGCAACACCCTTTTTGAACTCGGCCATAGTAACTTCTTGCAAGATACATCCACGAAGGCAAAAGAAACAAAAGCAAAAATGAACTATTGGGACTTCATCAAGATAAGAAGCTTTTGCACAGCAAAGGATACAGTCAACAAAACTCAAAGACAACCTACAGAATGGGAGAAGATATTTGCAAATGACATATCAGATAAAGGACTAGTTTCCAAGATCTATAAAGAACTTATCAAACTCAACACCAAAGAAACAAACAATCCAATCATGAAATGGGCAAAAGACATGAACAGAAATCTCACAGAGGAAGACATAGACATGGCCAACATGCACATGAGAAAATGCTCCGCATCACTTGCCATCAGGGAAATACAAATCAAAACCACAATGAGATACCACCTCACACCAGTGAGAATGGGGAAAATTACCAAGACAGGAAACAACCAATGTTGGAGAGGATGCGGAGAAAAGGGAATCCTCATACACTGTTGGTGGGAATGTGAACTGGTGCAGCCACTCTGGAAAACTGTGTGGAGGTTCCTCAAACAGTTAAAAATATACCTGCCCTACGACCCAGCAATTGCACTGTTGGGGATTTTCCCCAAAGAGACAAATGCAATGAAACGCCGGGACACCTGCACCCTGATGTTTATAGCAGCAATGGCCACGATAGCCAAACTGTGGAAGGAGCCTCGGTGTCCAACGAAAGATGAATGGATAAAGAAGATGTGGTTTATGTATACAATGGAATATTACTCAGCTATCACAAATGACAAATACCCACCATTTGCTTCAACGTGGATGGAACTGGAGGGTATTATGCTGAGTGAAGTAAGCCAGTCGGAGAAAGACAAACATTATATGTTCTCATTCATTTGGGGAATATAAATAATAGTGAAAGGGAATATAAGGGAAGGGGGAAGAAATGTGTGGGAAATATCAGAAAGGGAGACAGAACGTAAAGACTGCTAACTCTGGGAAACGAACTAGGGGTGGTAGAAGGGGAGGAGGGAGGGGGGTGGGAGTGAATGGCTGACGGGCACTGGGGGTTATTCTGTATGTTAGTAAATAGAACACCAATAATAAAAAATACATTAAAAAAAAAGAAAAAAGAAAGAACCAGAGTCAACAGGTCGAAGTCAAGCGCAGGTGGCAACCAGGGTCAGCAGGTCCAAGTCAGGCCAAAGTGGGATTCACAGTCATTAGGGCACGGTGAGACCCAGAGGGGGAGCAGAGTCACATGGTCCAGGTGAGGTCCATTTGTGGAACACAGTCACCGGGCCCCAATTGTGCCCAGTTGAGGACCACGATCAACAGGGCCAGGTGAGGCCCAGATGGGGACCGGACCCCAAATCCAGATGGAGACCAGGTGGGGACCACAGTTACCAGATCCAGGGTGGTCTCAGGTGCAGACCAGAATCACCAAGTCCAGGTGAGGTGCAGGTGGCAACCACACTCACCAGGTCCCGGTGAGGCCCTGGTGGGGACCAGAGTCACGAGGTACATGAGAAGCTAGAAACACTGCAGCCACTAGGTCCACAGGATGTCCACGTGGGAACGAGAATCACCAGTTACAGGTGAGGACCAGGTGGGGGTCCGACTCACCATGTCCAGGTGAGACCAAGGTGGGAACGAGTGTCACCATGTCCAGATGTGGCCCAGGTGAAGACCAGAGTTAATAGGTCCGGCTGGGTCACTGTTAGTGAACAGTGTAACCATATCCTGATGCTACACTGGTGGGTACCAGAGACACCAGGTACTGGTGAGGCCCAGGTGGGACCAGAGATATGAGGTCCGGGTGAGGTCCCGATGGGAACCACAGTCACCAGGTCTGGTGAGGCCATGCTTAGGATCAGAGTCACCAGTTACTGGTGAGGCCCAGGTGGAGCCAGAGTCACCTGGTACAGAAGAGGACAAAGTCAGGACCAGAGTTACCAGGATCAGGTTATTCCCAGTGGGGAATAGAGTAACCATGTCCCGATGATGCCCAGGGAGAACCAGAGTCACCAGGTCCAGATGAAGAGCAGGTGGGGAGCATATTCTCTAGGTCTCGGTGAGGCGCACTTGAGGACCAGAATCCCCAGGTCTAGTTGAGGCCTAGAGGGGTACCAGATTCACCTCGTCTAGGTGACATCCAGATGGGGAGCAGAGTCACCAGGTCAGGGTGAGGCCCAGAGGGGATCCAGAGTCATCATGTCCAGGTGAGGCTCAGGTGTGGAACAGAGATCCAGGTCATAAAGGTCCACAGGTGAGGACCAGAGTCACCAGATCTGGGTGAGTCCGAGTTAGGATCAGAGTCACCAGTTCCAGGTGAGGCCAAGAAGGAGTCCACAGCAATCAGGTCCAGGTGGGGAACAAAGTCACGAGGACTGGGTGAGGCCCAGATGGGGACCAGATTCACCAAGTCCAGGTGATTCCCAGGTGGTGACCAGAGTTACTAGTTCCGGGTGAGGACCAGGTAAGGACCAGATTCACCAGGTCCAAGTGAGGCCCACGTGGGTACCTGTGTCACCAAGCATGGGTGAGGCCCAGGTGGCAACCCCACTCACCAGGTCCTGGTGAGACCAACCTGCAGGCCAGAGTCGCCAGATCCATGTGAGTCCCTAGTGGGGACCAGATTCACCAAGTAAAAGTGAGTCTACAAGAACGCCAGAGTCACCAGGTCCAGGCGTGGTTCATGTAGGAACGAGACCAACAGGTCCAGGAGAGACCCATGTGGGGACCACAGTCACCAGGTCCAGGTGTGACCCAGGTGGGGACCACAATCACCAGGTTCAGTTTGAGGCCTAGGTGGGGGGATCAGAGTCATCAGGACCAGTTGAGGCCAAAGTGTGGAGCAAAGTTATCATGTCCAGGTGAGTCCCAGTGGGAACAGAGTAACCATGTCCCATTGATGCCAGGTGGGAAAAGAGTCACAAGGTCCAGACGAGACCTAAGTGAGGAGTAGATTCACCAGGTCCAGTTGTGCCCAGTTGAGGACCAGTGTCCCAGCTCCAGGTGAGTCCCAGAGGGAGAACAGAGTCACCCGATTCTGGTGATATCCAGATGGGGACCAGAGTCACCATGTCAGGGTAAGGCCCAGAGGGGAACCAGCGTCATCATATCCAGGTGAGTCTCAGGTGTGGAACAGAGTATCCAGGTAATAATGGTCCACATGTGAGGACCAGAGTCACCAGGTCCAGATGATTCCCATTTTGTGACCAGACTTACTAGTTCCGAGTGAGGACCAGGTAAGGACCAGATTCACCAGGTCAAAGTGAGGCCCATGTGGGGCCCTGTGTTACAAGGTATGGGGGAGGCCCAGGTGGCAACCCCACTCACGAGGTCCAGGTGAGGCCAACCTGCAGGCCATGCAGAGGAACTATGTCCCGGTGATGCTCAGGTAGGGACAAGATTTACCAGGTCCAGTTGAGGCCAATCTGCAGGCCATGCAGTGGAACCATGGCGCGAAGATGCCCAGGTAGGGACCAGAGTCACCAGGTCCAAATAAGGCCCAGTTGGAGCATATTCACTAGGTCCAGGTGAGGCCCAGTTGAGGACCAGTTTCACCATATCTACTTGAGTCTTAGAAGGGTACCAGAATCACCTGGTCCAGGTGATATCCAGATGGGGACCAGAGTCACCAGGTCAGGGGGAGACCCAGAGTGGTTCCAGAGTCATCGGGTCCAGGTGAGGCTCAGGTGTGGAAGAGAGTCACCAGGTACCAATGATGCCCAAGTGACCAGAGTTACCAGATCTGGGTGAGGCGCAGATAGGATCAGAGTCACCAGTTGCAGGTGAGGCCAAGAAAGAGTTCACAGCAAACAAGTCCAGGTGGGGAACAAAGTCACCAGACCTGGGTGAGACCCAGATGGGGACCAGATTCACCAGGTCCAGGTGAGGCCCAGGGGGGGATAGAGTCCCCGGGTCTGGGAAAGGACCAGGTAAGGACCAGATTCACCAGGTCCAAGAGGCTCACGTGGGGACCTGAGTCACCAGCTATGTGTGAGGCCTAGGGGGCAAACCCACTCACCAGGTCTAGGTGAGGCCAACCGGCGGGCCAGAGTCACCAGATCCAGGTGAGGCCCTAGAGGGGACTGGAGTCACCAGGTACATGTGAGTATACAAGAACACCAAAGTCACCAGGTCCAGGTGTGGTTCATCTGGGAACGAGAGTCACCAGGTCCAGGTGAGACCCAGGTGGGGACCACAGTCACTAGGTCCAGATTGAGGCCTAGGTGGGGGACCAGAGTCATCAGGACAAGTTGAGGCCAAAGAGTGGAGCAAAGTTATCATATCCAGGTGAGGCCCAGGTGGGGAACAGAGTAACCATGTCCCATTGATGCCAGGTGGGAAATGAGTCACAAGTTCCAGACGATGCCTAAGTGAGGATAGATTCACCAGGTCCTGTTGAGGCCCAGCTGAGGACCAGTGTCCCCAGCTCCGGGTGTGTCACCCGGTTCTGGTGATATCCAGGTAGGGACCAGTGTCACCACGTCAGGGTGAGGCCCAGAGGGGGACGAGAATCACTAGGTCCAGGTGAGGCCCCGATGTGGAACTGAGAAACCAGTTACCATGATGCCCATATGAGGACCTGAGTCACCAGGTCCAGGTGAGGTCCCTGTGGGAACCAGACACCTCGTCCAAGTGAGGCCCAGGTGGTACCACAGTCACCAGGTCCAGGTGAGGCCCAGGTATATAAGTGAGTGTCCAGGTCCCAATGAGGCCAGGTAAGGACCAGAGACAACAGATCCAGGATAGGCCCAAATATGGATCAGAGTCATTGTTGTCCAGGTGAGGTAAGATAGGACCACACGAACCAGGCCAGGAGAGCCCAATATGGGAACCAGAGCCACCAGATCCATGTGAGTTCCAGGTGGGAACACAGTCACAAGGTCCAGTTTAGGCGCAATTGGCAACAGAATTCACCAAGTCCAGGGGAGGGCCAGGTGGCGACCAGTCACCACATTCAGGTGCAGACCAGCTAAGGTCCAGAATCACCAGGCCCAAGAGAAGTCAAAGGGGTGACCAGAGTCACCATGTAAGGGTGAGGCCCAGAGGGGGAACCAGAGTAACCAGTTTAGTTTGAGGCCCAGAATGGGACCAGAGGTCCCTGGTCAGAGTGAGGCCCAGGTATTTAATAGAGTGTCCAGGTCCCAAAGATGCCTGGGTGTGGAACAGAGTTACTAGGGCCATGCAGGCCTAGATGGGGAACAGAATCACCAGGTCCTGGTGAGGCATAGAATAAGACAACAGTCAGCAGTATCAGGGGAGCCCCTTGTGGGACCCAGAGCCACTCTATCCAGCTGAGTCCCAGGTCCATGTGAGACCCACGTGAGGACCAGATTCATCAGGTCGATTTGAGGCATAGCTGGGGACAAGAGTCACCAGGTCTGGGTGCGGCCTAGGTGGGGCAAGATTCAGCAGTTCTGAGTTAGGTCAAAGTGGTGACAAGAGTCAACAGGTCCAGGTGAGGCCAAACTGAGGACCAGAATCACCAGGTCCAGGTGAGGTCCATGTTGGAAAGAGAGTCACCAGGTCCAGGAGAGGTCCAGGTGGGACCAGAGTCACCAGATCCAGGTGAAGACCAGGTGCGGACCAGAGTCACCAGATCCAGGTGAATCCCAGGTGGGGACCAGACTCACTAGGTCCCGATGAGGCCCAGGTAAGAACCAGAGTTACCAGGTACAGGTGAGGCCCCGGTGGGGATCAGAGGCAACAGATCCATGTGAGGCCGGCTTTGGGACCATGGTCAACAGTTCTACTTGAGGCCCAGGTGTGGAACACAGTAAGCAGATCCAGGTGAGTCCCCGGTGGTGACAAGAGTCACCACGTCCAGGTGAGGCCCAGGTGGGGACCAGGATGACCAGGTACAGGGGAGGCCCTTGAAAGAACCAGAGTCAACATTTCGAGGTCAGGCGCAGGTGGCAACCAGGGTCAGTAGGTCCAAGTCAGGCCAATGTGGGGTTCACAGTCACTAGGGCACGGTGAGACCCAGAGGGGGACCAGCGTCACCTGGTCCAGGTGAGGTCCAGTTGTGGAACACAGTCACCGGGTCCAAATTTTGCCCAGTTGAGGACCTGGTTCAACAGGGCCAGTTGAGGCCCAGAAGGGGACCGGAGTCCCAAAATCCAGGTGATGCCCAGGTGGGGACCACAGTCACCATATCCAGGGTAGACTCAGGTGCAGACCAGAATCACCAGGTCCAGGTGAGGTGCAGGTGGCAACCACACTCACCAGGTCCCGGTGAGGCCCTGGTGGGGACCAGAGTCACGAGGTATTTGAGAAGCTAGAAACACTGCAGCCACCAAGTCCACATGATGTCGATGTGGGAACGAGAATCACCAGTTACAGGTGAGGACCAGGTGGGGATCCGACTCACCATATCCAGGTGAGACCCAGGTGGGAACAAGTGTCACCATGTCCAGGTGTCGCCCAGGTGAAGACCGGAGTTAATAGGTCCGGCTGGGTCACTGTTAGTGAACAGTGTAACCATATCCTGATGCTACCCAGGTGGGTACCAGAGACAACAGGTCCTGGTGAGTCCCAGGTGGGTCCAGAGACATTAGTTCCAGGTGAGGTCCCAATGGGAATCACAGTCTCCAGGTCAGGTGAGGCTATGCTTAGCATCAGAGTCACCAGTTACAGGTGAGGCCCACGTGGAGCCAGAGTCACCTGGTACAGTAGAGGCCAAAGTCAGGACCAGAGTTACCAGGATCAGGACAGTCCCAGTGGGGAATAGAGTAACCATGTCCCGATGATGCCCATGTAGACCCAGAGCCACCAGGTGCGGATGAGGCGCAGGTGGGGAGCATATTCACGAGGTCCCGGTGAGGCCCAGTTGAGGACCAGAGTCACCAGGTCTAGTTGAGGCCTAGAGGGGTAGCAGATTCACCTGGTCTAGGTGACATCCAGATGGGGACCAGATTCACCATGTCAGGCTGAGGCCCAGAGGGGATCCAGAGTCATCAGATCCAGGTGAGGCTCAGGTGTGGAACAGAGTATCCAGGTCATAATGGTCCACAGGTGAGGACCAGAGTCAGCAGATCTGGGTAAGGCCCAGTTAGGATCAGAGTCATCAGTTCCAATGAGGCCAAGAAGGAGTGCACAGCAATCAGGTCCAGGTGGGGAACAAATTCACCAGGAATGAGTGAGGCCCAATGGGGACAAGATTCACCAGGTCCAGGTGATTCCCAGGTGGTGACCAGAGTTACTAGTTGCAGGTGAGGACCAGGTAAGGACCAGATTCACCAGGTCCAAGTGAGGCCCACTTTGGGACCTGTGTCACCAGGTATGGGTGAGGCCCAGGTGGCAACCCCACTCACCAGGTCCAGGTGAGGCCAAAATGCAGGCCATGCAGAGGAACCATGTCCCGATAATGCTCAGGTAGGGACCAGAGTTACCAGGTCCAGGTGAGGCCAACCTGCAGGCCATGCAGAGGAACCGTGTCCCGATAATGCCCAGGTAGGGACCAGAGTTAGGAGTTGCAGGTGAGGCCCTAATGGGGACCGGAGTCACCAGGTAAATGTGAGTCTACAAGAACACCACAGTCACCAGGTCCAGGTGTGGTTCATGTGGGAACAAGAGTCACCAGGTCCAGGTGAGACCCAGGTGGGGACCAGAGTCACCAGGTCCAGATTAAGGACTAGGTGGGGGAGCAGAGTGATCAGGACCAATTGAGGCCAAAGTCCGGAGCAAAGTTATCATGTCCAGGTGAGGCCCAGGTGGGGAACAGAGTAACCATGTCCCCTTGATGCCAGGTGGGAAAAGAGTCACAAGGTCCACACGAGGCCTAAGTGAGGAGTAGATTCACTAGGTCCTGTTGAGGCCCAGTTGAGGAGCCGTGTCCCCAGCTCCGGGTGAGTCCCAGAGGGGGACCAGAGTCACCCGTTCTGGTGATATCCAGCTGGAGACCAGAGTCACCACGTCAGGGTGAGGCCTAGAGGGGGACGAGAATCACTAGTTCCAGGTGAGGCCCTGATGTGGAACTGAGAAACCAGGTCCCATGATGCCCATATGAGGACCTGAGTCACCAGGTCCAGGTGATGTCCCTGTGGGAACCAGTCACCTCGTCCAGGTGAGGCCCAGGTGGGACCACAGTCACCAGGTCCAGGTGAGGCCCAGGTATAAAAGAGAGTATCCAGGTCCCAGTGATGCCCAGGTAAGGACCAGAGTCAACAGGTCCAGATGAGGAGCAGGTGGGAAGCATATTCACTAGGTTCCGGTGAGGCCCAGTTGAGGACCAGAGTCACCAGGTCTAGTTGAGCCCTAGAGGGTTTCCAGATTCACCTGGTCTAGGTGACATCCAGATGTGGACCATAGTCACCATGTCAGGGTGAGGCCAAGAGGGGATCCAGAGTCATCATGTGCCGGTGAGGCTCAGGCGTGGAACAGAGTATCCAGGTCATAATGGTCCACAGGTGAAGAACAGAGTCACCAGATCTGGCTGAGACCCAGTTAGGATCAGAGTCATCAGTTCCAGGTGAGGCCAAGAAGGAGTCCACAGCAATCAGGTCCAGGTGAGGAACAAAGATACCAGGACATGGTGAGGCACAGATGGGGACTAGATTCACCAGGTCCAGGTGAGGCCCAGGTGGTGACCAGGGTTACCACTTCCAGGTGAGGATAAGGTAAGGACCAGATTCACCAGGTCCAATTTCGGCCCACGTGGGGACCTTTGTCACCAGGTATGGGTGAGGCCCAGGTGAAAATCCCAATCACCAGGTCCAGGTGAGGCCAACGTGCAGGCCATGCAGAGGAACCATGTCCCGATGATGCCCAGTTAGGGACAAGAGACACCAGGTCCAAATGAGGCCTAAATGGAGCATATTCACTAGGTTCATATGAGACCCAGTTGAGGACCTGTGTCACCAGATCTGGTTGAGGCCTAAAGGGGTACAAGAGTCACCTAGTCCAGATGACATCCAGATGGGGACCAGAGTCACCAGGTCAGGGTGAGGACCAGAGAGGTTCCAGAGTCATCATGTCCAGGTGAGGCTCAGGTGTGGAACAGAGTCACCAGGTATCAATGATGCCCAGGTGAGGACCAGAGTCACCAGGTCTGGGTGACGCACAGATAGGATCAGAGTCACCAGCTCCAGGGGAGGCCAAGAAAGTGTCCAGAGCATTCAAGTCCAGGTGGGGAACAAAGTCACCAGGACTGGGTGAGGCTCAGATGGGGACCAGATTCACCAGGTCCACGTGAGGCCCAGCTGGAGACCAGAGTCCCCAGGTCTGGGAGAGAACCAGGTAAGGACCAGATTCACCAGGTCCAAGAGCCCCACGCGGGGACCTGAGTCACCAGGTATGGGTGAGGCCCAGGTGGCAACCCCACTCACCATGTCCAGGTGAGGCCAACTTTTGGCCAGAGTCACTAGATCCAGTTGAGGCCCTAGTGGGGACCGGAATCACCAGGTAAATATGAGTCTACAAGAACACCACAGTCACCAGGTCCAGGTGTTGTTCATGTGGGAACGAGAGTCACCAGGTCCAGGAGAGACCCAGGTGGGGACCACAGTCACCAGGTCCAGATTGAGGCCTAGGTCGTGGGACCAGAGTCATCAGCACCAGTTGAGGCCAATGTGTGGAGAAAAGTTACCATGTCCAGGTGAGGCCCAGGTGGGGAACAGAGTAACCATGTCCCATTGATGCCAGGTGGGAAAAGAGTCACAAGGTCTAGGCGAGGCCAAAGTGAGGAGTAGATTCAATAGGTCCTGTTGAGGCCCTGTTTAGGACCGGTGTCCCCAGCTCCGGGTGAGACCCAGAGAGGGACCAGAGTCACGCGGTTCTGGTGATATCCAGGTGGGGACCAGAGTCACCACGTCAGGGAGAGGCCCAGAGGGGGACGAGAATCACTAGGTCCAGGTGAGGCCCCGATGTGGAACTGAGAAACCAGGTCCCATGATGCTCATATGAGGACCTGAGTCACCAGGTCCAGGTGAGGGCCCTGTGGGAACCAGTCACCTCGTCCAGGTGAGGCCCACGTGGGACCACAGTCACAAGGTCCAGGTAAGGCCCAGGTATATAAGAGAGTATCCAGGTCCCAATGATGCCCAGGGAAGGACCAGAGTCAACAGATCCAGGAGAGGCCCAAATATGGATCAGAGTCATTGTTTTCCAAGTGAGGCCAGATGGAGACCAAGGAACCAGGTCGAGGAGAACCCCATATGGAACCAGAGCCACCAGATCCAGGTAAGGTCCAGGTAAGACCACAGTCACAAGGTCCAGGTGAGGCCAAGGTGGCAACAGGATGCACCAAGTCCAGGTGAGGCCCAGGTGGCGACCAGTCACAACATCCAGGTGCGGACCAGCTAAGGACCAGATTCACCAGACCCTAGTGAAGCCCAAGGGGTGACCAGAGTCACCAGGTAAGGCTGAGTCCCAGAGAGGGACCAGAGTCACCCGTTCTGGTGATATCCAGCTGGAGACCAGAGTCACCACGTCAGGGTGAGGCCAAGAGGGGGACGAGAATCACTAGGTCCAGGTGAGGCCCCGATGTGGAACTGAGAAACCAGTTCCCATGATGCCCATATGAGGACCTGAGTCACCAGGTCCAGGTGAGGTCCCTGTGGGAACCAGGCACCTCGTCCAAGTGAGGCCCAGGTGGGACCACCGTCAAAAGGTCCAGGTGAGGCCCAGGTATATAAGTGAGTATCCAGGTCCCAATGAGGCCAGGTAAGGATCAGAGACAACAGATCCAAGATAGGCCCAAATATGGATAAGAGTCATTGTGTTCCAGGTGAGGCCAGATGGAGACCACAGGAACCAGGTCCAGGAGAGCCCAATAGGGAACCAGAGCCACCAGAACAATGTGAGGTCCAGGTGGCAACACAGTCACAAGTTCCAGGTGAGGCGCAATTGGCAACAGGATTCACCAAAACCAGGGGAGGCCCAGGTGGCGACCAGTCACCACATCCAGGTGCGGACCAGCTAAGGTCCAGATTCACCAGGCCCAAGAGAAGTCAAAGGGGTTACCAGAGTCACCAGGTAAGGGTGAGGCCCAGAGGGGGTACCAGAGTAACCAGTTTAGTTTGAGGCCCAGAATGGGACCAGAGGTCCCTGGTCAGAGTGAGGCCCAGGTGTGGAATAGAGTATCCAGGTCCCAATGATGCCTGGGTGAGGAACAGAGTTACTAGGGCCATACAGGTCTAGATGGGGAACAGAATCACCAGGTCCTGGTGAGGCATAGAATAAGACCACAGTCAGCAGTATAAGGTGAGCCCCTTGTGGGAACCAGAGCCACTCTATCCAGCTGAGTCCCAGGTCCATGTGATACCCACGTGAGGACCAGATTCATCAGGTCGAATTGAGGCATAGCTGAGGACAAGAGTCACCAGTTCTGGGTGCGGCCTAGTTGGGGCAAGATTCAGCAGTTCTGAGTTAGGTCAAAGTGGGGACAAGAGTCAACAGGTCCAGGTGAGGCCAAACTGAGGACAAGAGTCACCAGGTCCAGGTGACGTCCAGGTGGGGACCAGTGTCATCAGATCCAGGTGAAGTCCAGGTGGGGCCCAGAGTCACGAGATCCAGGTGAAGTCCAGGTGGGGACCAGAGTCAATAGGTCCAGATGAGGCCCAGGTGAGGACCAGAGTCACCAGGTACACGTGAGGCCCCGGTGGGGATCAGAGGCAACAGGTCATGTGAGGCCGGCTTAGGGACCATGGTCAACAGGTCTACTTGAGGCCCAGGTGTGGAACACAGTAAGCAGGTCCAGGTGATTCCCCGGTGGTGACAAGTGTCACCACGTCCTAGTTTGGCCCAGGTGGGTACCAGAATCACCAGGTACAGTGGAGGCCCTTGAAAGAACCAGAGTCAACAGTTCGAGGTCAGGCGCAGGTGGCAACCAGGGTGAGCAGGTCCAAGTCAGGCCAAAGTGGGGTTCACAGTCACTAGGGCACGTGAGACCCAGAGGGGGACCAGAGTGACCTGGTCCAGGTGAGGTCCAGTTGTGGAACACAGTCACCGGGTCCCAAATTTGCCCAGTTGAGGACCATGGTCAACAGGGCCAGGTGAGGCCCAGATGGGGACCGGAGTCCTGAAATCCAGGTGAATCCCAGGTGGGGACCACAGTCACCAGATCCAGGGTAGTCTCAGGTGCAGACCAGAATCACCAGGTCCAGGTGACATCCAGAAGGGGACCAGAGTCACCAGGTCAGGGTGAGGCCCAGAGATTTTCCACAGTCATCAAGTCCAGGTGAGGCTCAGGTGTGGAACAGAGTCACCAGGTACCAACGATGCCCAGGTGAGGACCAGAGTCACCAGGTCTGGGTGATGCGCAGATAGAATCAGAGTCACCAGTTCCAGGTGAGGCCAAGAAAGAGTCCAGAGCAATCAGGTCCAGGTGGGGAACAAAGAACCCAGGACTGGGTGAGACCCAGATCGGGACCAGATTCACCAGGTCCAGGTGAGTCCCAGGTGGTGACCAGAGTCCCCGGGTCCGGGAAGGACCAGGTAAGGACCAGATTCACCAGGTCCAAGTGGCCCACGTGGGGACCTGAGTCAACAGGTATGGGTGAGGCCCAGGTGGCAACCCCACTCACCAGGTCCAGGTGAGGCCAACCTGCAAGCCAGAGTCTCCAGATCCAGGTGAGGCCCTAGTGGGCCCGGAGTCACCAGGTAAATGTGAGTCTACAGGAACACCACAGTCACCAGGTCCTCGTGTGGTTCATGTGGGAAGGAGTGTTACCAGGTCCAGGTGAGACCCAGGTGGGGACCACAGTCACCAGGTCCAGATTGAGGCCTAGGTGAGGGGACCAGAGTCACCAAGACCAGTTGAGAACAAAGTGTAGAAAAAGTTATCATGTCCAGGTGAGGCTCAGGTGGGGAACAGAGTAACCATGTCCCATTGATGCCATGTGGGAAAAGAGTCACAAGGTCCAGACGTGGCCTAACTGAGGAGTAGATTCATCAGGTCCTGTTGAGGCCCAGATTAGGACCACTGTCCCCAGCTCCGGGTGAGTCCCAGAGGGGGACCAGAGTCACTGGTTCTGGTGATATCCAGGTGGTGACCAGAGTCACCACGTCAGGATGAAGCCCAGAAAGGGACGAGAATCACTAGGTCCTGGTGAGGCATAGAATAAGACCACAGTCACCAGTATCAGGTGAGCCCCTTGTGGGAACCACAGCCACTCTATGCAGCTGAGTCCCAGGTCCATGTGAGGCCCACGTGAGGACCAGATTCATCAGGTCGAATTGAGGCATAGCTGGGGACAAGAGTCACCAGGTCTGGGTGCGGTCTAGGTGGGGCATGATTCAGCAGTTCTGAGTTAGGTCAAAGTGGGGATGAGAGACACCAGGTCCAGGTGAGGCCTAACTGAGGACCAGAGTTACCAGATCCAGGTGAGGTCCATGTTGGAAAGAGAGTCACCAGGTCGGGAGAGGTCCAGGTGGGGACCAGAGTCACCAGATCCAGGTGAACTCCAGGTGGGGACCAGAGTCACCAGATACAGGTGAAGCCCAGGTGGGGACCAGAGTCACTAGGTCCAGAAGAGGCCCAGGTGAGGACCAGAGTTTCCAGGTACACGTGATGCCCCGGTGGGGATCAGAGGCAACAGGTCCATGGGAGGCCGGCTTAGGGACCATGGTCAACAGATCTACTTGAGGCCCAGGTTTGGAACAAAGTAAGCAGGTCCAGGTGAGTCCCTGGTGGTGACAAGAGTCACCACGTCCAGGTGAGGCCCAGGTGTGGACCAGGATCACCAGGTCCAGGGGAGGACTTTGCAAGAACCAGAGTCAACAGTTCGAGGCCAGGTGCAGGTGGCAACCAGGGTCAGCAGGTCCAAGTCAGGCCACAGTGGGTTTCACAGTCACTAGGGCACGGTGACACCCAGAGGGGGACCAGATTCACCTGGTCCAGCTGAGGTCCAGTTGTGGAACACAGTCACCGGGTCCCAATTTTGCCCAGTTGAGGACCATGGTCAACAGGGCCAGGTGAGGCCCAGATGGGGATCTGAGTCCCCAAGTCAAGGTGAAGCCCAGGTGGGGACCACAGTCCCCAGATCCAGGGAAGTCTCAGGTGCAGACCAGAGTCACCATGTCCAGGTGTAGCCCAATTGAAGAGCAGAGTGAATAGGTCCGGCTGGGTCACTGTTAGAGAACAGTGTAACCATATCCTGATGCTACCCAGGTGGGTACCAGAGACACCAGGTCCTGGTGAGGCCCCGGTGGGACCAGAGTCATGAGGTCCAGTTGAGGTCCCGATGGGAACCACAGTCACCAGGTCAGGTGAGGCCATGCTTAGGATCAGAGTCACCAGTTACAGGTGAGGACCAGGTGGAACCAGAGTCACCTGGTACAGAAGAGGCCAAAGTCAGGACCAGAGTTACCAGGATCAGGTCAGTCCCAGTGAGGAATAGAGTAACCATGTCCCGATGATGCACAAGTAGAACCCGAATCACCAAGTCCAGATGAGGCGCAGGTGGGGAGCATATTCAGTAGGTCGCGGTGAGGCCCACTTGAGGACCAGATGCCCCCGGGCTAGTTTAGGCTTAGAGGGGTACCAGATTCACCTGGTCTAGGTGACATCCAGATGGGGACCAGAGTCACCATGTCAGGCTGTGGCCCAGAGGGGATCCAGAGTCATCATGTCCAGGTGAGGTAAGGTGTGGAACAGAGTATCCAGGACATAATGGTCCACAGGTGAGGACCAGAGTCACCAGATCTGGGTGAGGCCCAGTTAGGATCAGAGTCACCAGTTCTAGGTTAGGCCAAGAAGGAGTCCTTAGCAATCAGGTCCAGGTGGGATCAAAGTCACCAGGACTGGGTGAGGCCAAGATGGGGACCAGATTCACCAGGTCCAGGTGATTCCCAGGTGGTGACCAGAGTTACCAGGTCCGGGTGAGCACCAGGTAAGGACCAGATACAAGGTCCAAGTGAGGCCCACTTGGGAACCTGAGTCACCAGGTATGGGTGAGGCCCAGGTGGCAACCCCACTCAACAGGTCCAGGTGAGGCCACCTGCAGGCCATGCAGAGGAACCATGTCCCGATGATGCCCAGCTAGGGACAGGGCTTACCATGTCCAGGTGAGGCCAACCTGCAGGACATGCTGTGGAACCATGTCCCGATGATGCCCAGGTAGTGACCAGAGTCACCAGGTGCAAATGAGGCCAAGATGGAGCATATTCACTAGGTCCAGGTGAGGCCCAGTTGAAGACCAGAGTCACCAGAACTGGTTGAGGACTATCGGGGTACAGAATCACCTGGTCCAGGTGACATCCAGATGGGGACCAGCCTCACCAGGTCAGGGTGAGGCCCAGAGAGGTTCCAGAGTAATCATGTCCAGGTGAGGCTCAGGCGTGGAACAGAGTCACCAGGTACCAATGATGCCCATGTTAGGGTCAGAGTCGCCAGGTCTGGGTGACGCGCAAATAGGATCAGAGTCACCAGTTCCAGGTGAGGCCAAGAAAGAGTCCAGAGCAATCAGGTCCACGTGTTAAACGAAGTCACCAGGACTGGGTGAGGCCCAGATGGGGACCAGATTCACCAGATCCAGGTGAGGCCCAGGTGGTGACCAGAGTCCCCGGGTCTGGGAGAAGACCAGGTAAGGACCAGATTCACCAGGTCCAAGATGCCCAGGTGGGGACCTGAGTCACCAGGTATGGGTGAGGCCCAGTTGGCCACCCCACTCAGCAGGTCCCGGTGAGTCCAACATGCAGGTCAGAGTCACCAGATCCACGTGAGGCCCTGGTGGGGACCGGAGTCACCAGGTAAATATGAGTCTACAAGAACACCACAGCCACCAGGTCCAGGTGTGGTTCATGTGGGAACAAGAGTCACCAGGTCCAGGTGAGACCCAGGTGGGACCACAGTCACCAGGTCTAGATTGAGACCTAGGTGGGGGGACCAGAGTCATCAGGACGAGTTGAGGCCAAAGTGTGGAGGAAAGTTATCATATCCAGGTGAGGCCCAGGGGGAGAACAGTGTAACCATGTCCCATTGATGCCAGGTGGGAAAAAAGTCACAGGTCCAGACGAGGCCTGAGTGAGGAGTAGATTCACCAGGTCTTGTTGAGGCCCAGTTAAGGACCAGTGTCCCCAGCTCCGGGAGAGTCCCAGAGGGGGACCAGAGTGACCCGGTTCTGGTGATATCCAGGTGGGGACCAGACTCACCACGTCAGGGTGAGGCACAGAGTGGGACGAGAATCACTAGGTCCAAGTGAGGCCCCAATATGGAAGTGAGAAACCAGGTCCCATGATGCCCATATGAGGACCTGAGTCACCAGGTCCAGGTGAGCTCCCTGTGGGAACCAGTCACCTCGTCCAGGTGAGGCTCAGGTGGGACCACAGTCACCGGTCCAGGTGAGGCCCAGGTATATAAGAGAGTATCCAGCTCCCAATGATGCCCAAGTAAGGACCAGAGTCAACAGGTACAGGAGAGGCTCAAATATTGTTCAGAGTCATTGTGTTCCAAGTGAGGCCAGTTGGAGACCACAGGAACCAGGTCCAGGAGAGCCCCATATACGAACCAGAGCCACCAGATCCAGGTGAGGTCCAGGTGGGACCACAGTCACAAGGTCCAGGTGAGGCGCAGGTGGCAACAGGATTCACCAAGTCCAGGTGAGGCCCAGGTGGCGACCAGTCTCCAGATCCAGGTGCGGACCAGCTAAGGACCAGATTCACCAGACCCTAGTGAAGCCCAAGGGGTGACCAGAGTCACCAGGTAAGGCTGAGGCCCAGAGGGGAAACAGAGTAACCAGTTTAGTTTGAGGCCCAGAATGGGACCAGAAGTCCCTGGTCAAAGTGAGGCCCAGGTGTGGAATAGAGTATCCAGGGTGAGGATCATTGGGTCCATCACCCAATGATGACTGGGTGAGGACCAGAGGCACTAGGGCCATGCAGGCCCAGATGGGGAACAGAATAACTACGTCCTGGTGAGGCATAGAATAAGACCACAGTCAGCAGTATCAGGTGTGCCCCTTGTGGGAACCAGAGCCACTCTATCCAGCTGAGTCCCAGGTACATGTGAGGCACACGTGAGGACCAGATTCATCAGGTCGAATTGAGGCATAGCTGGGGACAAGAGTCACCAGGTCTGGGTGCGGCCTATGTGGGCAAGATTCAGCAGTTCTGAGTTAGGTCAAAGTGGGGACGAGAGACACCAAGTCCAGGTGAGGCCAAACTGAGGACCAGAGTCACCAGATCCACATGAGGTCCATGTTGGAAAGGAGTCACCAGGTCCAGGAGACGTCCTGGGGTGGACCAGAGTAACCAGTTCCAGGTGAAGTCCTGGTGGGGACCAGAGTCACTAGGTCCTGATGAGGCCCAGGTGAGGACCAGAGTTACCAGGTACACGTGAGGCTCCGGTGGGGATCAGAGGCAACATGTCCATGTGAGTCTGGCTTGGGGACCATGGTCTACAGGTCTACTTGAGGCCCAGGTGTGGAACACAGTAAGCAGGTCCCGGTGAGTCCCCGGTGGTGACAAGAGTCACCAAGTCCAGCTGAGGCCCAGGTGGGGACCAGGATCACCAGGTCCAGGGGAGGCCCTTGAAAGAACCAGAGTCAACAGTTCGAGGTCAGGCGCAGGTGACAACCAGGGTCAGCAGGTCCAAGTCAGGCCAAATTGGGGTTCACAGTCACTAGGACATGGTGACCCCCAGAGGGGGACCAGAGTCACTTGGTCCAGGTGAGGCCACATCTGGAACACAGTCACCGGGTCCCAATTTTGCCCAGTTGAGGACAACCCCACTCACCAGGTCCAGGTGAGGCCAACCTGCTGGCCATGCCTGATACTATATCCCGATGATGCCCAGGTAGGGACCAGAGTCACCAGGTCCAAATGAGGCCCAGATGGGGTATATTCACTACGTCCAGGTGAGGCCCAGTTGAGGACCAGAGTCACCAGATCACCTTGAGCCCTAGAGGGGTACCAGAATCACCTGGTCCAGGTGACATCCAGATGGGGACCAGAGTCACCAGGTCAGAGTGAGTCCCAGAGAGGTTCCAGAGTCATCATATCCAGGTGAGGCTCAGGTGTGGAACAGAGTAACCAGGTATCAATGATGCCAAGGTGAGGACCAGAGTCACCAGATCTGGGAGACGCACAATAGGATCAGAGTCACCAGTTCCAGGTTAGGCCAAGAAGGAGTCCACAAAAATCAGGTCCAGGTGGCGAACAAAGTCACCAGGAATGGGTGAGGCCCAGATGGGGACCAGATTCACCAGCTCCAGGTGAGGCCCAGGTAGTGAGCAGAGTCCCCGGGTCTGGGAGAGGACCAGGTAAGGACCAGATTAATAGGTCAAAGAGGCCCACGTGGGGACCTGAGTCACCAGGTTTGGGTGAGGCCCAGGTGGCAACCCCACTCACCAGGTCCAAGTGAGGCCAACCTGCAGGCCAGAGTCACCAGATATAGGTGAGGCCCTAGTGAGGACCGGAGTCACCAGGTAAATGTGAGTTTACAAGTACACCACAGTCACCAGGTCCAGGTGTGGTTCCTGTGGGAACGAGAGTCACCAGGTCCAGGTGAGACCCAGGTGGGGACGACAGCCTCCAGGTCCAAATTGAGGCCTCGGTTGGGGGACCAGGGTCATTAAGACCAGTTGAGGCCAAAGTGCGGAGATAAGTTATCATGTCCATGTGAGGCCCAGGTGCGGAACAGAGTAACCATGTCCCATTGCTGCCAGGTGGGAAAAGAGTCACAAGGTCCAGACGAGGCCTAAGTGAGGAGGAGATTCACCAGGTCCTGTTGAGGCCTAGCTGAGGACCAGTGTCCCCAGCTCCGGGTGTGTCCCAGAGGGGGACCAGAGTCCCCCGGTTCTGGTGATATCCAGGTGGGGACCAGAGTCACCACGTCAGGTTGAGGCCCAGAGAGGGACGAGAATCACTAGGTACAGGTGAGGCTCCGATGTGGAACTGAAACCAGGTCCCATGATGCCCATATGAGGACCTGAGTCACCAGGTCCAGGAGAGGTCCCTGTGGGAACCAGTCACCTCGTCCAGGTGAGGCCTATGTGGGACCACAGTCACCAGGGCCAGGTGGGGCCAAGACATATAAGAGAGTATCCAGGTCCCAATGATGCCCAGGTAAGGACCAGTGTCAACAGGTCCAGGAGAGGCCCAAATATGGATCAGAGTCATTGTGTCCCAGGTGAGGCCAGATGGAGACCACAGGAACCAGGTCCAGGAGAGCCCCATATGGGAACCAGAGACACCAGATCCCGGAGAGGTCCAGGTGGGACCACAGACACAAGGTCCAGGTGAGGCGCAGGTGGCAACAGGATTCACCAAGTCCAGGTGAAGCCCAGGTGGCGACCAGTCACCACATCCAGGTGCGGACCAGCTAAGGACCAGATTCACCAGGCGCAAGTGAAGCCAAAAACGTAACCCGAGTAACCAGGTAAGTGTGAGTCCCAGAGAGGGAAGCAGAGTAACCACTTTAGTTTGAGGCCCAGAATGGGACCAGAGGTCCCTGGTCAAAGTGAGGCCCAGTGTGGAATAGAGTATCCAGGTCCCAATGATGCCTGGGTGAGTACCAGAGTCACTATGGCCATGGAGTCCCAGATGGGGAACAGAATCACTAGGTCTTGGTGAGGCATAGAATACGACCACAGACAGCAGTATCAGGTGAGCCCCTTGTGGGAACCAGAGCCACTCTATCCAGCTGAGTCCCAGGTCCATGTGAGGCCCCCCTGAGGACCAGATTCATCAGGTCGAATTGAGGCATAGCTGGGGACAAGAGTCATCAGGTCTGGGTGCGGCCTAGATCGGGCAAGATTCGGTAGTTCTGAGTTAGGTCAAAGTGGGGATGAGAGACACCAGGTCCTGTTGAGGCCATACTGAGGACCAGAGTCACCAGATCCATGTGAGGTCCATGTGGGGACCAGGGTCACCAGATCCAGGTGAATTCCAGGTGGTTACCAGAGTCACCAGATCCAGGGGAAGCCCCGATGGGGACCAGAGTCACTAGGTCCAGATGAGGCCCAGGTGAGGACCAGAGTTACCAGGTACACATGAGGCCCTGGTGGAGATCAGAGGCAACACGTCCATGTGAGTCCGGCTTCGGGACCATGGTGAACAGGTCTACTTGAGTCCCAGGAGTGGAACACAGTAAGCAGGTCCAGGGGAGTTCCCGGTGGTGACAAGAGTCACTACGTCCAGGTGAGGCCCAGGTGGGGACCAGGATCACCAGGTACAGGGGAGGCCCTTGAAAGAACCAGAGTCAACAGTTCGAGGTCAGGTGTAGGTGGCAACCAGGGTCAGCAGGTCCCAGTAAAGCCAAAGTGGGGTTCACAGTCACTAGTGCATGGTGAGACCCAGAGGGGAACCAGAGTCACATGGTCCAGGTGAGGTCCAGTTGTGGAACACACTCACCTGGTCCCCATTTTGCCCAGTTGAGGACAGTGGTCAACAGGGCCAGGTGAGGCCCAGATGGGGACCGGAGTCCCCAAATCCAGGTGAAGCCCAGGTGGGGACCACAGTCACCAGATCCAGTGTAGTCTCAGGTGCAGAGCAGAATCACGAAGTCCAGGTGAGGTGCAGGTGGCAACCACACTCACCAGGTCCCGGTGATGCCCTGGAGGAGACAGAGTCACGAGGTACATGAGAAACTAGAAACTCTGCAGCAACCAGGTCCACATGATGTCCATATGGGAACGCGAATCACCAGTTACAGGTGAGGGCCAGGTGGGGATCCGACTCACCATGTCCAGGTGAGACCCAGGTGGGAACCAGTGTCACCATGTCCAGGTGTGGCCCTGGTGTAGACCAGAGTTAATAGGTCAGGCCGGGTCACTGTTAGTGAACAGTGTAACCATATCCTGATGCTACCCAGGTGGGTACCAGAGACACCAGGTCCTGGTGAGGCCCAGGTGGAACCAGAGACCTGAGGTCCAGGTGAGGTCCCGATGGGAACCACAGTCACCAGGTCAGGTGAGGCCATGCTTAGGATCAGAGTCACCAGTTACAGGTGAGGTCCAGGTGGAGCCAGAGTCACCTGGTACAGAAGAGGCCAGTGTCAGGATCAGAGTTACCAGAACCAGGTCAGTCCCAGTGGGGAATACAGTAACCATTTCCCGAGGATGCCCAGGTAAAACCAGAGTCACCATGCCCAGAAGCGGCGCAGATGGGGAGCATATTCACTAGGTTCCGGTGAGGCCCAGTTGAGGACCAGTGTCACGAGGTCAAGTTGAGGCCTAGAGGGGTACCAGATTCACCTGGTCTAGGTGAAATCCAGATGGGGACCAGAGTCACCATGTCAGGCTGAGGCCCAGAGGGGATCCAGATTCAACATGTCCAGGTGAGGCTCATGTGTGGAACAGTGTATCCAGTTCATAATGGTCCACAGGTGAGGACCAGAGTGACCAGATCTGGGTGAGGCCCAGTTAGTATCAGAGTCACCAGTTCCAGGTGAGCCCCAGAAGGTGTCCACAGCAATCAGGTCCAGGTGGGGAACAAAGTCACAAGGACTGGGTGAGGCCCATATGGGGACCAGATTCACCAGGTCCAGGTGAGAACCAGGTGGTGACCAAAGTCCCCGGGTCTGGGTTAGGACCAGATAAGGACCAGATTCACCAGGTCCAAGAGGCCCACGTGGGGACCTGAGTCATCAGGTACGGGTTAGGCCCAGGTGGCAACCGCACTCACCAGGTCCAGGTGAGGCCAACCTGCAGACCAGAGTCACCAGATCCAGGAGAGGCTCTAGTGGGGACCGGAGTCACCAGGTAAATGTGAGTCTACAAGAAAACCAGTAACCAGGTCCAGGTGTATTACAGGTGGGAACGAGATCAACAGGTCCAGGTGAGACCCAGGTGGAGACCACAGTCACCAGGTCCAGATTGAGGCCTAATGGGGGGACCAGAGTCATCAGGACCAGTTGAGAACAAAGTGCGGAGCAAAGTTATCATGTCCAGGTGAGGCCCAGGTGGGGAACAGAGTAACCATGTCCCATTGATGCCAGGTGGGAAAAGAGTCACAAGGTCCAGACGAGGCCTAACTGAGGAGTAGATTCACCAGGACCTGATGAGGCCCAGATTAGGACCACTGTCCCCAGCTCCGGGTGAGTCCCAGAGGGGGACCACAGTCACTGGTTCTGGTGATATCGAGGTAGTGACCAGAGTCACCACGTCAGGGTGAGGCCCAGAGCGTGACGAGAATCACTAGGTCCAGGTGAGGCCCCAATGTGGAACTGAAAAAACAAGGTCCCATGATGCCCATATGAGGACCTGAGTCACCAGGTCCAGGTGTGGTCCCTGTGGGAACCAGTCACTTCGTCCAGGTGAGGCCCAGGTGGGACCACAGTCAACAGGTCCAGGTGAGGCCCAGGTATATAATGAGTATCCAGGTCCCAATGATGCCCAAGTAAGGACCAGAGTCAACAGGTCCTGCAGAGGCCCAAATATGGATCAGAGTCATTTTGTTCCAGTTGATGCCTGATGGAGACCACAGGAACCAGGTCCAGGAGAGCCCCATATGGGAACCAGAGCCACCAGATCCAGGTGACGTCCAGGTGGGACCAGAGTCACAAGGTCCAGGTGAGGCGCAGGTGGCAACAGGATTCACCAAGTCCAGGTGAGGACCAGGTGGCGACCAGTAACCAGATCCAAGTGAGGACAAGCTAAGGACCAGATTCACCAGGGCCAAATGAAGCCAAAGGGGTGACCAGAGTCACCAGTTAAGGGTGATTCCCAGAGGGAGAACCACAGTAACCAGTTTAGTTTGAGGCCCAGAATGTGACCAGAGGTCCCTAGTCAGAGTGAGGCCTAGGTGTGGAATAGTGTATCCAGGTCCCAATGATGCCTGTGAGGACCAGAGTCACTAGGGCCATGCAGGCCCAGATGGGGAACAGAATCACTAGGTCCTGGTGAGGCATAGAATAAGACCACAGTCAGCAGTATCATTTGAGTCCTTGCGGGAACCAGAGCCACTCTATCCAGCTGAGTCCCAGGTGATGTGAGGCTCACGTAAGGAACAGATTCATTAGGTCGAAATGAGGCATACCTGGGGACAAGAGTCACCAGGTATGGGTGCGGTCTAGGTGGGGCAAGATTCAGCAGTTCTGAGTTAGGTCAAAGTAGGGACGAGAGACGCCAGGTCCAGGTGAGGCCAAACTGAGGACCAGAGTCACCAGATCCATGTGAGGTCCATGTTGGAAAGAGAGTCACCAGGTCCAAGAGAGGTCCAGGTGGGGACCAGAGTCACCAGATCCAGGTGAAGTCCAGGTGGGGACCAGAGTCACCAGATTCAGGTGAAGCCCAGGTGGGGACAAGAGTCACTAGGTCCAGATGAGGCCCAGGTGAGGACCAGAGTTACCAGGTACACATGAGGCCCCGGTGGGGATCAGAGGCAACAGGTCCATGTGAGGCCGGCTTGGGGACCATGGTCAACAGGTCTACTTGAGGCCCTGGTGTGGAATACAGTAAGCAGGTCCAGGTGAGTCCCCGGTGGTGACAAGAGTCACCACGTACAGGTGAGTCCCAGGTGGGGACCAGGATCACCAGGCACAGGGGAGGCCCTTGAAAGAACCAGAGTCAACAGGTCGAAGTCAAGCGCAGGTGGCAACCAGGGTCAACAGGTCCAAGTCAGGCCAAAGTGGGGTTCAGAGTCATTAGGGCACGGTGAGACCCAGAGGGGGACCAGAGTCACCTGGTCCAGGTGAGGTCCATTTGTGGAACACAGTCACCGGGCCCCAATTTTGCCCAGTGAGGACCATGATCAACAGGGCCAGGTGAGGCCCAGATGGGGACCGGAGTCCCCAAATCCTGGTGAAGACAGGGGGGGACCACAGTCACCAGATCCAGGGTAGTCTCAGGTGCAGACCAGAATCACCAGGTCCAGGTGTTGTGCAGGTGGCAACCACACTCACCAGGTACCGTTGAGGCTCTGGTGGGGACCAGAGTCACGAGGAACATGAGAAGGTAGAAACACTGCAGCCACCAGGTCCACATGATGTCCATGTGGGAACGAGAATCACCAGTTACAGGTGAGGAACTGGTGGGGATCCGACTCAGCATGTCCAGGTGAGACCCAAGTGGGAACCAGTGTCACCATGTCCAGGTGTGGCCCAGGTGAAGACCAGAGTTAATACGTCCGGCAAAGTCACTGTTAGTGAACAGTGCAACCATATCCTGATTCTACCCTGGTGGGTACCAGAGTCACCAGGTCCTGGTGAGGCCCAGGTGGGACCAGAGACATGAGATCCAGGTGAGGTCCCGATGGGAACCACAGTCACCAGGTCTGGTGAGGCCACGCTTTGGATCAGAGTCACCAGTTACTGGTGAGGCCCAGGTGGAGCTAGAGTCACCTGGTCAGAAGAGGCCAAAGTCAGGACCAAAGTTACCAGGATCAGTTCAGTCCCAGTGGTGAATAGAGTAACCATGTACCGATGATGCCCAGGTAGAACCAGAGTCACCAGGTCCAGATGAGGAGCAGGTGGGGAGCATGTTCACTAGGTCTCGGTGAGGCCCAGATGAGGACCAGAATACCCAGGTCTAGTTGAGGCCTAGAGGGGTACCAGATTCACCTGGTCTAGGTGACATCCAGATGGGGACCAGAGTCACCATGTCAGGGTGAGGCCCGGAGGGATCCAGAGTCATCATGTCCAGGTGAGGCTCAGGTGAGGAACAGAGTCACCAGGTACCAATGATGCCCACGTGACGACCAGAGTCACCAGATCTGGGTGACGCGCAGATAGGTTCAGAGTCACCAGTTCCAGGTGAGACCAAGAAAGAGTCCACAGCAATCAGGTCCAGGTGGGGAACAAAGTCACCAGGACTGGGTTAGGCCCAAATGGGAACCAGATTCACCAGGTTCAGGTGAGGCCCAGTTGAGGACCAGTGTCCCCAGCTCCGGGTGGGTCCCAGAGGGGGACCAGAGTCACACGGTTCCGGTGATATCCAGGTGGGGACCAGAGTCACCACGTCAGGGTGATCCCAGAGTGGGACGAGAATCACTAGCTCCAGGTGAGGTCCCGATGTGGAACTGAAACCAGGTCCCATGATACCCATATGAGGACCTGAGTCAGCAGGTCAAGGTGAGGTCCCTGTGGGAACCAGTCATCTCGTCCAGGTGAGGCCCAGGTGGGACCACTGTCACCAGGTCCAGGTGAGGCCCAGGTATATAAGAGCGTATCCAGGTCGCAATGATGCCCAGGTAAGGACCAGAGTCAACAGTCCAGGAGAGGCCCAAATATGGACCAGAGTCATTTTGTTCCAGGCGATGCCTGATGGAGACCACAGGAATCAGGTCCAGGAGAGCCCCAGATGGGAAGCAGAGCCACCAGATCCAGGTGAGGTCCTGGTGGGACCAGAGTCACAAGGTCCAGGTGAGGCGCAGGTGGCAACAGGATTCACCAAATCCAGGTGAGGCCCAGCTGGCGACCAGTCACCAGATCAAGTGAGGGCAAGCTAAGGACCAGATTCACCAGGCCCAAATGAAGCCCATGGGGTGACCAGAGTCACCAGGTAAGGGTGAGTCCCAGAGGGGGAACCAGAGTAACCAGTTTAGTTTGAGGGCCAGAATGGGTCCAGAGGTCCCTAGTCAGAGTGAGGCCCAGGTGTGGAATAGTGTATCAGGTCCCAATGATGCATGGGTGAGGACCAGAGTCACTAGGGCCATGCAGGCCCAGATCGGGACAAATCACTAGGTCCTCGTGAGGTATAGAATAAGACCACAGTCAGCCGTATCATTTGATCCCGTTGCGTGAACCAGAGCCACTCTATCCAGCTGAGTTCCAGGTCCATGTGAGGCTCACGTGAGGACCAGATTCATTAGTTCGATTTGAGGCATAGCTGGGGACAAGAGTCACCAGGTCTGTGTGCGGCCTACGTGGGGCAAGATTCAGCAGTTCTGAATTAGGTCAAAGTGGGGACGAGACACGCCAGGTCCAGGTGAGGCCAAACTGAGGACCAGAGTCACCAGATCCATGTGAGGTCCATGTTGGAAACAGAGTCACCAGTCCGGGAGAGGTCCAGGTGGGGACCAGAGTCACCAGATCCAGGTGAAGTCCAGGTCGGGATCAGAGTCACCAGATCCACGTGAAGCCCAGGTGGGGACCAGAGTCACTAGGTCCCGATGAGGCCCAGGTGAGGACCAGACTTACCAGGTACACGTGAGGCCCCGGTTGGGATCAGAGGCAACAGGTCCATGTGAGGCCGACTTGGGGACCATGGTCAACAGGTCTACTTGAGGCCCTGGTGTGGAACACAGTAAGCAGGTCCAGGTGAGTCCCCGGTGGTGACAAGAGTCACCACGTCCAGTTGAGTCCCAGGTGGGGACCAGGATCACCAAGTACCGTTGAGGCCCTTCAAAGAACTAGAGTCTACTGGCACAAAAACAGACACATAGATCAGTGACACAGAATAGAGAATCCAGAAGTGGACCCTGAACTTTATGGGCAACTAATATTCGATAAAGGAGGAAAGACTATCCATTGGAAGAAAGACAGTCTCTTCAATAAATGGTGCAGGGAAAATTGGACATCCACATGCAGAAGAATGAAACTAGACCACTCTCTTTCACCATACACAAAGATAAACTCAAAATGGATGAAAGATCTAAATGTGAGACAAGATTCCATCAAAATCCTAGAGAAGAACACAGGCAACACCCTTTTTGAACTCGGCCATAGTAACTTCTTGCAAGATACATCCACGAAGGCAAAAGAAACAAAAGCAAAAATGAACTATTGGGACTTCATCAAGATAAGAAGCTTTTGCACAGCAAAGGATACAGTCAACAAAACTCAAAGACAACCTACAGAATGGGAGACGATATTTGCAAATGACATATCAGATAAAGGACTAGTTTCCAAGATCTATAAAGAACTTATCAAACTCAACACCAAAGAAACAAACAATCCAATCATGAAATGGGCAAAAGACATGAACAGAAATCTCACAGAGGAAGACATAGACATGGCCAACATGCACATGAGAAAATGCTCTGCATCACTTGCCATCAGGGAAATACAAATCAAAACCACAATGAGATACCACCTCACACCAGTGAGAATGGGGAAAATTAACAAGACAGGAAACAACGAATGTTGGAAAGGATGCGGAGAAAAGGGAATCCTCATACACTGTTGGTGGGAATGTGAACTGGTGCAGCCACTCTGGAAAACTGTGTGGAGATTCCTCAAACAGTTAAAAATATACCTGCCCTACGACCCAGCAATTGCACTGTTGGGGATTTTCCCCAAAGAGACAAATGCAATGAAACGCCGGGACACCTGCACCCCGATGTTTATAGCAGCAATGGCCACGATAGCCAAACTGTGGAAGGAGCCTCAGTACAACGAAAGATGAATGGATAAAGAAGATGTGGTTTATGTATACAATGGAATATTACTCAGCTATTAGAAATGACAAATACCCACCATTTGCTTCAACGTGGATGGAACTGGAGGGTATTATGCTGAGTGAAGTAAGCCAGTCGGAGAAAGACAAACATTATATGTTCTCATTCATTTGGGAAATATAAATAATAGTGAAAGGGAATATAAGGGAAGGGGGAAGAAATGTGTGGGAAATATCAGAAAGGGAGACAGAACGTAAAGACTGCTAACTCTGGGAAACGAACTAGGGGTGGTAGAAGGGGAGGAGGGCGGGGGGTGGGAGTGAATGGGTGACGGGCACTGGGGGTTATTCTGTATGTTAGTAAATAGAACACCAATAATAAAAAATAAATTAAAAAAAAAAAGAAAAAAGAAAGAACCAGAGCCAACAGGTCGAAGTCAAGCGCAGGTGGCAACCAGGGTCAGCAGGTCCAAGTCAGGCCAAAGTGGGATTCACAGTCATTAGGGCACGGTGAGACCAAGAGGGGGACCAGAGTCACATGGTGCAGGTGAGGTCCATTTGTGGAACACAGTCACCGGGCCCCAATTGTGCCCAGTTGAGGACCATGGTTAACAGGGCCAGGTGAGGCCCAGATGGGTACCGGAGTCCCCAAATCCAGGTGAAGACCAGGTGGGGACCACAGTCACCAGATACAGGGTAGTCTCAGGTGCAGGCCAGAATCACCAAGTCCAGGTGAGGTGCAGGTGGCAACCACACTCACCAGGTCCCGGTGAGGCCCTGGTGGGGACCAGAGTCACGAGGTACATGAGAAGCTAGAAACACTGCAGCCACTAGTTCCACGTGATGTCCATGCTGGAATGAGAATCACCAGTTACAGGTGAGGACCAGGTGGGGATCCGACTCACCATGTCCAGGTGATACCAAGGTTGGAACAAGTGTCACCATGTCCAGGTGTGGCCCAGGTGAAGACCAGAGTAATAGGTCTGGCTGGGTCGCTATTAGTGAACAGTGCAACCATATCCTGATGCTACCCAGGTGGGTACCAGAGACACCGGGTCCTGGTGTGGCCCAGGTGGGACCAGAGACACGAGGTCCAGGTGAGGTCCCGATGGGAACCACAGTCTCCAAGTCAGGTGAGGCCATGATTAGGATCAGAGTCACCAGTTACAGGTGAGGCCCAGGTGGAGCCAGAGTCACCTGGTACAGAAGAGGCCAAAGTCAGGACCAGAGTTACCAGGATCAGGTCAGTCCCACTGGGGAATAGAGTCACCAAGTCTCGATGATGCCCAGGTAGAACCAGAGTCAACACGTCCAGATGAGGCGCAGGTGGGGAGCATGCTCACTAGGTCCCGGTGAGTCCAAGTGAGGACCAGATTTACCAGGTCAAGTTGAGGCCTAGAGGGGTACCAGATTCACCTGGTCTAGGTGACATCCAGATGGGGACCAGAGTCATCATGTCAGGCTGAGGCCCAGAGGGGATCTAGAGTCATCATGTCCAGGTGAGGCTCAGGTGTGGAACAGAGCATCCAGGTCATAATGGTCCACAGAAAGGAACAGAGTCACCAGATCTGGGTGAGGCCCAGTTAGGATCAGAGTCACCAATTCCAGGTGAGGCCAAGAAGGAGTCCACAGCAATCAGGTCCAGGTGGGGAGCAAAGTCACCAGGACTGGATGAGGCCCGGATGGGGACCAGATTCTCCAGGTCCAGGTGATTCCCAGATGGTTACCAGAGTTACGAGTTCCGGGTGAGGACCAGGTAAGGACCAGATTCACCAAGTCCAAGTGAGGCCCACGTGGGGACCTGTGTCACCAGGCATGTGTGATACCCAGGTGACAACCCCACTCACCAGGTCCAGGTGAGGCCAACCTGCAGGCCAATGCAGAGGAACCATCTCTCGATGATGCCCAGGTAGGGACTAGAGTTACCAGGTCCAGGTGAGGCCAAACTGCAGGCCATGCAGTGGAATCATGTCCCGATAATGCCCAGGTAGGGACCAGAATCACCAGGTCCAATGAGGCCCAGATGGAGCATATTCACTAGGTCCAGGTGAGGTCCAGTGGAGGACCAGAGTCACCAGACTTTGTTGAGGTCTAGAGGGGTACGAGAATCACCTGGTCCAGGTGACTTCCAGATGGGGACCAGAGTCACCAGGTCAGGATGAGGCCCAGAGAGGTTCCAGAGTCATCATGTCCAGGTGAGGCTCAGGTGTGGAACAGAGTCACCAGGTACCAAAAATGCCCAGGTGAGGACCAGCGTCACCAGGTCTCGGTGACGGGCAGATAGGATCAGAGTCACCAGTTCCAGGTGAGGCGAAGAAAGAGTCCACAGCAATCAGATACAGATGGGTACAAAGTCAACAGGCCTGGGTGAGGCCCAGATGGGGATCAGATTCACCATGTCCAGGTAGGCTCAGGTGGTGACCAGAGACCCCGGGGCTGGGAGACGACCAGGTATGGACCAGATACCAGGTCCAAGAGGCCCACGAGGGGACCTGACTCACCAGGTATGGGTGAGGCCCAGGTGGCAACCCCACTCACCATGTCCAGGTGAGGCCAACCTGCATGCCAAAGTCACCAGATCCACGTGAGGCCCTAGTCGGCACTGGAAAAGGCAGGTAAAAGTGAGTCTACAAGAACACCACAGTCACCAGGTCCAGGTGTGGTTCATGTGGGAACGAGAGCCACCAGTTCCAGGTTAGACCCAGGTGGGGACGACAGGCACCAGGTCCAGATTGAGGCCTAGGTTGGGGGACGAGAGTCATCAAGACCAGTTGAGGCCAAATTGTGCAGCAAAGTTATCATGTCCAGGTGAGGCCCAGATGGGGAACAGAGTAACCATATCCCAATAATGCCAGGTGGGAAAATAGTCACAAGGTCCAGACGAAGCCTAAGTTTGGAGTAGATTCACCAGGTCCTGTTGAGGCCCAACTGAGGACCAGTGTTCCCAGCTCCGGTGTGTCACCCGGTTCTGGTGATATCCAGGTGGGGACCAGAGTCACCATCTCAGGGTGAGGCCCAGAGGGCATCCAGAGTCATCATGTCCAGGTGAGGTTCAGGTGTGGAACAGAGTATCCAGGTCATAATGGTTCACAGGTGAGGACCAGAGTCACCAGATCTGGGTGAGGCCCAGTTAGGAGCAGAGTCACAAGTTCCAGGTGAGGCCAAGAAGGAGGCCACAGCAATCAGGTCAAGGTGGGGATCAAAGTCACCAGGAATGGGTGAGGCCCAGTTGGGGACCAGATTCACCAGGTCCAGGTGATTCCCATTTGGTGACAAGGGTTACCATTTCCGTGTGAGGACCAGGTAAGGACCAGATTCACCAGGTCCAAGTGAGACCCACGTGGGGACCTGTGTCACCAGGCATGGGTGAGGCCCAGGTGTCAACCCCACTCACCAGGTCCAGGTGAGGGAAACCTGCAGGCCATTGAGAGGAACCATGTCCCGATGATGCCCAGGTAGGGACTAGAGTTACCAGGTCCAGGTGAGGCCAACCTGCAGGCCATGCAGTGGAACCATGTCCCGATGATGCCCAGGTAGGGACCAGAGTCACCAGGGGCAAATGAGGCCCAGATGGAGCATATTCACTAGGTCCAGGTGAGGCCCAGTTGAGGACCAGAGTCACCAGATCTGGTTGAGGCCTAGAGGGGTACCAGAATCAACTGGTACAGGTGACATCCAGATGGGGAACAGAGTCACCAGGTCAGGGTGAGGCCCAGAGGGACTCCAGAGTCAACATGTCCAGGTGAGGCTCAGGTGTGGAACACAGTGTCCAGGTCATAGTGGTCCACAGCTGAGGACCAGAGTGACCAGATCTGTGTGACGCGCAGATAGGATCAGAGACACCAGTTCCAGGTGAGGCCAAGAAAGCGTCCACAGCAATCAGGTCCAGGTGGGGAACACAGTCACCAGGACTGGGTGAGGCCCAGATGGGGACCAGATTCAACAGGTCCAGGTGAGGCCCAGGTGGTGACCAGAGTCCCCGGGTCTGGGAGTGAACCAGGTAAGGACTAGTTTCACCAGGTCCAAGAGGCCCACGTGGGGAACAGTCACAAGGTACGGGGTGGCAACCCCACTCACCAGGTCCAGGTGAGGCCAACCTTCAGGCCAGAGACACCAGATCCACGTGAGGCCCTAGTGGGGACTGGAGTCACCATGTAAATGTGCGTCTACAAGAACACCACAGTCACCAAGTCCAGGTGTGGTCATGTGGGAACGAGAGACACCAGGTCCAGGTGAGACCCAGGTGGGGACCACAGTCACCAGGTCCAGATTGAGGGCTAGGTGGGGTGACCAGAGTCATCAGGACCAGTTGAGGCCAAAGTGTGGAGCAAAGTTATCATATCCAGGTGAGGCCCAGGTGGGGAACAGAGTAACCATGTCCCATTGATGCCAGGTGGGAAATGAGTCACAAGGTCCCGGTGAGGCGCAGGTGTCAACAGGATTCACCAAGTCCAGGTGAGGCCCAGGTGGCGACCAGTCACCAGATCCATGTGAGGACCAGCTAAGGACCAGATTCACCAGGCCCAGTTGAAGCCCAAGGGGTGACCAGCGTCACCAGGTAAGGGTGAGGCCCAGAGGGGGAACCAGAGTAACCAGTTTAGTTTGAGGCCCAGAATGGGACCAGAGATCCCTGGTCAAAGTGAGGCCCAGGTATGGAATAGAGTATCCAGGTCCCAATGATGCCTGGGTGAGGACCAGAGTCTCTAGGGCCATGCATGCCCAAATGTGGAACAGAATCACTTGGTCCTGGTGAGGCATAGAATAAGACCACAGTCAGCAGTATCAGGTGAGCCCCTTGTGGGAACCAGAGCCACTCTATCCAGCTGAGTCCCAGGTCCATGTGAGGCCCACGTGAGGACCAGATTCATCAGGTCGAATTGATGCATAGCTGGGGACAAGAGTCACCAGGTCTGCATGCGGCTTATGTGGGGCAAGATTCAGCAGTTCTGAGTTAGGTCCAAGTGGAGACGAGAGACACCAGGTCCATGTGAGACCAAACTGAGGACCAGAGTCACCAGATACAGGTGAGGTCCATGTTGGACAGAGAGTCACCAGGTCCAGGAGAGGTCCAGGTTGGGACCAGAGTCACCAGATCCAGGTGAAGTCCCGGTGGGGACCAGAGTCTACAGATCCAAGTGAAGCACAGGTGGGGACCAGAGTCACTAGGTCCAGATTAGGCCCAGGTGAGGACCAGAGTTACCAGGTACACGTGAGGCCACGGTGGGAATCAGAGGCAACAGCTCCATGTGAGGCCGGCTTGGGGACCATGGTCAACAAGTGTATTTGAGGCCCATGTGTGGAACACAGTAACCAGGTCCAGGTGAGTCCCCGGTGGTGACAAGAGTCACCACGTCCAAGTGAGACCCAGGTCTGGACCAGGATCACCAGGTACAGGGGAGGCCCTTGAAAGAACCAGAGTCAACAGTTCGAGGTCAGGCACAGGTGGCAACCAAGGACAGCAGGTCCAAGTCAGGCCAAACGGGGTTCAGAGTCATTAGGGCACGGTGAGACCCAGAGGGGGACCAGAGTCACATGGTCCAGGTGAGGTCCAGTTGTGGAACACAGTCACCGGGTCCCAATTTTGCCCAGTTGAGGACCATGGTCAACAGGGCCAAGTGAGGCCCAGATGGGGACCGGAGTCCCCACATCCAGGTGAAGCCCCGGTGGGGACCACAGTCACCAGATCCAGGGTAGTCTCAGGTGCAGACCAGAATCACCAGGTCCAGGTGAGGTGCAGGTGGCAACCACACTCACCAGGTCCAGGTGAGGCCCTGGTGGGGACCAGAGTCACGAGTTACATGAGAAGCTAGAAACACTGCAGCCACCAGATCCACATGATGTCCATGTGGGAACGAGAATCACCAGTTACATTGAGGCCCAGGTGGCGATCAGACTCACCATGTCCAGGTGAGACCGAGGTGGTAACCAGTGTCACCATGTCCATGTGTGGTGAGGTGAAGACCAGAGATAATAGGTCCGGCTGGGTCACAGTTAGTGAACAGTGTAACCATATCCTGATGCTACCCAGGTGGGTACGAGAAACACCAGGTCCTGGTGAGGCCTAGGTGAGAACAGAGACATGAGGACCAGGTGAGGTCCCGATGGGAACCACAGTCACCAGTTCTGGTGAGGCCATGATTTGGATCAGAGTCACCAGTTACAGGTTAGGCCCAGGTGGAGCCAGAGTCACCTGGTACAGAAGAGACCAAAGTTAGGAGCAGAGTTACCAGGATAAGGTCAGTCCCAGTGGGGAATAGAGTAACCATCTCCCGATGATGCCCAGGGAGAACTAGTGTCACCAGGTACAGATGAGGCGCAGGTGGAGAGCATGTTCACTAGGTCCTGGTGAGGCCCAGTTGAGGACAAGAGTCACCAGGTCAAGTTGAGGCCTAGAGGGGAACCAGGTTAAACTGGTCTAGGTGATATCCAGAAGGGGAGCAGCGTCACCATGTCAGGGTGAGGCATAGAGGGGATCCAGAGTCATCTTGTCCAGGTGAGTCTCAGGTGTGGAGCAGAGTATCCAGGTCATAATGGTCCACAGGTGAGGACCAGAGTGACCAGATCTGGGTGACGCGCAGATAGGATCAGAGTCACCACTTCCAGGTGAGGCCAAGAAAGAGTCCACAGAAATCAGGTCCAGGTGGGGAACAAAGTCACCAGGACTGGGTGAGGCCCAGATGGGGACCAGATTCATCATGTCCAGGTGAGGCCCAGGTGTTGAGTAGAGTCCCTGGGTCTGGGAGAGGACCAGGTAAGGACCAGATTCACCAGGTTCAAGAGGCCCACGTGGGGAATTAGTCACCAGTTATGGGTTAGGCCCAGGTGGCAACCCCACTCACCAGGTCCAGGGGACGCCAAGCTGCAGGCTAGAGTCACCAGATCCAGGTGAGACCCTAGTGGGGACCGGAGTCACCAGGTAAATGTGAGTCTACAAGAATACCACAGTCACCAGGTCCAGGTGTGGTTCATGTGGGAACGAGAGTCACCAGGTCCAGGTGAGACCCAGGTGGGGACCACAGTCACCAGGTGCAGTTTGTGGCTTACATGGGGGGACCAGAGTCATCAGGACCATTTGAGGCCAAAGTGTGCAGCAAGTTTATCATGTCCAAGTGAGGCCCAGGTGGGGAACAGAGTAACCATGTCCCATTGATGCCAGGTGGGAAAAGAGTCACAAGGTCCAGATGAGGCCTAAGTGAGGAGTAGACTCACCAGGTCCTTTTGAGGCCCAGTTGAGGACCAGTGTCACCAGCTCCGGGTGAGTCCCAGAGGGGGACCAGAGTCACCCGGTTTTGGTGATATCCAGGTGTGGACCAGAGTCACCACGTCAGGGTGAGGCCCAGACGGGGACGAGAATCACTACGTCCAGGTGTGGCCCCGATGTGGAACTGAGAAACCAGGTCCCATGATGCCCATTTGAGGACCTGAGTCACCAGGTCCAGGTGAGGTCCCTGTGGGAACCAGTGACCTCATCCAGGTGAGGCCTAGGTGGGACCACATTCATCAGGTCCAGGTGAGACCCAGGTATATAAGAGAGTATCCGGGTCCCAATGATGCCCAGGTAAAGAACAGAGTCAACAGGTCCATGAGAGGCACAAATATGGATCAGAGTCATTGTGTTCCAGGTGAGGCCAGATGGAGACCACAGGAACCAGGTCCAGGAGAGCCCCATATGGGAACCAGAGACACCAGATCAAGGTGAGGTCCACGTGGGACCACAGTTACAAGGTCCAGGTGAGGCGCTGTTGGCACCAGGGTTCACCTAGTCAAGGTGAGGGCCAGGTGGCGACCAGTCACCAGATCCAGGTGCGGACCAGCTAAGGACCAGAATCACCAGGCCCAAGTGAAGCCCAAGGGGTGACCAGAGTCACCAGGTAAGTGTGAGGACCAGGGGGAACCAGAGTAACCAGTTTAGTTTGCGGCCCAGAATGGGACCAAAGGTCCCTGGTCAAAGTGAGGCCCAGGTGTGGAATAGAGTATCCAGGTCCCAATGGTTCCTGGGTGAGGACCAGAGTCACTAGGGCCATGCTGGCCCAGATGGGGAACAGAATCACTAGGTCCTGGTGAGGCATAGAATAAGACCACAGTCAGTAATATCAGGTGAGCCCCTTGTGGGAACCAGAGCCACTAAACCAGCTGAGTCCGAGGTCCATGTGAGGCCCACGTGAGGACCAGATTCATCAGGTCGAATTGAGGCATAGCTGGGGACAAGAGTTACCAGGTCTGGGTACGGCCTAGGTGGGGCAAGATTCAGCAGTTCTGAGATAGGTCAAAGTGGGGACGAGAGACACCCGGTCCAGGTGAGGCCAAACTGAGGACCAGAGTCACCAGATCCAGGTGAGGTCCAGGTGGGGACCAGAGTCACTAGGTCCAGATGAGACCCAGGTGGGGACCAGAGTTACCAGTTACACGTGAGGCCCAGCTGGGGATCAGAGACAACAGGTCCATATGAGGCCGGCTTCGGTACCATGGTCAACAGGTCTACTTGAGGCCCAGGTGTGGAACACCGTAAACAGGTCCAGGTGAGTCCCCGGTGGTGACAAGAGTCACCACGTCCAGGTGAGGCCCAGGTGGGCACCAGGATCACCAGGTACAGGGGAGGCCCTTGAAAGAACCACAGTCAACAGTTCGAAATCAGACACAGGTGGCAACCAGGGTCAGAAGGTTCAAGTCAAGCCAAAGTGGGGTTCACAGTCACTAAGGCACGGTGATACCCTGAGTGGGACCAGAGTCACCTGGTCCAGTTCAGGTCCAGTTGTGGAACACAGTCACCGGGTCGCAGGTTTGCCAGGTTGAGAACCATGGTCAACAGGGCCAGGTGAGGCCCAGATGGGGACCTGAGTCCCCAAAGCAGTGAAGGCGAGGTGGGGACCACATCACCATATCCAGGGTAGTCTCACGTGCAGACCAGAATCATCAGGTCCAGGTGAGGTGCAGGTGGCAACCACACTCACCAGGTCCCGGTGAGGCCCTGGTGGGGACCAGAGTCACGAGGTACATGAGAATCTAGAAACACTGCAGCCACCAGGTCCACATGATGTACATATGGGAACGAGAATCACCAGTCACCAGTGAGGACCAGGTTGGGATCCGACTCACAATGTCCTGGTGAGACCCATGTGGGAACCAGTGTCACCATGTCCAGGTGTGGCCCAGGTGAAGACCAGAGTTAATAGGTCCGGCTGGGTCACTGATAGTGAACAGTGTAACCATATCCTGATGCTACCCAGGTGGGTACCAGAGACACCAGGTCCTGGTGAGGCCCAGGTGGGACCAGAGACCTGAGGTCCAGGTGAGGTCCGATGAGAACCACAGTCACCAGGTCAGGTGAGGCCATGCTTTGGATCAGAGTCACTAGTTACTGGTGAGGCCCATGTTTGAGCCAGAGTCACCTAGTACAGAAGATGCCAACGTCAGGACCAGAGTTACCAGGATCAGGTCTGTCCCAGTGGGGAATAGAGTAACCATGTCCCGGTGATGCCCAGGTAGAACCAGAGTCACCAGGTCCAGATGAGGCGCAGGTGTGGAGCATGTTCACTAGGTCCCGGTGAGGTCCAGTTGAGGCCCAGAGTCACCAGGACAAGTTGAGGCCTAGAGGGGTTCCAGACTCACCTGGTCTAGGTGACATCCAGACGGGGACCAGAGTCACCATGTCAGGGTGAGGCCCAGAGGGGATCCAGAGTCAGCATGTCCATGTGAGGCTCAGGTGTGGAACAGAGTATCCAGGTCATAATGGTCCACAGGTGAGTACCAGAGTCACCAGATCTGGGTGAGGCCCAGTTAGGATCAGAGTCAACAGTTCCAGGTGAGGCCAAGAAGGAGTCCACAGCAATCAGGTCCAGGTGGGGAAGAAAGTCAACAGGACTGGGTGAGGCCCAGATGGGGACCAAAATCACCAGGTCCAGGTGATTCCCAGGTGGTGACCAGGGTTACCAGGTCCGGGGGAGGACCAGGTAAGGATCAGATTCACCAGGTCCAAGTGAGGCCCACGTGGGGACCTGTGTCACCAGGTATGGGTGAGCCCCAGGTGGCAACCCCACTCACCAGGTCTGGCTGAGACCAACATGCTGGCCATGCAGAGGAACCGTGTTCCGATGATGTCCAGGTAGGGACCAGAGTTACCAGGTCCAGGTGAGGCCAACCTGCAGGCCATGCAGTGGAACCATGTCCCGATGGTGCCCACGTAGGTTCCAGAGGCACGAGCTCCAAATGAGGCCCAGATGGAGCATATTCACTAGGTCCAGGTGAGGCCCAGTTGAGGACCAGAGTCACCAGATCTGGTTGAGGCCTAGAGGGGTACCAGAATCCCCTGGTCCAGGTGACATACAGATGGGGACCAGAGTCACCAGGTCAGGGTGAGGCACAGAGAGGTTCGAGAGTCATCCTGTCCAGCTGAGGCTCAGCTGTGGAACAGAGTCACCAGGTACCAATGATGCCCAGGTGAGGACCAGAGTCACCAGATCTGGGTGACGCGCAGATAGGATCAGAGTCACCAGGTCCAGGTGAGTCCAAGAAAGAGTCCACAGCAATCACGTCCAGGTGGGGACAAAGTCACCAGGACTGGGTGAGGCCCAGATGGGGACCAGATTCACCAGGTCCAGGTGAGGCCCAGGTGGTGACCAGAGTCCCCGGTTCTGGGAGAGGACCAGGTAAGGACCAGAATCACCAGGTCCAAGAGGCCCACGTGGGGACCTGAGTCACCAGGTATGGGTGAGGCCCAGGTGGCAACCCCAATCACCAGGTCCAGGTGAGGCCAGCCTGCAGGCCAGAGTCACCAGATCCAGGTGAGTCCCGGTGGGGACGGGAGTCACAAGGTAAATGTGAGTCTACAAGAACACCACAGTCACCAGGTCCAGGTGTGGTTCATGTGGGAACAGGAGTCACCAGATCCAGCTGAGAACCAGTTGGGGACGACAAGTCACCAGGTCCAGATTGAGGCCTAGGTTGGGGGACGAGAGTCATCAGGACCAGTTGAGGCCAAAGTGTGCAGCAAAGTTATCATGTCCAGGTGAGGACCAGGTGGGGAACAGAGTAACCATGTCCCATGATGCCAAGTGGGAAAAGAGTCACAAGGTCCAGACGAAGCCTAAGTTTGGAGTAGATTCACCAGGTCCTGTTGAGGCCCAGCTGAGGACCAGTGTCCCCAGCTCCGGGTGTGTCACCCGGTTCTGGTGATATCCAGGTAGGGACCAGTGTCACAAGTCAGGGTGAGGCCCAGAGGGGGACGAGAATCACTAGGTCCAGGTGAGGCCCCGATGTGGAATTGTGAAACCAGGTCCCAAGATGCCCATATGAGGACCTGAGTCACCAGGTCCAGGTGATGTCCCTGTGGGAACCACTCACCCCGTCCAGGTGAGGCCCAGGTGGGACCACAGTCACCATGTCCTGGTGAGGTCCAGGTATATAAGATAGTATCCAGGTCCCAATGATGCATAGGTAAGTACCAGAGTCAACAAGTCCAGGAGAGGCCCAAATATGGATCAGAGTCATTGTGTTCCAGGTGAGGCCAAATGGGGACCACAGGAACCAGGTCCAGGAGAGCCCCATATGGGAACCAGATCCACCAGATCCCGGTGAGGTCCAGGAGGGACCACAGTCACAAGGTCCAGGTGAGGCGCAGGTGGCAACATGATTCACCAAGTCCAGGTGAGGCCCACGTGGTGACCTGTCACCTGATCCAGGTGCGGACCAGCTAAGAACCAGATTCACCAGGCCCAAGTGAAGCCCAAGGGGTGACGAGAGTCACCAGGTAAGGGTGAGGCCCCGTGGGGGAACCAGAGTAACCAGTTTAGTTTGAGGCCCAGAATGGGACCAGAGGTCCCTGGACAAAGTGAGGCCCAGGAGTGGAATAGAGTATCCAGGTCCCAATGATGCCTGGGTGAGGACCAGATTCACTAGGGCCATGAAAGCCCAGATGGGGAACAGAATCACTAGGTCCTGGTGAGGCATAGTATAAGAACACAGTCACCAGTATCAGGTGAGCCCCTTGTGGGAACCAGAGCCACTCTATCCAGCTGAGTCCCAGGTCCATGTGAGGCCCACGTGAGGACCAGATTCATCAGGTCGACTTGACGCATAGCTGGGGACAAGAGTCATCAGGTCTGAGTGCGGCCTAGGTGGGGCAAGATTCAGCAGTTCTGAGTTAGGTCAACGTGGGGACGAGAGACACCAGTACAGGTGAGGCCAAACTGAGACCAGAGTCACCAGATACAGGTGAGTTCCAGGTGGGGACCAGAGTACCAGATCCAGGTGAAGTCCAGGTGGGGACCAGATTTACCAGTTCCGGGTGAGGACCAGGTAAGGACAAGATTCAACAGGTCCACGTGAGGCCCACGTTGGGACCTGTGTCACCAGGCATGGGTGAGTCTCAGGTGACAACCCCACTCACTAGGTCCAAGTGAGGCCAACCTGCAGGCCATGCCGAGGAACCATGTCCTGATGATGCCCAGGTGGGGTCTAGAGTTATCAGGTCCAGATGAGGCGCACTTGCAGGCCATGCAGTGGAACCATGTCCCGGTAATGCCGAGGTAGGGATCAGAATCACCATGTCCAAATGAGGCCCAGATGGACCATATTCACCAGGTCTAGGTGAGCCCCAGTTGAGGACCAGAGTCCCAGATCTGGTTGAGCCCTATAAGGGTACCAGAATCACCTGGTTCAGGTGACATCGAGATGGGGACCAGAGTCACCAGGTCAGGGTGAGGCCCAGAGAGGTTCCAGAATCATCATGTCCAAGTGAGGATCAGGTGTGGAACAGAGTCACCAGGTACAAATGATCCCAGTTGAGGACCAGATTCACCAGGTCTGGGTGACGTGCAGATAGGATCAGAGTCACCAGTTCCAGGTGAGGCCAAGAAGGCGTCCACAGCAATCAGGTCCATGTGGGGAACAAAGTCACCAGGACTGGGTGAGGCCCAGATGGGGACCAGATTCACCAGGCCCAGGTGATTCCCAGGTGGTGACCAGAGTTACCAGTTCCGGGGAAGGACCAGGTAAGGACCAGATTCACCAGGTCCAATTGAGGCCCACGTGGGGACCTGTGTCACCAGGTATTGGTGAGGCCAGGTGGCAAGGAACTCCCCAGGTCCATGTGAGGCCAACCCGCAGGCCATGCAGAGGAACCATGTCCCGATGATACCCAGGTAAGGACGAGAGATACCACATCCAGGTGAGGCCAACCTGCAGGCCATGCAGTGTAAGCATGTCTCAATGATGCCCAGGTAGGGACTAGAGTCACCAGGTCAGGGACAGGCCCAGAGAGGTTCCAGAATCATCATGTCCAGGTGAGGCTCAGGTGAGGAACAGAGTCACCAGGTACCAATGATGCCCAGCTGAGGACCAGAGTCACCAGATCTGGGTGACGCGCAGATAGGTTTAGAGTCACCAGTTCCAGGTGAGGCCAAGAAAGAGTCCACAGCAATCAGGTCCAGGTGGGGAACAAAGTCACCAGGACTGGGTGAGGCCCAGATGGGGACCAGATTCACCAGGTCCAGGTGAGGCCCAGTTGAGGACCAGTGTCCCCAGCTCCGGGTGGGTCCCAGAGGTGGACCAGAGTCACCCGGTTCTGGTGATATCCAGGTGGGGACCAGAGTCACCACGTCAGGGTGAGGCCCAGAGGGGGACGAGAATCACTAGGTCCAGGTGAGGCCCCGACGTGGAACTGAAACCAGGTCCCATGGTGCCCATATGAGGACCTGAGTCAGCAGGTCCAGGTGAGGTCCCTGTGGGAACCAGTCACCTCGTCCAGGTGATGGCCAGGTGGGACCACAGTCACCAGGTCCAGGTGAGGCCCAGGTATATAAGAGTGTATCCAGGTCGCAATGATGCCCAGGTAAGGACCAGAGTCAACAGTCCAGGAGAGGCCCAAATATGGATCAGAGTCATTTTGTTCCAGGTGATGCCTGATGGAGACCACAGGAATCAGGTCCAGGAAAGCCCCATATGGGAACTAGAGCCACGAGATCCAGGTGAGGTCCTGGTGCGACCACAGTCACAAGGTCCAGGTGAGGCGCAGGTGGCAACAGGATTCACCAAGTCCAGGTGAGACCCAGCTGGCGACCAGTCACCAGATCCAAGTGAGGACAAGCTAAGGACCAGATTCACCAGGCCCAATTGAAGCCCATGGGGTGACCAGAGTCACCAGGTAAGGGTGAGTCCCAGAGGGGGAACCAGAGTAACCAGTTTAGTTTGAGGCCCAGAATGGGTCCAGAGGTCCCTAGTCAGAGTGAGGCCCAGGTGTGGAATAGTGAATCCAGGTCCCAATGATGCCTGGATGAGGACCAGAGTCACTAGGGCCATGCAGACCCAGATGGGGACAAATCACTAGGTCCTGGTGAGGCATACAATAAGACCACAGTCAGCAGTATCATTTGATCCCCTTGCATGAACCAGAGCCACTCTATCCAGCTGAGTCCCAGGTCCATGTGAGGCTCACGTGAGGACCAGATTCATTAGGTCGAATTGAGGCATAGCTGGGGACAAGAGTCACCAGGTCTGGGTGCGGGCTAGGTGGGGCAAGATTCAGCAGTTCTGAGTTAGGTCAAAGTGGGGACGAGAGACACCAGGTCCAGGTGAGGCCAAACTGAGGACCAGAGTCACCAGATCCATGTGAGGTCCATGTTGGAAAGAGAGTCACCAGGTCCAAGAAGGTCCAGGTGGGGACCAGAGTCACCAGATCCAGGTGAAGTCCAGGTGGGGGGACCAGAGTCACCAGATCCACGTGAAGCCCAGGTGGGGACCAGAGTCACTAGGTCCAGATGACGCCCATGTGAGGACCAGAGTTACCAGGTACACGTGAGTCCCCGGTGGGGATCAGAGGCAACAGGTCCATCTGAGCCCTGCTTGGGGACCATGGTCAACAAGTCTACTTGAGGCCCTGGTGTGTAACACAGTAAGCAGGTCCAGGTGAGTCCCCGGTGGTGAAAAGAGTCACCACGTCCAGGTGAGTCCCAGGTGGGGACCAGGATCACCAGGTACAGTTGAGGCCCTTGAAAGACCTAGATTGTACTGGCACAAAAACAGACACATAGATCAGTGAAACAGAATAGAGGATCCAGAAGTGGACCCTGAACTTTATGGGCAACTAATATTCGATAAAGGAGGAAAGACTATCCATTGGAAGAAAGACAGTCTCTTCAATAAATGGTGCTGGGAAAATTGGACATCCACATGCAGAAGAATGAAACTAGACCACTCTCTTTCACCATACACAGAGATAAACTCAAAATGGATGAAAGATCTAAATGTGAGACAAGATTCCATCAAAATCCTAGAGAAGAACACAGGCAACACCCTTTTTGAACTCGGCCATAGTAACTTCTTGCAAGATACATCCACGAAGGCAAAAGAAACAAAAGCAAAAATGAACTATTGGGACTTCATCAAGATAAGAAGCTTTTGCACAGCAAAGGATACAGTCAACAAAACTCAAAGACAACCTACAGAATGGGAGAAGATATTTGCAAATGACATATCAGATAAAGGACTAGTTTCCAAGATCTATAAAGAACTTATCAAACTCAACACCAAAGAAACAAACAATCCAATCATGAAATGGGCAAAAGACATGAACAGAAATCTCACAGAGGAAGACATAGACATGGCCAACATGCACATGAGAAAATGCTCCGCATCACTTGCCATCAGGGAAATACAAATCAAAACCACAATGAGATACCACCTCACACCAGTGAGAATGGGGAAAATTACCAAGACAGGAAACAACCAATGTTGGAGAGGATGCGGAGAAAAGGGAATCCTCATACACTGTTGGTGGGAATGTGAACTGGTGCAGCCACTCTGGAAAACTGTGTGGAGGTTCCTCAAACAGTTAAAAATATACCTGCCCTACGACCCAGCAATTGCACTGTTGGGGATTTTCCCCAAAGAGACAAATGCAATGAAACGCCGGGACACCTGCACCCTGATGTTTATAGCAGCAATGGCCACGATAGCCAAACTGTGGAAGGAGCCTCGGTGTCCAACGAAAGATGAATGGATAAAGAAGATGTGGTTTATGTATACAATGGAATATTACTCAGCTATCACAAATGACAAATACCCACCATTTGCTTCAACGTGGATGGAACTGGAGGGTATTATGCTGAGTGAAGTAAGCCAGTCGGAGAAAGACAAACATTATATGTTCTCATTCATTTGGGGAATATAAATAATAGTGAAAGGGAATATAAGGGAAGGGGGAAGAAATGTGTGGGAAATATCAGAAAGGGAGACAGAACGTAAAGACTGCTAACTCTGGGAAACGAACTAGGGGTGGTAGAAGGGGAGGAGGGAGGGGGGTGGGAGTGAATGGCTGACGGGCACTGGGGGTTATTCTGTATGTTAGTAAATAGAACACCAATAATAAAAAATACATTAAAAAAAAAGAAAAAAGAAAGAACCAGAGTCAACAGGTCGAAGTCAAGCGCAGGTGGCAACCAGGGTCAGCAGGTCCAAGTCAGGCCAAAGTGGGATTCACAGTCATTAGGGCACGGTGAGACCCAGAGGGGGAGCAGAGTCACATGGTCCAGGTGAGGTCCATTTGTGGAACACAGTCACCGGGCCCCAATTGTGCCCAGTTGAGGACCACGATCAACAGGGCCAGGTGAGGCCCAGATGGGGACCGGACCCCAAATCCAGATGGAGACCAGGTGGGGACCACAGTTACCAGATCCAGGGTGGTCTCAGGTGCAGACCAGAATCACCAAGTCCAGGTGAGGTGCAGGTGGCAACCACACTCACCAGGTCCCGGTGAGGCCCTGGTGGGGACCAGAGTCACGAGGTACATGAGAAGCTAGAAACACTGCAGCCACTAGGTCCACAGGATGTCCACGTGGGAACGAGAATCACCAGTTACAGGTGAGGACCAGGTGGGGGTCCGACTCACCATGTCCAGGTGAGACCAAGGTGGGAACGAGTGTCACCATGTCCAGATGTGGCCCAGGTGAAGACCAGAGTTAATAGGTCCGGCTGGGTCACTGTTAGTGAACAGTGTAACCATATCCTGATGCTACACTGGTGGGTACCAGAGACACCAGGTACTGGTGAGGCCCAGGTGGGACCAGAGATATGAGGTCCGGGTGAGGTCCCGATGGGAACCACAGTCACCAGGTCTGGTGAGGCCATGCTTAGGATCAGAGTCACCAGTTACTGGTGAGGCCCAGGTGGAGCCAGAGTCACCTGGTACAGAAGAGGACAAAGTCAGGACCAGAGTTACCAGGATCAGGTTATTCCCAGTGGGGAATAGAGTAACCATGTCCCGATGATGCCCAGGGAGAACCAGAGTCACCAGGTCCAGATGAAGAGCAGGTGGGGAGCATATTCTCTAGGTCTCGGTGAGGCGCACTTGAGGACCAGAATCCCCAGGTCTAGTTGAGGCCTAGAGGGGTACCAGATTCACCTCGTCTAGGTGACATCCAGATGGGGAGCAGAGTCACCAGGTCAGGGTGAGGCCCAGAGGGGATCCAGAGTCATCATGTCCAGGTGAGGCTCAGGTGTGGAACAGAGATCCAGGTCATAAAGGTCCACAGGTGAGGACCAGAGTCACCAGATCTGGGTGAGTCCGAGTTAGGATCAGAGTCACCAGTTCCAGGTGAGGCCAAGAAGGAGTCCACAGCAATCAGGTCCAGGTGGGGAACAAAGTCACGAGGACTGGGTGAGGCCCAGATGGGGACCAGATTCACCAAGTCCAGGTGATTCCCAGGTGGTGACCAGAGTTACTAGTTCCGGGTGAGGACCAGGTAAGGACCAGATTCACCAGGTCCAAGTGAGGCCCACGTGGGTACCTGTGTCACCAAGCATGGGTGAGGCCCAGGTGGCAACCCCACTCACCAGGTCCTGGTGAGACCAACCTGCAGGCCAGAGTCGCCAGATCCATGTGAGTCCCTAGTGGGGACCAGATTCACCAAGTAAAAGTGAGTCTACAAGAACGCCAGAGTCACCAGGTCCAGGCGTGGTTCATGTAGGAACGAGACCAACAGGTCCAGGAGAGACCCATGTGGGGACCACAGTCACCAGGTCCAGGTGTGACCCAGGTGGGGACCACAATCACCAGGTTCAGTTTGAGGCCTAGGTGGGGGGATCAGAGTCATCAGGACCAGTTGAGGCCAAAGTGTGGAGCAAAGTTATCATGTCCAGGTGAGTCCCAGTGGGAACAGAGTAACCATGTCCCATTGATGCCAGGTGGGAAAAGAGTCACAAGGTCCAGACGAGACCTAAGTGAGGAGTAGATTCACCAGGTCCAGTTGTGCCCAGTTGAGGACCAGTGTCCCAGCTCCAGGTGAGTCCCAGAGGGAGAACAGAGTCACCCGATTCTGGTGATATCCAGATGGGGACCAGAGTCACCATGTCAGGGTAAGGCCCAGAGGGGAACCAGCGTCATCATATCCAGGTGAGTCTCAGGTGTGGAACAGAGTATCCAGGTAATAATGGTCCACATGTGAGGACCAGAGTCACCAGGTCCAGATGATTCCCATTTTGTGACCAGACTTACTAGTTCCGAGTGAGGACCAGGTAAGGACCAGATTCACCAGGTCAAAGTGAGGCCCATGTGGGGCCCTGTGTTACAAGGTATGGGGGAGGCCCAGGTGGCAACCCCACTCACGAGGTCCAGGTGAGGCCAACCTGCAGGCCATGCAGAGGAACTATGTCCCGGTGATGCTCAGGTAGGGACAAGATTTACCAGGTCCAGTTGAGGCCAATCTGCAGGCCATGCAGTGGAACCATGGCGCGAAGATGCCCAGGTAGGGACCAGAGTCACCAGGTCCAAATAAGGCCCAGTTGGAGCATATTCACTAGGTCCAGGTGAGGCCCAGTTGAGGACCAGTTTCACCATATCTACTTGAGTCTTAGAAGGGTACCAGAATCACCTGGTCCAGGTGATATCCAGATGGGGACCAGAGTCACCAGGTCAGGGGGAGACCCAGAGTGGTTCCAGAGTCATCGGGTCCAGGTGAGGCTCAGGTGTGGAAGAGAGTCACCAGGTACCAATGATGCCCAAGTGACCAGAGTTACCAGATCTGGGTGAGGCGCAGATAGGATCAGAGTCACCAGTTGCAGGTGAGGCCAAGAAAGAGTTCACAGCAAACAAGTCCAGGTGGGGAACAAAGTCACCAGACCTGGGTGAGACCCAGATGGGGACCAGATTCACCAGGTCCAGGTGAGGCCCAGGGGGGGATAGAGTCCCCGGGTCTGGGAAAGGACCAGGTAAGGACCAGATTCACCAGGTCCAAGAGGCTCACGTGGGGACCTGAGTCACCAGCTATGTGTGAGGCCTAGGGGGCAAACCCACTCACCAGGTCTAGGTGAGGCCAACCGGCGGGCCAGAGTCACCAGATCCAGGTGAGGCCCTAGAGGGGACTGGAGTCACCAGGTACATGTGAGTATACAAGAACACCAAAGTCACCAGGTCCAGGTGTGGTTCATCTGGGAACGAGAGTCACCAGGTCCAGGTGAGACCCAGGTGGGGACCACAGTCACTAGGTCCAGATTGAGGCCTAGGTGGGGGACCAGAGTCATCAGGACAAGTTGAGGCCAAAGAGTGGAGCAAAGTTATCATATCCAGGTGAGGCCCAGGTGGGGAACAGAGTAACCATGTCCCATTGATGCCAGGTGGGAAATGAGTCACAAGTTCCAGACGATGCCTAAGTGAGGATAGATTCACCAGGTCCTGTTGAGGCCCAGCTGAGGACCAGTGTCCCCAGCTCCGGGTGTGTCACCCGGTTCTGGTGATATCCAGGTAGGGACCAGTGTCACCACGTCAGGGTGAGGCCCAGAGGGGGACGAGAATCACTAGGTCCAGGTGAGGCCCCGATGTGGAACTGAGAAACCAGTTACCATGATGCCCATATGAGGACCTGAGTCACCAGGTCCAGGTGAGGTCCCTGTGGGAACCAGACACCTCGTCCAAGTGAGGCCCAGGTGGTACCACAGTCACCAGGTCCAGGTGAGGCCCAGGTATATAAGTGAGTGTCCAGGTCCCAATGAGGCCAGGTAAGGACCAGAGACAACAGATCCAGGATAGGCCCAAATATGGATCAGAGTCATTGTTGTCCAGGTGAGGTAAGATAGGACCACACGAACCAGGCCAGGAGAGCCCAATATGGGAACCAGAGCCACCAGATCCATGTGAGTTCCAGGTGGGAACACAGTCACAAGGTCCAGTTTAGGCGCAATTGGCAACAGAATTCACCAAGTCCAGGGGAGGGCCAGGTGGCGACCAGTCACCACATTCAGGTGCAGACCAGCTAAGGTCCAGAATCACCAGGCCCAAGAGAAGTCAAAGGGGTGACCAGAGTCACCATGTAAGGGTGAGGCCCAGAGGGGGAACCAGAGTAACCAGTTTAGTTTGAGGCCCAGAATGGGACCAGAGGTCCCTGGTCAGAGTGAG